>NC_086449.1:817394778-817748639 GCF_028390025.1 Pseudophryne corroboree | reverse complement strand
ATTCAAACCTGATCGCTCCTGTGCGTTTTCACACAGCGGGCGATCGGGTCATGCGTATGCACCGTAATGCACAGGCGTGACGGGCCGCAGCGGAGGGGAGCGCCGAGCAGCGACGGGATGGTGCGAGAAAAGCGATTGCACGGCCGATCGCAAGGTGACTGACAGGAAGAGGCCGTTTGTGGGCGGCAACTGACCGTTTTAGAGGAGTGTCCGGAAAAACGCAGGAGGGACCAGGCGTTTGGAGGGAGGGTTTCTGACGTCAGCTCGTCGCACTGGAAGAGTAAGTCCCGGGCTGTGCAGAGACTTCTGTTTGTGTAGCTCTCCTGCACATGTGATCGCACACCTGCACAGCGATTTCCCCCTCCCCCTATAGGCGGCGACTACCTGATCGCAGGGATGCGAAATACGCACCCTAGGGATCA
This sequence comes from Pseudophryne corroboree, assembly GCF_028390025.1. NCBI lineage: Eukaryota > Metazoa > Chordata > Amphibia > Anura > Myobatrachidae > Pseudophryne > Pseudophryne corroboree. Next base: position 817,748,217 of record NC_086449.1, on the reverse strand, counting down.
GGTCTGCATTAGGCCCTTAATTGGAAGATTAGAGATTGGGATAATTGCAAAGTAATTACAATTATAAACAATTAGCAATTTAATAAGCATATCAAGTTGTTTTGTTAATAAAGTTTAAATGAAATGAATGTCTCACCTCATTAACATCGCCAGGTAAAGTAACTATTGATGCACAAGCTTTGAATCATTTACATACATGTATTTCCTACAGGAAAGTACAGTTGTACATATAACATGATCCATTTTAAAGCGATATTGGCCCTCATTCCGAGTTGTTCGCTCGCAAGCTGCTTTTAGCAGCATTGCACACGCTAAGCCGCCGCCTACTGGGAGTGAATCTTAGCATAGTAAAATTGCGAACGAAAGATTAGCAGAATTGCGAATAGACACTTCTTAGCAGTTTCTGAGTAGCTCCAGACTTATAGGCCCTACACACTGGCCGATTTTCTGAAAGATATGAACGATCTCGTTCATAAATGAACGAGAACTCGTTCATATCTTTCAGTGTGGAGACTCCAACGATGAACGATGCGCGGCCCCGCGCTCGTTCATTGCTGGTCTCCCGTCGGCTGTGCATGCAGGCCAATATGGACGATCTCGTCCATATTTGCCTGCACTTCAATGCTGCCGCGTGACGGGGGGAGTGAAGAAACTTCACTCCCCCCGTCACTGCCCCCCCGCCGCCGGGTCGCTCGTCGGCAGTTTCGGCCGTCGGGCACCTCGGCGGCGCATCGTCAAATGTGTAGGGCCCCTTACTCGGCATCTGCGATCAGTTCAGTCAGTTTCGTTCCTGGTTTGACGTCACAAACACACCCAGCGTTCGTCCAGACACTCCCCCGTTTCTCCAGCCACTCCCGCGTTTTTCCCAGAAACGGCAGCGTTTTTTCACACACACCCATAAAACGGCCAGTTTCCGCCCAGAAACACCCACTTCCTGTCAATCACATTACGATCACCAGAACGAAGAAAAAATCTTGTAATGCCGTGAGTAAAATTCCTAACTGCATAGCAAATTTACTTGGCGCAGTCGCAGTGCGAACATTGCGCATGCGCAATTAGCGGAAAATCGCTGCGATGCGAAGAAAATTACCGAGCGAACAACTCGGAATGACCACCCTTAAACAGAAAAATTATATTTTAACAATAACGGTCTGCTTTTATTAGTTTGTCACCCTTTTCCGTCTCAGACTTGATTGGTGCTCGCTCCTCCTGTCTCCTGTTAGATAAATCTATTATAGATAGATATGTTACTTTTTTCTCTCTCTGTATTATGATAAGGTAAGCTATGTTGCCATCTTAAGCCTCACTCACCTCAGGATTGAAATCAGAATCAGCCTCGTCCCTTCTCTGTGTTTCTGCGGCAGTCACTCTTGCCGCCACTAAATTTGCGCTCGGTTGGTTCTCCTGTTCACTTCTCCTCGCAGGCGGCTCACAGCAGATGTCATCACTGAACATCAGAGGCTGCCAGGACTTCATGCAGCAGCAGAGACCATAAACTCCTCTACCAGCGGTCTGCCTGCTTGCAATGCCGATATAGCCACCCAGGGGCATAGGTTCATACTAGGAGCCCAAGGGAGAGATAGTTGTTGGTGCCCCCTCTGCTCGCATTCACTACCAACACCCGATCCCAGCAGCACCCAGACACACACTCTCGCCAGGGGCCCCGAGATGGTAGGGGGAAGGGACTTGTTACCTGGGCTTGGGCTTGATAGAGGGGCCCAGCCCGGAAGACATGGTCACCCTTGGCGGCTGCCTGTGCGCCCTTTACAGCTGCAAGGCAGAGGAGTCGTTCAGGTGGAGGGAGTGTGCATTCAATAGGTCTCTCCCCATAGGTGTCGGCTGCTGTGGAAGGGGCTGTGGAAGGGCCTTGCTTCCTGACTAGATCAGATTTGCCCGGGTGTAGTATGGTATGCCGGCGGTCGGGCTCCCGGCGACCAGCATACCGGCACCGGGAGCCCGACCGCCGGCATACCGACAGTGTGGCGAGCGCAAATGAGCCCCTTGCACACCACGCTATTTTATTCTCCCTCCAGGGGGGTCGTGGACCCCCACGAGGGAGAATAAGTGTCGGTATGCCGGCTGTCGGGATTCCGGCGCCGGTTTACTGTGCGCCGGGATCCCAAGAGCCGGCATACAGAAGACCACCCGATTTGCCCACCCCCCTCCACATTCACTTCCACCACCCCAGCAGCACCCAAAATACATATATAAAATGCCTAAACTTACTATATAATGGGTCCCATTTGGCAGAGAAGGGCTATTTGCGGGCACCCTAGCCAGCATTAGTAAAACAGTCATTATGTACAGTGCACCGTGCAAGAAATCGCATGCCCTGTCTTCTAGAAGCTACCAGGATGGTGTGGCCACAGACTAGTAATGAACAAAACATGGACCCTTAGCGTTGCATTCTGCCACCCACTGGGTCCGAGGCAAGACTCATTGGGGGTCATTTCGAGTTGTTCGCTAGCAGATTTCGGTCGCAGCGCAGCGATCAGGCAAAAAAACGGCACTTCTGCGCATGCATATTCGTCGCAATGCGCACTCGCGTTGTACTATTACAACGAACGATGTAGTTTCACACAAGGTCTAGCGAAGCATTTCAGTCTCACTGCTGGCCGCAGAGTAATTGACATGAAGTGGGCGATTCTGGGTGTCAACTGACCGTTTTCAGGGAATGTGTGGAAAAACGCAGGCGTGCCAGGAAAAACGCAGGCATGGCTGGCCGAACGCAGGGCGTGTTCGTGACGTCAAAACAGGAACTGAACAGTCTGAAGTAATCGCAAGCGCTGAGTAGGTCTGGAGCTACTCTGAAACTGCACAATTTTTTTTTGTAGCCGCGCTGCGATCCTTTTGTTCGCACTTCTGCTAAGCTAAAATACACTCCCAGTTGGAGGCGGCATAGCGTTTGCACGGCTGCTAAAAGCAGCTAGCGAGCGAACAACTCGGAATGAGGGCCATTGTACAAAGGAGGTAAAAAACACATAATTTTACATTGATCTAATTGAATTAAAAACTTCACAAAATCCTTATTCACCACTTTAATAAATATTAAATTAAAGTTAATTTTCTCCTTTTTACTTTAGTGATCCATTGTAGTCCAAAGAGAAGAAAAATAAATACCCAGCTGGAATATTGCACTGACTGCAGTAAATAATCAGTCACTACTTTAGGACTTGCCTTTAGTTGCAGCCAATCGCAAGCATCCAGCGTAGACAGTCTCGGAGACCTGACACTGAGCCAGTCTGAGCAATGCGTCCTGTGTGTACATACACGTATTTGTAGATCTTTGACTGATTCAGTGTCGCAGCACCTCACTTGCGAGTGACTGGGAGTACCTTCGGTAGCCAATCCCTGATTGCACGTAGGCTAAGTAAGGCGATCTTGGGGGTTATTCAGGTTTGTTAGCAAAGCAAAAGAGTACACTAATGGGCAAAACCATGTGCACTGCAGGTGGGGCAGATGTAACATGTGCAGAGAGAGTTAGATGTGGTTGGGTTAATTGTTTCTGTGCAGGGTAGATACTGGCTGCTTTATTTTTACACTGCAATTTAGATTTCAGTTTGAACACACCCCGCCCAAATCTAACTCTCTCTGCACATGTTACATCTGCCCCACCTGCAGTGCACATGGTTTTGCACATAAGTGTGCTTTTTTTGTTTGCTAACATACCTCAATAAGGCCCTATATTCCCTACTACATTAGATATTAATAAAGAGGAAGAGAAATACATATTTTTTATTTGCCAGCTAATCTCAACCTTAGGGTGGTCATTCCGAGTTGTTCGCTCGCTAGCAGTTTTTAGCAGACGTGCAAACGCTATGCCGCCTCCCACTGGGAGTGTATTTTAGCTTAGCAGAAGTACGAACAAAAGGTTCGCAGAGCGGTGGCAAACTTTGTTTGTGCAGTTTTAGAGTAGCTCAATACCTACTCAGCGCTTGCGATCACTTCAGACTGTTCAGTTCCTGTTTTGACGTCACAAACACACCCTGCGTTCGCCCAGCTACGCCTGCGTTTTTCCTGGCACGCCTGCGTCTTTCCGAACACTCCCTGAAAACCGTCAGTTGACACCCAGACACGCCCACTTCTTGTCAATCACTCTGCGGCCAGCAGTGCGACTGAAAAGCTTCGCTAGACCTTGTGTGAAACTACATCGTTAGTTGCAATTGTACGATGCACGTGCGCATTGCGCCGCATACACATGAGCAGAAGTGCCATTTTTTTGCTTCATCGCTGCACAGCGAACGAATGCAGCTAGCGATCAACTCGGAATGACCACCTATGTGCAATGAAAGTAGAATTGTTTGTAGCCTTTAAGGCCGTGACATAATAACCATGAATACAGAGGCGCCGGCTTTAATAGAGACACAATTTCTTTCTTACTTGTTCCTATTCAGAGTTGTCCATTTTCACAGACCAATTAAAGCGAGCAGACATTTTTTAGCGGAAATATTCTTTGTATGTGATACAGTGTAAATAAACGAAAATTACAAGAACCTGGAAATCTGTGGAGATTTGTATTGAGAAAGGACTTTGACTTCACACCAGATGGAGGCTGACAAGATGTTTTAACTATGAAGAAGAAAAGGCTACAGGAGAGTAACAGAAGCTGGCAGGAAATGGTGATACTGTAGATGATTTTAATCAAATTTTATCATCGAATGCGCTATTCAGGTCATGTCACCTTCCCAATCCCTTTCACCATATTGTCTCTGTCTGATCCTGTTTTCTCTGTGATGGCGGCTATGCGGCAGGAATTGCGGCTTCTCTAAATGAAAGGCCAAGTTCACCACATTGAGACTGGCGTCTACAAATAGTGCTACAATTTCCTTTTCTTCTCTCTTCGTCTCTCTCTTACTGTGTCTCCGCTCTGTCTCTCTCTGAATACCCAGATTTCCCACAACACTTCCGAGCTTGTTTATAGGGGGTCATTCCGAGTTGTTCGCTCGTTATTTTTTTCTCGCAACGGAGCAATTAGTCGCGCATGCGCAATGTCCGCAGTGCGACTGCGCCAAGTAAATTTGCTATGCAGTTAGGTATTTTACTCACGGCATTACGAGGTTTTTTCTTCGTTCTGGTGATCGTAATGTGATTGACAGAAAGTGGGTGTTTCTGGGCGGAAACTGGCCGTTTTATGGGTGTGTGTGAAAAAACGCTACCGTTTCTGGGAAAAACGCGGGAGTGGCTGGAGAAACGGAGGAGTGTCTGGGCGAACGCTGGGTGTGTTTGTGACGTCAAACCAGGAACGAAACTGACTGAACTGATCGCAGATGCCGAGTAAGTCTGGAGCTACTCAGAAACTGCTAAGAAGTGTCTATTCGCAATTCTGCTAATCTTTCGTTCGCAATTTTGATAAGCTAAGATTCCCTCCCAGTAGGCGGCGGCTTAGCGTGTGCAAAGCTGCTAAAAGCAGCTTGCGAGCGAACAACTCGGAATGACCCCCATAGTGTGTGTATTGCCAGGACACAACATATCATTATGTGGAAAACAACCAATCAGGGAGAAGCCCGGGTGCAGCAAAAATGGCAGGGCAAATTACGTTCAAAACGTTTTTTGAGAAATGCGTTGTTTGCCTTCGATGTGCAGGGGAGAAAACGTGTTCAAAACTTTGTGGGAGAAACGCGTTGAGTTTTGCTTCAAAGTGCAGGGGAGAAATTGTGTTTCAAACTTTTTTTGGGGAAAAAACGCATTGAGTTTTGCTTCGAAGTACAGGGGAGAAATTGCGTTCAAAACTTTTTAGGAGAAATACATTGAGTACTGCTTTGATGTGCAGGGGAGAAAACATGTTCACAACTTTTTGGGAAAAACGTGTTGAGTTTTGCTTCGAAGTGCAGGGGAGAAATTGTGTTACAAACTTTTTGAAAAAAACAAACAAAACAAAACACATTTTGTTGCGTAGTGTTCCATTTTTGCTGGTACTAAATCTTACTCTTGGGGCAATGTTTCATTGCCTGTGAGTATATGTATTGCTTGATGATCATGCATATATGTTAGCAAATTAAAATAATTGTAGTCGTTTGGATGGAGGACATGTGTCCCAAGGATTTTTATCCATAACAATAATCCCAGTTGCATACTACTTCTAAGTCACAGTTACGAGAGAAATCTATTTTCTTTCCCATTCTTCAATCAAGAAGCTGTCAAAGTGTTTCTGTACACTGTGTTCCGACAGCAGAAATGAATAGATCTGCAGACAACTGTTGATCACAATGGGAAGTAAAATATGTTTCAAAGAGCCACATTTCTGAGCTTCTGAATAAATGGCTTTAAATGAACACGAAACCTGAAATAGCCACTATACTCTACATACTTTTCATACTTCACTTCCATTCGATGCAGAGAGGATGTATAAAAAGTAGAGGTAGGAGTCCATGATGCTACCTGTGTCATCACATGGACGGCGCAAAGTGATGATGACATTATTTGCAGGTCTTTATGACGCGTTTCGCATCATTGTGTCTTGCCTCTGCCCACCTGGCGGGTGAGTGAAAACTCTTCTGGGAGAATTGCCTGTTCTCCAGGGGGTCTGGGAGGTTTCACCAAAATACATTAGTCTCCCGTAATGGCAAGTAGGTTACCATGGCGTATATTCAATTAGGGTCGGATCCATTCCGACATGCATTTGTCGGAATGGATCCGACAACCCCTATTCAATCTCATCTCAATTCGTCTCCCTGCGGCTCCCCCCCCTCTCCTCCTCTGGGTCCCACATCTCAGTCCGACATTTTTTTATGTCGGACTGAGGTGGTCGAAAAGGGGACCAAAACCGTTTTCGACACAAGCACGTGGATCGGCAGCTATTCCGCCGATCCACGTGCTTTTCGACAAGTCGAATATATTGAATAGGTTGGAACCCCTTCCGATCTAAAAAAAGTCGAAAACTGACGTCTTTTCGACAGACGGCAGCTTTCACCGTCAATTGAATATACCCCCATGACTGTAGGTGGCTGAAATTGCCGACCTATTGATGTAAAAATAAATTGTTGGGTTTGTAGAGTGCAATCAGTCTGGAAACACCAGCTTACGCTGAACATCTGGGCAACATTCAAATAAGGGGAAGAGGTTCAAAACATATTTAAGACTAACGGCAATTTTTTTGTGAGTGCAACTACTCCACACAATGACAAAACCGATTTTGACGGTTCAGGTGTCATTCGATAGGGTATGTGATGTTGATGTACAATAAGGTCACATAATTTTGATAAGTGGTCAGGTTGTTGAGGAATAACGCATCAAATTTGTGATTTTTCCCATAAAAAAAGTATTGAATGGGAGGCGCTCGCTTTCTCCCTTCGGGTTGTAAATTGCAGCGAAGCCCTTGCATCAGAAATGTATGGAGCGTTCCAGGACACTGACTGGGAGATAACAGGCAGGTGGCTAAAGAGATGCACAGAGATGCTGTGTTCTATGGGAGTGTCGCAGGCGTGTCGTGGGAGTGTCGCTGGAAGTGGTAGTGTACAAAGCCGATGAACCATAGGGCATGTGCAAGCAATGGTGGTGTCTAAAGATGCGCCAAGCGGTAGTTCAGTATCTCCGAGCGCTGACAGCGGGCGTCTCAGTCCTTGCACATTCGGACGCAGCGATGTATACCAGGGAAAGGCTTTATAGCGGCATTACCATAAAGATGCAGATGCGACAAATGACGAAGCGATTCTGCGTCCGACTCAGAATCAGCCTCAAGGTTCTGCATCATTGGGGGAGATTAGCCATCTGTGTATTGTATGGCCTTTTTGGGCAGATCAATTAACATTCTAATAAGATTAACTATCCTTTTATTTTTAAAGCTTTTCCCCTGGACTGTCCTAAATTGCTATCACTTCGTCTATATATAGGTGGTCATTCTGAGTTGATCGCTAGCTGGTTTCGTTCGCAGTGCACCGATCAGGCAAAAAAAGGCACTTCTGCGCATGCGTATGGGGCGCAATGCGCACGCGCGATGTACTTTCACAACAGCCGATGCAGTTTCACACAAGGTCTAGCGACGCTTTTCAGTCGCACTGCTGGCCGCAGAGTGATTGACAGGAAGTGGGTGTTTCTGGGAAAAACGCAGGCTTGTCAGATACAAACGCGGGCGTGCCTGGGGTAACGCAGGTGTGGCTGGCTGAACGCAGGGCGTGTTCGTGACGTCAAAACAGGAACTGAACAGTCTGAAGTCATCGTAAGCGCTGAGTAGGTCTGGAGCTACTCTGAAGCTGCACAAAATTATTACTTCTGCTAAGCTAAAATACACTCTCAGAGGGCGGCGGCCTAGCGTTTGCACGGCTGCTAAAAGCAGCTAGCGAGCGAACAACTCGGAATGAGGGCCATAGTCTTTTGCTTTCTGTAGCACATGATAGAATGTGAACGGCTATACATCAGGATTTTAATCAGCCAGATTACCAGCGCTGCCAGCTTGGGGGCGTTGATGAAGGTGGATTCCTGATTAATAGTTGGGCTGATTGGAGCTGTCAGGTGATTGGACGGTAGGAGGCCGCATGACAGGCATGCCGATTAGCGTTAATTTCACGTGGTTACCTGTGGGCATTCCAGTAAAACATTTCTTGATTTAATATACCAAAATATCTATCAGTCTTTATCATAAATCAGTTCTTTCTCGATTCTGTTCAACCAACACAGTAATTGTCCACCTCTTTTTCTCATTCCGCAAAATGGTATCCCAGTGGGTCCGTGGGGGGGTTTAGGTTTGGGCAATATAATGGCGGTTAGCCGTAGCCGCCAACCCCAAGTCTTAGCCCTAGCCGCCACCCTCTGTGTTTAGCCGTAGCCGCCACCCCCACTAACTGAGCCCTAGCCACCACCGCAGGCAGGTTAGGGCAGGGGGCAGGGGTAAATTAATTACCCCGTCCCCTGTCAGCATTTTAAAAATTGAGATGCCGCGGTTGGTCATGTGATGTTGCTATTACACAAATCCCGTATTCTCAGTCATAGCCAATCAGCAGACTGCATTTTAAACCGAACATACTTGGAGATGAGTGCGCTTACTCCTGCCACCACATAGGACGTTCAAACATGTATTATATAATAATATATCATATTTATACATAATTAATAATTAATGTTAATGTATAATATATATGTAGATGTGAGTCGCAGCTGGAAGACCAGCGGTATATCTGTGTCAGCCGTTTCTCAGTTTTGTAGACTTCTACCTGTTTTACAAAAAAAAAAGTGAAAGTCACTTTTTCCATAATAAATGTAATTACAAACATTTGTTCGCTATTTTGTAAATCAAAGTATCCTCTGTCCTGCTGTAGACCAGGGGGCAGATGTATTAAGCCTGGAGAAGTGATAAAGTGGAAGGTGATAACGCACCAGCCAATCAGCTCCTAACTGTTATTTTCAAACCCAGCCTGTAACTTGACAGTTAGGATATGATTGGCTGATGTGTTATCACCTTCCACTTTATCACTTCTCCAGGCTTAATACATCTGCCAAATTAGACGGTCACAAGTTACCGGGATAATGGCAATCACTATCAGATAGAGAAGTCAAGGAGCAACTAGCCAATCAGAAGCTGCCATGCAATGACTGGTGTCATCACTGCATCATTTTATACATGTAATACATACAGTATCCCTCACAAGAAGTCTCATTTGGTTATATGTGTCCAGGGGGCATCAATGCCCTTACTTTAACCAGCTTCCACTTACCAGTGCCTCTTCCACATGTCATTCTCAGTGGGGGTAGATTTACTAAAGCCTCTAAAACAAACAGGTTGAGGTGTCACCCATAGCAACCAATTGGATTCTATCATTTCTCTGACGTCCTAGTGGATGCTGGGAACTCCGTAAGGACCATGGGGAATAGCGGCTCCGCAGGAGACTGGGCACAAAAGTAAAGCTTTAGGACTACCTGGTGTGCACTGGCTCCTCCCCCTATGACCCTCCTCCAAGCCTCAGTTAGAATTTTGTGCCCGGCCGAGAAGGGTGCATTCTAGGAGGCTCTCCTGAGTTTCTTAGTAAAAGTTTAGTTTTAGGCGCCCTTAAGGAACCTGCTGACAGAAAGCAGGAGAATATCCTAAAATGTATATACACTCACACGGGTGTTATACTGCGACCAGCAATCGCCTCAGCCTGGATGTGCAGTGCTGGGGTGGCTTGGTCGGATTCCCTGACTGACACTATTGATACCCTGGATAGGGACAGTATATTACTGACTATAGAGCATTTGAAAGATGCATTCTATATATGCGGGATGCACAGAGGGACATTTGCCGACTGGCATCAAGAGTAAGTGCGCTGTCCATTTCTGCCAGAAGAGGGTTATGGACGAGGCAGTGGTCAGGTGATGCTGATTCCAAAAGGCATATGGAAGTATTGCCTTACAAAGGGGAGGCGTTATTTGGGGTAGGTCTATCAGACCTGGTGGCCACGGCAACTGCTGGGAAATCCACATTTTTACCCCAGGTAGCCTCTCAACATAAGAAGACGCCGTATTATCAGGCGCAGTCCTTTCGGCTCCATAAGGGCAAGCGGGCAAAAGGCTCCTCATTTCTGCCCCGTGGCAGAGGGAGAGGAAAAAGGCTGCAGCAAACAGCCAGTTCCCAGGAACAGAAGCCCTCTCCCGTTTCTGCCAAGTCCTCAGCATGACGCTGGGGCTTTACAAGCGGACTCAGGCACTCCCCTAAAGTCTGCTTTACCGACGTCTCCCTCCGACAGGGAGGCGGTATTGGAAGCCATTCACAAGCTGTATTCCCAGCAGGTGATAATCAAGATACCCCTCCTGCAACAGGGACAGGGGTATTATTCCACGCTGTTTGTGGTACCGAAGCCGGACGGCTCGGTGGGACCTATTTTAAATCTGAAATCCTTGAACACTTACATACACAGGTTCAAATTCAAGATGGAGTCACTCAGAGCGGTGATTGCGAACTTGGAAGAAGGGGATTATATTGGTGTCTTTGGACATCAAGGAGGCTTACCTCCATGTCCCAATTTACCCTTCTCACCAAGGATACCTCAGGTTTGTGGTACAGAACTGTCACTATCAGTTTCAGACGCTGCCGTTTGGTTTGTCCACGGCACCCCGGATCTTTACCAAGGTAATGGCCGAAATGATGATACTCCTTCGAAGGAAGGGAGTTTTAGTTATCCCGTACTTGGACGATCTCCTGATAAGGGCAAGATCCAGGGAACAATTGGTAGTCGGGGTAGCACTATCTCAAGTAGTGTTGCGGCAGCACGGTTGGATTCTCAATATTCCAAAATCGCAGCTGATCCCGACGACACGTCTTCTATTCCTAGGGATGATCATGGACACAGTCCAGAAAAAGGTGTTTCTCCCGAAGGAGAAAGCCAGGGAGTTATCCGAACTAGTCAGAAACCTCCTAAAACCAGACAAATGTCAGTGCATCAATGCACAAGGGTCCTGGGAAAAATGGTGGCTTCCTACGAAGCAATCCCTTTCGGCAGATTCCACGCAAGAACTTTCCAGTGGGACCTGCTGGACAAATGGTCCGGATCGCATCTTCAGATGCATCAGCGGATAACCCTGTCACCAAAGACAAGGGTGTCTCTCCTGTGGTGGTTGCAGAGTGCTCATCTTCTAGAGGGCCGCAGATTTGGCATTCAGTACTGGGTCCTGGTGACCACGGATGCCAGCCTGCGAGGCTGGGGAGCAGTCACACAGGGAAGAAATTTCCAGGGCTTGTGGTCAAGCCTGGAGACATCACTTCACATAAATATCCTGGAGCTGAGGGCCATTTACAATGCCCTAAGCCAAGCAAGACCTCTGCTTCAAGGTCAGCCGGTGCTGATCCAGTCGGACAACATCACGCAGTCGCCCACGTGAACAGACAGGGCGGCACAAGAAGCAGGAGGGCAATGGCAGAAGCTGCAAGGATTCTTCGCTGGGCGGAAAATCATGTGATAGCACTGTCAGCAGTGTTCATTCCGGGAGTGGACAACTGGGAAGCAGACTTCCTCAGCAGGCACGACCTCCACCCGGGAGAGTGGGGACTTCACCCAGAAGTCTTCCACATGATTGTAAACCGTTGGAAAAAAACAAAGGTGGACATGATGGCGTCCCGCCTCAACAAAAAATTGGACAGGTATTGCGCCAGGTCAAGGGACCCTCAGGCAATAGCTGTGGACGCTCTGGTAACACCATGGGTGTACCAGTCAGTGTATGTGTTTCCCTCCTCTGCCTCTCATACCCAAGGTACTGAGAATTATAGGACGGAGAGGAGTAAGAACTATACTCGTGGCTCCGGATTGGCCAAGAAGGACTTGGTACCCGGAACTTCAAGAGATGCTCACAGAGGACCCGTGGCCTCTACCTCTAAGAAGGGACCTGCTCCAGCAAGGACCCTGTCTGTTCCAAGACTTACCGCGGCTGCGTTTGACGGCATGGCGGTTGAACGCCGGATCCTGAAGGAAAAAGGCATTCCGGAAGAAGTCATTCTTACCCTGATTAAAGCCAGGAAGGATGTGACCGCAAAGCATTATCATCACATTTGGCGGAAATATGTTGCGTGGTGCGAGGCCAGGAAAGCCCCAACGGAGGAATTTCAACTGGGTCGATTCCTGCATTTCCTGCAAACAGGAGTGTCTATGGGCCTAAAATTAGGATCCATTAAGGTTCAGATTTCGGCCCTGTCGATTTTCTTCCAGAAAGAACTGGCTTCAGTTCCTGAAGTTCAGACGTTGTCAAGGGGGTGCTGCATATACAGCCTCCTTTTGTGCCTCCAGTGGCACCTTGGGATCTCAATGTAGTTTTGGGGTTCCTAAAATCACATTGGTTTGAACCGCTTAAATCTGTGGATTTGAAATATCTCACATGGAGAGTGGTCATGCTGTTGGCCCTGGCTTCGGCCAGGCGCGTGTCAGAATTGGCGGCTTTATCTTATAAAAGCCCTTACCTGATTTTTCATACGGACAGGGCAGAATTGAGGACTCGTCCACAATTTCTCCCTAAGGTGGTTTCAGCGTTTCACCTGAACCAGCCTATTGTGGTACCTGCGGCTACTAGGGACTTGGAGGACTCCAAGTTGCTGGACGTTGTCAGGGCCCTGAAAATATATGTTTCCAGGACGGCTGGAGTCAGAAAATCTGACTCCCTGTTTATCCTGTATGCACCCAACAAGCTGGGTGCTCCTGCTTTTAAGCAGACTATTGCTCGTTGGATTTGTAGTACAATTCAGCTTGCACATTCTGTGGCAGGCCTGCCACAGCCAAAATCTGTAAAAGCCCATTCCACAAGGAAGGGGGCTCATCTTGGGCGGCTGCCCGAGGGGTCTCGGCTTTACAACTTTGCCGAGCAGCTACTTGGTCAGGGGCAAACACGTTTGCTAAATTCTACAAATTTGATACTCTGGCTGAGGAGGACCTGGAGTTCTCTCATTCGGTGCTGCAGAGTCATCCGCACTCTCCCGCCTGTTTGGGAGCTTTGGTATAATCCCCATGGTCCTTACGGAGTTCCCAGCATCCACTAGGACATCAGAGAAAATAAGAATTTACTTACCGATAATTCTATTTCTCGTAGTCCGTAGTGGATGCTGGGCGCCCATCCCAAGTGCGGATTGTCTGCAATACTTGTACATAGTTATTGTTAACTAAATCGGGTTATTGTTGTTGTGAGCCATCTTTCCAGAGGCTCCTCTGTTATCATGCTGGTGTTAACTGGGTTCAGATCACAAGTTGTACGGTGTGATTGGTGTGGCTGGTATGAGTCTTACCCGGGATTCAAAATCCTTCCTTATTGTGTATGCTCGTCCGGGCACAGTATCCTAACTGAGGCTTGGAGGAGGGTCATAGGGGGAGGAGCCAGTGCACACCAGGTAGTCCTAAAGCTTTACTTTTGTGCCCAGTCTCCTGCGGAGCCGCTATTCCCCATGGTCCTTACGGAGTTCCCAGCATCCACTACGGACTACGAGAAATAGAATTATCGGTAAGTAAAATTTTTTTTATTTTTAGGATGCATTAGAGGAATGATATCTAGAATCTGATTGGTTGCTATGGGCAACGCCTCCACTTTATCATTTTTACACGCTTTAGTAAATCTACCCCCAGGGGTAAAGTTAGGGGTGTATTAAGAGAGGAGGGGGCCTGTGTGCAGGCTCCGCCCAGGCCCTCTCCTCTCTAGTATGCTGGTTCTGGGCACTAGGAGCACAGCAGACTCTAGCCCTGTGCCAGCGCCTACTGCGCATGTGCAGGTCTCCGGAAAAATGGCCGCTGTGCCATTTTACCCGTTATTTGTGAAGCGCTGCTGCCGCCGACGCTAGTGAACCCATTTTAGATACGCCATTGGGTAACGGTCTGCAAGTCTAAAGCACACTCAAATCCAGATGTGGGCACAAATCGGTGTAATGTAATGTGTGGATACATGTATATTTATGCCACAGAAGTGGAAATCCTTCCAACTGTACGTGAGGATCCTTAAAGTGCCGTCATGTGTGGATGACAGCTTAAGTTGAAATCTTAATGAGATTTTACATTTGTTGTATAACAATAGATATAATTGCACTTAAGGCGGAAAAAATGCATCATTTTAATTATATTAATTGATTTTTCTCATGAGTATTTATATTGGATTTTAATACCGTACCTTCATTAGGGGGCAGATGTAATAAGCCTGGAGAAGTGATAAAGCAGTGATAAGTGCAAGGTGATAACGCACCAGCCAATCAGCTCCCACCTGTCAATTTACATATTGGAGCTGATTGGCTGGTGCGTTATCACCTTGCACTTATCACTGCTTTATCACTTCTCCAGGCTTAATACATCTGCCCCTTTAGATTAGTCTTTAGATTTTACTCCTACTGTAATTGCGTTTTGTAGGAAGCGTTTGGCCAAAAGGTAGATTGTAGTGCGCCCCCTGCAGGCGGTGCACTACACAGTTATTTTACAAACGTATTCATCTTTTTTAATGAATAGTAATAGTTGTATACTGTATTTGGAAAAAAATGGATTTAAAAAGTGATTCCAATTTTGTCAATTTATAGTGAGCGCCAGCTGGGATGTAGATAGGGAACTGGTGTGTTTATTTTGCTATAAATATGCGCTGTTTAGCTTAGTATTCTAGATACAGTGCACAGCATAATAAAGGGACATTATATTCTAGAAAATACATATTTTGAGAATACTGTATGCGTGATTAATTCCCAGTACTCCAGAGAGAAGGTTCCTGGCTGAGTTTTTCCACCCGAAATACAATAAAATATTCAGCAGTTTTTCTTAATAATTAGCATTTTGTTCTAGTGACGGTTATGAATGATGTATTATGTACCTTGACCAAGTAATCCGTACGGCAGTGCCCACTCCCATCTATCAATGCTGGTGTACTACTCATTAAAGACTGTACAATTGAAAATCAGACTTTTTTCATACAGCAATATTAAGACCTACTTTGGCGCTATAAGAAATATTTTTTTCTCGCTGTAATTTATCAGATAAATGACCTGATTGATGTAACCCCGCTAAGTACTCAGTTTTTTTCCGTTTTTTCCCAGGAAAGCGTAGACCTTGGAGAGATCATGTATTCCCTTTGCTATTTACCTACTGCCGGCCGAATGACTCTAACCGTCATCAAGTGTCGAAACCTGAAGGCGATGGATATCACGGGATCGTCTGGTATGTCGCAAAATGCCAATTACAGTACAGTATAATACGATCAGTATATAATATATACAGTACAGTATAATACAGTATAATGCCTGCTTTCTTGACATCATCTGCTTGCAAAGAGGTCACCTCTGACTTGTGGCGTTATAGGTGCAGGGTATGGCATATAATAGGTCTCTTCCAACAGTCAACAGATCATAGCGGTGAGCGTAAAGTGTCAGCTGGGCCTCGGTGGAGCCTGCACAGCAGTAAGCACCGCCAAGTGCCAGGGACTTAGGGGGAGATGTACTAAGTAGCGAAAAGTGTGGAGAAGTGAGCCAGGGGAGAAGTTGCCCACGGCAACCAATCAGCGTTGAAGTAACATTTATAATTTGCATAGTATAAAACTATACAGAGCAGCTGATTGGTTGCCATGGGCAACTTCTCCACTGGCTCACTTTTTTTTACTGCTTAGTACATCTCCCCCTGAAACTGCTAAGGGACAGAAGAAAATTGGAGGATAAAAACTCAACGTCGGCAGTTCAGCTGAAGACAACCTGACAATAGGTCTCTGATTACATAATGTCCCTGCATCCAATTACCGCCTGCGCAGCTCAGAGCGAAATGACTTCAATCACTCTGAAAAAGGACCAGGGAAGTAGGAGCAATTTACCTAATCAATGAGATATGTAATTACAGAGATTGAGCATTAAAAGATCGCAGAGACTTTCTAACAGCAATGACAATGCCATGTACTAAATTACCCTGAACCTGGGATTCAAAACAACTTCCACTCCAGCCCTGCCGACAAAGCGGAACACTTGCTTACTCTTTATCTTCTTCTGTTGCTGGCAGCTCCCTCTACAAGTGCAGTGTGACTGACCGTTTCACCAGCCTGCACGTGCAATGTGATAGAGCGTTTCACCAACCTGCACGTACAATGTGATAGAGCGTTTCACCAACCTGCACGTGCAATGTGACAGAGCGTTTCACCAGCCTCCACGTGCAAAGTGACAGAGCGTTTCACCAACCCGCACGTGCAATGTGACAGAGCGTTTCACCAACCCGCACGTGCAGTATGACAGAGCGTTTCACCAGCATGCACCTGCAATGTGACAGAGCGTTTCACCAGCCTGCGCATGCAATGTGACAGAGCGTTTCACCAACCTGCACGTGCAGTGTGACAGAGCGTTTCACCAACCTGCGCGTGCAATGTGGCAGAGCGTTTCACCAACCTGCACGTGCAGTGTGACTGACCGTTTCACCAGCCTGCACGTGCAATGTGACAGAGCGTTTCACCAACCAGCACGTGCAGTGTGACAGAGCGTTTCACCAACCTGCACGTGCAATGTGACAGAGCGTTTCACCAACCCGCACGTGCAGTATGACAGAGCGTTTCACCAGCATGCACCTGCAATGTGACAGAGCGTTTCACCAGCCTGCGCATGCAATGTGACAGAGCGTTTCACCAACCTGCACGTGCAGTGTGACAGAGCGTTTCACCAACCTGCGCGTGCAATGTGGCAGAGCGTTTCACCAACCTGCACGTGCAGTGTGACTGACCGTTTCACCAGCCTGCACGTGCAATGTGACAGAGCGTTTCACCAACCAGCACGTGCAGTGTGACAGAGCGTTTCACCAACCTGCACGTGCAATGTGACAGAGCGTTTCACCAGCCTCCACGTGCAATGTGACGGAGCGTTTCACCAACCTGCACCTGCAATGTGACAGAGCGTTTCACCAGCCTGCACGTGCAATGTGACAGAGCGTTTCACCAACCTGTATGTGCAATGTGACAGAGCGTTTCACCAGCCTGCTCATGCAATGTGACAGAGCGTTTCACCAACCTGCACGTGCAATGTGACAGAGCGTTTCACCAACCTGCACGTGCAATGTGACAGAGCGTTTCACCAACCTGCACGTTTCCAGGATTACAGACAGGTTATATTGCATATTCTGTCCGGGCATCACTCTGCCCGTGTCTGGATCAACCAGCCTTTAGAGACAATTTTTGGTTATGGAAGAAAAACGCTGCAACCGAGACCTACAAAGCTTTAGGCTTCACTGCGCTTCACCTGATTTATTTCCCCATGATTTTTACATAGATTATGGTGCTAATGTCTAAAAAAAAAAGAAAATGCATTTTTTTCTCACATTTGCTGCACAAATACCACAGGTGGTCTTATAACATTTTCTAACCTACCTGCCCGGAATGTCCAGGAGATTCCCACATTTCAGTGAGAACCAAGCAGTGCTGAAAGTAGGGTGGTACGAAATACCATTAAGAAATATGGTGGTGGTACTCATTACCACCAGCCCACCACTTGGGCAAAATTTGTAAGGGGCATTTTTGTGTGTGGTACATAAAATGGGGTCAGTGGCATAACTGTGTGTGGCATAATATGTAATAGGCATTACGGTGTGTGGTATAATATATAAGGCATTACGGTGTGCGGCATAATGTGTAATGGGCATAACTGTGTGTGGCATAATATGTAATAGGCATTACGGTGTGTGGTATAATATATAAGGCATTACGGTGTGCGGCATAATGTGTAATGGGCATAACAGTGTGTGGCATAATATGTAATAGGCATTACGGTGTGTGGTATAATATATAAGGCATTACTGTGTGTGGCATAATGTGTAATGGGCACTACGGTGTGTGGCATAATGTGGCCGTGTCCCTATTGTCATGTAGCCACTCCCCTAGCTTAGTATGACCACACCCCCTCATGACACGTGACCACCTCCATTTGTACTATCAGTACCACTAAGAAAGAAATTCTACTTGCACCACTGGAGCCAAGGAGCATACCAGATACTGCTTCTCTTTCTTATGTAGTGGGCGGTGCCTTTATTATGCGACTCCAGTCATCAGCCCCGCCTCCGTTGAGCTTAGGATGTGATCTATCTCAGATATTGTTACAAATATACTTAAAATGGAGACGTTCCTCTATCATGTATCACTTTGACACAGTTGGTCGGGTTTACAGTGTTCTGGGCAACAGACATTATTTACAGACTGGTGGTTTCATCTGTCATTTGGATGCTGTGCTTTGTTATTTTAACTTTTTGTCCTGTAGCAGCACCCTTGTAGCTGCTATGCAACGACAGTGAGATTTGTCTTTTGCTGTTTCTGATGCTTAGGGAATAAAAATGATCTGTACGACTTTAGTATAAAGTATAATGATCGGTTGGCGCTAACTACAACTCCGTAAGATTCCCTGCAGACTGAGCAGAAGCGGATTAAGAGGAGAAGGTACCCGTTTGCAAACTCCATGCAGGACCCCTCCTCTCTCCGCGGCATAGATACGAGCAGAATCTGGCACTGTGTCGGAGTCAACTGCACTTGCGCTGGTCTCTGGGGACACGGCCAACGCCATGCTCCCAGAGATTTCTGTACTGCGGATGCGCCATTTTCCTGGTGATTTGTAAACTCCGTAGAGGTAAGTATACTAAATGGGTGCAGGGTGTGCAGTGTGGGTCCTTCTTGCGACCACACAGCCTGCACCAATTATAGAAACGCCATTAAGTCTGAGATAATTGATAATACAATGTACCATGGGGCAGATTCAGACCTGGTTCGCTGATACGTTCACAGGGCGGCACAGCGGCATTAAAGGGGCGTTGACTCAGCATTGGAGGGACCGTGGTCCAGACAACGCAGGCATATCTGGACCATTTGTGCCGTGGCACGTGTAGTCAGTGGGCTACTTGAAACATGCAAAAGCATTGCCGCTGTGCGATGCTTTTGCATGTTTTCCGGGGGGACTGGATCCGGCATACGGGGTGGACTTGCCCTGTGCTGGGCGTCCCCCCGCATGTCTAAGAATTATCCCCCATGTCCCCTCCCCTGTTCTGCGTCAGATATCAATCGGATATTAATACGGCTTTGACTCGTAATCGCAAAAGTTTCCTTTAGATATTCCCTTAGATTTTAAGATAAGATCCTAAAAATCTTGAAGCGCAGCAGAAGCTTCCCCTTTCTTACAGAGCGGCTCAGCGTGCGCCTCTTTATACCATTCTGCAGGAACTTCACACATAAGTGATGCCGCAAAGAGCTCCAAGGTCTCGCAGCTCAAGTGCCGCCTGAGAAATTCAGTAGCATTAGAGGAAGAGCGGTGACCACTCTCTGCCCCGGCTTTCATCCAGCTCCAGGGCATCAAGAGCCGAGGATCTTTTGTGCAGTCTAAGCAGCGAATCTTATTAATGCAAGTCGTGCCTCGTCCCCGAATCTCTGAACGGGAGAAAAGTCTCACAGGCGATGCATTAGCCTTTCCTGAGACCTCACTTAGGACGGAGCGGAGAGTACTTCAGAGAGGTGGGTGGGGGGGTTCTGGAATATTTCATGTTAAAAACATATATTTCTATGTGGATTAATCTCATGCGAGTCTGCACCTAGTGCCAGTGATTATGATGGCCGCTCTCGCATATGGGTGGTCATTCCGAGTTGATCGCTAGCTTAAAATGTTCGCTGCGCTGCGATTAAGTTACAAACCGGCACTTCTGCGCATGCATATGCGGCGCAGTGCGCACGCGCGATGTACTTTCACAACGGCCGATGCAGTTTTACACAAGGTCTAGAGAAGCTTTTCAGTCGCACTGCTGGCCGCAGAGCGATTGACATGAAGTGGACGTTTCTGGGTGTCAACTGACCGTTTTCAGGGAGTGTTCGGAAAAACGCAGGCGTGCTAGGAAAAACGCAGGCGTGGCTGGGCGAACGCAGGGCGTGTTTGTGACATCAAATCCAGAACTGAATAGTCTGAAGTGATCGCATACGCTGAATAGGTCTGGAGCTGCTCTGAAACTACACAATTTGTTTTGTGGCCGCTCTGCAATGCATTCGTTCGTACTTCTGCTAAGCGAAGATACACTCCCAGAGGGCGGCATTGATCTTGCTTCTGCACGGCTGCTAAAAACTGCTAGCGAGCGATCAACTCGGAACGACCCCCTTGGGTCTGCGAGGCGGTGCAATCGCATTGATGCGTACGCATTAGGACGTGCATACTGTCGCATTAGCATTGCATTTTCAGCAGGCGGCCAGAGATGCGCTCGTATTACGCATGACTCTGGCCCTTGTACTCTGTCCCCCGAATTGTTTCTAAGTTACTTGCCGTTGTCCTCAGGTCCAATTTTCCCTTTCTTTCCATACGTAATCATTTACTTACGTAAATGATGCTGCGCTCGCCACGCTGCGGGCTCGGTGGCGACCTGCAGTCGCCACGGGTTCTATTCCCACTCTATGGGTGTCGTGGACACCCACGAGTGGAAATAGTCCCTGTTGGTCGGCATACCGACCATCGGGATAGTGAGCCGTCGGGCTCACGGAGGAGGTCATGTGACTGTCGGTCAGCTGACCGGCGGTCACATGAATACCACCCTTTGAATAGCAGGACATTTGCTTAGGTGGGATGCAGTTACAATGCTTCCGGACCGGATCCCGGACGACAAAATACCGACGCCGGAATCCCGACCGGCGGCAGAATGCCGGCATCAAAATCACAACCGAGATCCAAATCCCAACGTCAAATACAGATGCCAGGAATCCCGAACGGTCTTTTAGCAGGACGCACTCGCATCCTGTCACGGGGGGTGGGAGGTTAGGTTTAGGCATTGGAAGTGGGGTTAGGGTGCAGGGATGGTAAGGGGGTGGTTAGGTACCGGGGAGGTGGGGTTAGGCACTTACAAGGGAAGGTAAGGGTTAGGAACCAAGAGGGGAGGTTTAGCTTTAGGCAGCAGGGAAGGGAGGGTTAGGGTTGGGCACCAACAGGGAGGGTTAGGGTTGGGCACCAACAGGGAGGGTTAGGGTTGGGCATCACCGGGGAGGGTTAGGGTTGGGCTCCACCGGAGAGGGCTAGGCACCCACAAGGGAGGGTTAGGGTAGGGGGCAGGGGAGGGTTAGGGTACTTTTGGGGGGGCTGTCGGTATTCTGATCGCCGGCATCCCGTCCATCGGTATATCATACCAAATCCGCTTAGGCATTACTCCGGGTAAAACATTTCTCTTTTTGACCTCACTCCAGACTAAAATCTCCAATCCATACATTGCCGGAACTGCAGAACGTAAGATTTCTTCATTTAGGGGCAGATGTACTAAGCATTGGAGAGAGATAAAGTGGAGCGAAATAAAGCACCAACCAATCAGCTCTTAACGTTCATTTTTCAAACACAGCCTGTAACATGGCAATTAGGAGCTGGCTGGTTGGTACTTTATCTCTCTCCACTTTATCACTCTCCAAGGGTAAGTACATCACTACCTTAGCATTAAGCACCTCCTCTACAACCGCTAACTACTGCTCCATGGTCGGAAGCTTTCTCAGCGTTGATCTTGCTTCTCACATTACTCTCCTTCCGCCCCAATTTACATCATGTACGGTATATTCCATCATGCTGTCTGACCCTTGGTGAATCAAGTTTGCCAGTGTTTTCATCCGTCTTTCAAGCATAATTTTAATAATCCTGCACAGTAAATGAGATGGGTCAGTAAGAACTTGGTGGCAGAAGATCTTCCCAGGCTCGGGCAGTACATGGATAATTACCGTTTTTCTGACTCTAAATACAGTACTTTCCATCTGGTATCACTGCATTAAGAGTACATCTAAAGTTTCCACCTTTCTAATCTTATAGAATTTCAAAGGAAGCCCGCTGGAGCCGTATCTTCTGCTGTCTCTTATATTCTTTAGAACCATATATGGTAGCCTCATGATCTCATATATAAAATAGCAAATAGCTGGACTCATTATATTTGAAGTAAATTTCTGGTATCAAGATCATTTCCTCCACTGTCAAGTCAAAGTCTATTTTATTACTTCTTTGGAAGCCATGGCACTTTTATTATGCAAAGGCTCTTACTGTTTCCCTGCTAAGTAAGTCATGTTGACCTTCTCCCCTGCTAGATCCCTATGTGAAAGTATCACTGATGTGTGAGGGCCGGAGGTTGAAAAAACGGAAGACCACCACGAAGAAGAATACTTTAAATCCAGTCTACAATGAGGCCATCATCTTTGATATCCCACCAGAGAACATGGACCAGGTCAGCCTCTCCATAGCCGTGATGGATTACGATAGGTAAGCTTCTCCAACCCTTTCAACCGAAAGACATTTCGCTCTTATTTTCAGCAGCCTGATCAATTTTATCCATCCCAACATTGGGTATCATTTTTAGAAAATTTGCTTGTGTAGGACGTTGGATAATTTTCCCCCTGTAAACCAAACACTTGCTTTGTAGCATATCTAACCATACTTTACTTGACAGGGTGGGACACAATGAGGTCATTGGAGTATGTAGAACCGGAGTAGATGCTGAGGGGCTCGGCAGAGATCACTGGAACGAGATGTTGGCTTATCCGAGAAAACCAATCACTCATTGGCATGCTCTAGTAGAGGTAAATTTTGATTTTGTGATCAGTGTGATATTAATTAAAATACAGCCATCAGGTATGTGATAATAAAGTGGACCTGGCTGCTAGAGACATTGCTAGATCATCCATTAGACAACCTAGGAACCCTCCCATGGACCAGTGGACACTGAGGGTCCCAGATCCCCATTTATATTGGGTGGGTTTTTTTTTACATATGGATGTGGAAAGCAGGACATAGTGAATATATTGGTTTTGTTCTGTTAAATATTCGTTCATATATATATATATATATATATATATATATATTATTTTCCGCCCATTTTTAGGCATGTGCCTAATTTGCTTGCTTGGTAAATTTACTCCGGGCACAAGTTTTGCAAAGATTCCGCCAATGTGCATGATAGTTCTGTAGATGTCTAAACTTGACAAGCACTTCATATTACGATAACAGAGCAAGAAAAATGGAAGCTCCTAGACTTATTACTATATGCAGATATGTGCTGGTTTCAGCTGTGTATGGCCACCTCAACATGTAGACAACCAGAGCACCTAAATAGCAGCAGCAGCCCAGAGTGCCAGTGTGAGGCTTTTGGCACGCAGGTGGAATAAAGTTATTATACCAACTTTTTCAAAAGCTACATGAACGTGGCTTTGCTTTCTTAACTTGAGCAGCTGAAAAATGTGCCCATATTGTGTCCTAGAAATGTATATACAAATAAAGTTGATTGATTGATTGATTGATTGATTGATTGATTGACTTTTTATTTTGTTATTGCTTTTTGCTTTTAGCTCCCAGGTCGGGCCACCAGTTTTGATAGTCAAGGATCCTGTTCATCTCCAAAGCCTCCTCTGACACCTTAGAGTAAACCTCTTGGGATCTTATCAACTTGTCACCTGTCAACATGGCAAAGCTTTGCCTCTCACACGTCTGTGCGTGCAGAGGAGTTAGTATGTACATCAACCAACCAGAAATAAGTTAATTGTGCAATGTGACAACACTTATCCCCTCCCAGCGGAGGTGCTAGCAGTCCTAGCGGCACAAGCGGAAGATGGAAATCGGGACTAGCACCGACACAAGAATTGTGAGAGTCCATTTGCTTTTTCTTGTGGTGGGTCGCCTTTCCCCCCCTTTCAAAAAAAAAGTGTGATATTCAACACAAATGCACTCAGGAGTAATATTTCTATGTAGTTGTATAAATACACAAGTAGGTTAGCAGTGCACCAAACCACCTGCGAATGAAATAGTGCATAGTGAGTCTAGGGGCGACTCCTCCCAAATCTCATGAGGCTTAACTCAAACCAGCAGTAAGACAGTATTGAATGAGATTTCAGCCTTTAATTAAAATTCTATTGCAGAATAAATATGCCTAAAGACAAAAATAGATGACAGATCTTACAAAGCAAACGTTTAATTATTTATATTGCTATTTACATATTTTTGTAAATTTCCATTCAAAAAATATAAGGGCTAGGCTCAGGGGAAATGTTTATCTAGAGTTTTAATGTCCGCTTTCCCCATACACTAGGCTATTCTGGTCATTATAGATTTCTCTGAAGAGAAACTGTGTATTTGCAAGTGAAGAAAATAATGTCTTCAAATTTTTTGCAACCCAAAGATGAATATAAGGTTAATTCAGTTTGTTTATCAACATTACGCCAATGATACATTCAGGTGCTAAAGTTGCAGTGAACCACTGTACAGGGATGAATCTATAATGAGTGCGGGCTCCCCACACGACCCACTACTCTGCGCCCTGGTCAGAGTCCCACCGGATGGCTACTGGAGCCATATTTCTGAAGTCCTCTACAGAGAGCATTTTCTGTCTTCTGCGAAGGAGACCTATTTCTGGGGGGGACAGGGGGTCCTAGCTAATAACTGCACTCCTCAATTTTTAAAACACCTTTGCCACAGGAACCAATCATATGCAGGCTTTCAGTGACTAATTTACACCTTAAAGATGGAAGCTAATTGCATATTAATTGCTGTGGTTTAATGGGCATCTTTGGACCTAAATGCAATGTTAAAATATGAGCCCTTTGGCCATTAGGCATAAAGGGTAGATTTACTAAAACTTATTAAAAGGAAGATTCGATATGTTGCCTTGAGTAACCAATTAGATTCTGCCTATCCTTTTCAAAAATGTACTAGATAAAGGATAGCAAAAATGTGATTGATTATTTTGGGCAATGTCCCCACTTTTCCTGCATTAGAAATTTTAGAAAATCTACCCCTAAGTTATAGTTAACTTGGAATGGGAAAAAAACAGCTATGTAAAAGTTCTGATACCACAACTTTTTTTTTTTTTTTTAATTCATTCATTAATTATTTATATTTTATCTAATGCTGTATATTGCCCGTTTAGGTTATTTGGTGTGTTCTTGAATAGACTTTAAGACAGGAAGTCTCCTGTGCATGAAAAATATGGTTCCCTATGACAGTATTATTTAAAACATATCTTTAGGACTAATTGATTCTTTATTTATTTTTTTCCATAAAAAAATGTCAATATTTCCAGTAGCTCTTCCTTGTAAAACAGATTGTAAATCGTTTGGTCTTTGGTCTTTTAGCTGTGTTTACAACCAGTATATTTAATTAATTTATTTTTTCATTGTTTCATTGTTTTTTGGTTTTTTTTTGTGTGGCCACAGTGACAGAAAATTCCAAATGCCCATCTGGATTATTTTCGTGTTATGTCATTTTTATTTATCTGAGCTGAGTCTGCAAATAAAATAGAATGTAGATAATAAAAGTAGAATGGGAGATGATTACAAATATTTTTTCTTTTTAATGGCTCATTTTACAAAATACAGAGTGTTCTGATCTCTTTTTTTCATTCTAAATTTCATTGTTATTTGTGCAAAGCTGAGTGTTCGGGATACATTTTCATACTGTATCATTGTGCGCGCCTCTGGCTCCTCCCCTCTGGTCCTGGCCACAAAAAAAGCAAAGCACCACGAACAAGAAATCTATTTTAGCCATCTGTAGTGGGCAAACTCATTCATTTTATTAAGTTAACCTTATTTTATTATTTTTTATTTTATTTTATTGTTTTCATATTTAATGAACACAGTTATGAAAGTTAAAAATCGATATGAACAATCTTAAAGTAAAATATGTTTTCCAGTGCTGAAGATATAAATTAAAGAAATTCGTTAATTTCTTTTCTATTTGAATTTCCCCAATTGATAATGACCAATTTCGCTGTTCATTGTCTATTTTCCTAATGTTGAATAACATCTTTTTAAATTATTGGCATCTCCCTGCATCACTAAAGGTTATGGTAGGAAAGTGGGTGAGATCAGATAGCATGGCCTTCTGTCCAGGGAGTCTAGGAAAACACCACTAAATTTGCTAGTCTCACAGACATTCCAGGAGTGTAGGTATGTAGGTACAGTATGAGCAACATAATGTTGACAAGATCAAAATAATCTGTAGTCCTAGCTGCCATCCTAGTTGTTCTTCAGCGAATAAGGAAAGGAGATGCGGATGTATGAGAGCACAGACTACTATCAAAAACACTAGATTTGCTGAAGTCTCCAGCTCATAAGTAGATAGGTTAGAATTAATTGTGTTATGTGCTTAGTTTCCAAACAGAAGGGAGCAGACGATTGTATTATTATCATTTGGGGATATTCACTGAAAAGACAGATTGTGTAGCATCCTCTATTGAATTAATGATATACTAAATTTTAGAGAGTATTGAGAATGAACATATCTTAGGATACACTTGTGGTTTTTGTTGTGAAGTGAGAAACAGCGAAATGCGTCGGTAAATATTCAGTTAAACCATACATGATTCGTTGACTGTATTTTCTCATGTCATACGGTTTTGCAGATTGCAATGATTTTTTATTTCTGTTTGGGTTGCACACGACTTGTGAATGTCTGTGATAGCATGTACAACCGTGCAACTTCCTGTCATGTGACTGCTGAGGATGTGATGTGATAAACTGCTCCACTGGAGTGTCAAAGATGCGTATATAGCAGGGCGAATGGGACTGAAATAGACTTGAGTTTCCCTGTTGCGAGTGGGGTGTAGGGGGCTTGTTTAGTGCCAGGAGGCGAGGTGAGTATCTCATCTCTACGTCCTCGAGGATCATGTTGCACCTTGCCTCGTGGGAGGAGTGTCCATGAGTGTACAGTAGCTGTGCCAGAAGCACAGGTGGATTAGTCAATGTAGCATGGTGGTACCTGTGTCAACCCTAGAACAGTCAGCCAGATCAGTCTTTGTTTAATATATTTCACAGAGGAACTCCATGGGTGTGCAGTTGGCTGGGGTATGATATGTTGACATTCAGAATGTCTATACACAAACATTGACATGCATAATGCCGACATATGCAAATATCGACACAGCCAAAATATCGACATGTTCATTATGTCAACATTTTACATGTTAACATACTATTTTTTGATTATTTAAGCCTAAACCTGACTTTACTGTACTGTTGACATTATGACCATGTCGGCATTCAGAACATGGCGACGTTCTGTTGCCCATGAGCATACTACAACAATATTAATAACAATACATCTTTAAAGGATGTCTTGCACAATTTTTCCAACGAATTGGCAAATCAGCGCTACCAAAGCCAAATAGAACCGCTATTTAATAAGTTGGATACAAAGTCACATTTATTGTATTTTCAGAGTTAAATGACACGAACTTCCACTGAGTGAAACGTACTCTTATACACGCGCTGCACGGTGCCTTAATCCTTAGCTTTGCTTGTGTGACAGTAGTGTCCTCCTTTTTCCCTTTGTAT
Source organism: Pseudophryne corroboree (assembly GCF_028390025.1). NCBI lineage: Eukaryota > Metazoa > Chordata > Amphibia > Anura > Myobatrachidae > Pseudophryne > Pseudophryne corroboree. The sequence goes on along the minus strand of NC_086449.1, from coordinate 817,720,551 downwards.
TGATTACTTTCCGATGTACAAAGTCGTCTTCTTTAGAGGAACGATGGCAGTGTTTCCAACCTGGTGCATTAAAATGAAAATAAAATTGTACTGCATCTCTGAGGTGCTTCAAGTGCTATATTTAGCAGACACTGACCTCCTGATTTACTTTCAAGGGAGTACATTAGACCTATCGCCTTTTATAATGTTGTTGAAAGAGCCAATTAGCATGGGGACTGCTGTCTGTTGCTATGACACAGACCACTCAGTTCCTGCACAGCCTGCCGCGCTGGTGCAGCATACAGAAGTATACAGAGAGAGGAGCTGATGCTGTGCAGCCCATAGGAAAAGAATAAATAAAAGACCCCAGGGAGGTTATTGCTTACTGTTCAATATATGATACAGGTCAGGTGTCGATGAAACATTCAGTATTCAGTATTGGAGCTAATATATATGTATGTATATATATATATATATATAATTTTTTGTTTATTATTATCTTTTTATATATATATATGTGTGTGTATATATATATGTGTGTATATATATATATATATATATATATATATACACACACACATTATTTTTTGTTTATTATTATTATCTTTTCGTGCTGTGCTCCGGTGCCCTCCTAAAGGGGAATGCACCCCTAAATATGCATTGTTTGGAGGGAGGCGGCACTCTGGAGATTGTAAACAGGCAAATCTCACCAAACAACAGTGTTTATTCTGTCAACGTTTCGGGTCTCCAGCCCCTTCCTCAGGACATGATGTCCTGAGGAAGGGGCTGGGGCCCCGAAACGTTGACAGATGTCCTGAGGAAGGGGCTGGAGCCCCGAAACGTTCACAGAATAAACACTGTTGTTTGGTGAGATTTGCCTGTTTACAGTCTTCAGAGTGCCGCCTCCCTCCAGACAATGTATATATGTATATATATATATATATATAAATATATATATATATAATTTGTATAGACATACATACGTAATGACTAAAGAGGTTGAACAGTATGTAGGATAGCGCTTTTGACTCAGGAAATCATTAAGATTTTGCTCATTGCTCGCTGACATATTTTCGTGAGATTTCACACTCCGCCCAAATTGGGCCCCATAGCAAATTGTTGAAAAAGAGGCCCAATCATCCGCTTTAGGCGACACCCTGGTAGCGTGGACCAGCATCTTTGGGCCCGCAGACCTCATGGCTGCGGCGCAAAGTACTGCCGCCGAGTCCCCAGGCCAATTGTGATTGGTATCCTGGTAAAACATGAATGTATCACTAATGAATCTGCACTTCGTTACAGCCTATTTGTGGCATTGCTAAGCTGTTCATGAATAATCCCTTTGCAGTCCTGATAACATGGTGGCATGCGAATTCCCAGCACTTGCGTTTGATAAGAAAAATATCACAAATAAAGTAAGAACATTCACCTGTAATTGGCCCTTCACCATTTGCGCATTTGTAGAAGTATGATAATAATAAAAATGTAAATGCATTTACAGTGACCACTTTTTTTATCCAGCAATGCAAAAAAAAACAAAAAACGTTTGTTGGATTGTATTTTATTTTTATTGAAACCTGAAGCATTTCCCGGGCGATGTAGCAATTGATTTCCTCTTGTACTTACTTGATTCCTGCCTGTGACACTTTATTTGAATGTAATTTTGTGCAGTGCTTGTAGCATGTTTGTTGTAATCATCTCAATCCAGTATACTGTAGCAGCAATATATCAAGACTGTTAGAAATCAACTCTATGTAGAGTGGACGGATTTACCAATACAAGTATTACTTAAAAAAAATATATACACAAATTGAGGCTTTGAAACGGCTATTTTTCGCTGTAACGCAATTTTGTTGACTGAAGAAGCACAATTTTTATTTGATAGTTTTCTGTACTTCTGTTGGTTGTTTAAGTGTGATTGCTTTCTCCTGTGAAAGGTGTCGTATACATTGTACAGGTCTACTTATGGAACCCACCCACTATCGTGTGATTTATACAAAGTTTAAAAAGCAAGTAAACAAAACATGTGGACATACAGTGTGTATGTATACATATATATATACTGTATATATATATACTGTATATATATATATAGTCCAAAAAGAACAGCACTGGAGGCAATTTGTACTGAAAATGAATAGTTTGTATTAGCATATATATATGCTCCGTGCCTTTACTGAGAGCGGACAACTTTAATTATCTTTATCAGGGAGCAACATTTCTCTGCCTAGCCCTACTCTGGAGCAGTTGCTATCCGGGTAGCCTTATAGGGGGAATTCAAATGTTTGAAAAGTCAGTTGGGTGTCTGTTTTTTCCTATCTAATAGACAGGACACCCAACTGACTTTTCAAACATTTGAATTCCACCACCCGCCCTTCCTGCCCATAGGGAGAAAGTCAATTCTGAGTGATGTTCAGTAGTCACCGTGGGGCTGGCTCTGGGGTACTGCAAGGTTGCAAGGTGGCTGTAGTTAGGTACAAGAGATCAGTCAGAAGCCAGTATCTCTTCCCCGTACACAAGAGTCAGAATCGTACAGAACTTTTTGATACATTCCCAGAACGGAACGCCAACACTGGCATCCCAAATAGGGTCATAAGCCTGCTGCCGGAATCCCGAATGACCGTGTGCCGACCCATCTCAGAGGTAAGCCTCAGGGAGAAAGGGGTGGGTCAGGGTTAGGCTACAGGGAAAGGGGGGTTAGGTTTAGGCTGCGGGGAGGGGGGCTATGTTTAGGCACCCCTGGGGAGGTTTAGGGTTAGGCTGTGGAGTTGGACGCAGTATGGATGTTTGTGCAGTTGAGCGATTATTTGGTACTGTGCATTCACGAACCAAGGCGTGCAATGGCATATGGCGTATTATTATTATTTTTTGGTACCAGTGCAATTTCCCAGCTTGTAGTGACCCTAGCACTACAGTGAAATAGTTTAATAACCTACTAATGTTGGGGATTGCCAGATAAACTCTCTATGGGGCTGTCTCATCTGGCGTGCAGTGGCCGTGGCTTCTCTGACAACCCCCATGTCATAAATTTAGGGGGATATCTAATTAGCCACAGTAATTTACCAGTGCTAATTGTTCCGCCGGGGGCTATTTAATTTTCCCTGATAAGCCGGCACGAGCAGTGGCTTATCTCAGGTAGGCGAAACCAAATCCCTGGAAACAGCCCCGTTTTCATGCGAAAACACACAGGTTTCACTGAACCTGTGTCTTTTTTCCGGAGGTCAGCTTTTTTTTTTTTACGGGCGATCCATATTGGATAGCCTGTAAAAAAAGAAATCGGTGAAACATCGGAAAAAAAGTCTGAAAAACATCACTTTTTCGGACACAATGTTAATTCACCGGTAATTGGACATGCCACTTAGTCTGTTGATTTGGTCTAACATTTTTTAACTAGCCCCTTAGGAAATCAAATAATTGGGTGTGCATGTTATGTCAACGGTCATACATCGACGTTCGTAAAGTCGTCATAAGGATGTCGGACATTGTCAAACATGTCTAGTATTTGTAGGTGCAGATAGGCCAAAATATGTCATAGTATTAGTAGTAAAAAAGCAAGCAACTGGACAAAACCATGCTGCACTGCAGGTGGGGTAGATGTAACATGTGCAGAGAGAGTTAGATTTGGGTGTGGTGTGTTCCAACTGAAATCTAAATTGGAGTGTAAGAAAACAGTTGTCGAACATTTGTGGGCTACATGCAGAAGCAGACAGTATTTACCGTGCACAGAAACAATATACATGTATTTGCTCCCCTTGCATGGCAACATGGTTTGTTACACAAAGGGGTACATTTACTAAGATGGGAGTTCTATTTAAGATGGGATGTTGCCCATAGCAACAAATCAGATTACAGGTATTATCTTCTAGAAGCTGCGAGATAAATGTGAAGTACAATCTGATTGGTTGCTAAAGGCAACAGCCCATCTTAAATAGAACTCCCATCTTAGTAAATTTACTCCAAAGTTACGTGATCACTGACGTAGATCTTGGACAAGTGGTGCTCCTTGTGTGTGGGCTACGTAATTCTTTCTCTCCTTTACTAAGTGAAATGTTTCAATGCGCATCCAATGTACGGAGCAAAAACCTTGGTTCTACAATTGGTGTATTATCTGGTAATGGGAGAGTCACACTGACATCATAAATTAGCAATTTTCCATATAATAACCAAGCATTAAATGTGCCAGTTGGAAATTTAGGAATGTTTTTTCCAATTAAGTGAAAATGCAATAATGAAATATAATCACTAATAAGTCGATATGCCAAGAATATTCTACATGTTGATGTTGTGTTTTAGGGACCGAGTGTATAGTTAAGTATTCACAATCCATATTTACCATTACATGTCTGTATTATTTTTTAAAGTTGATAGTTTATCATTTTATACATAAAATAAAAGGTTTCGTAGCATCGGTAAATCAACATACCTAAAATGGATGTATTTATTATTTTTAATTTTTGTTTTAATAAAATACGATCTATCCAATACAAACAGAACTTAGGTAACATGTTGCTCTCCCTTTGGGGTGGATCTACAAATCCAAGCATGCATTGGTGGCCTAAAGTACCTCTCTTTTACCCCTTTCTCTCAAGACCCTTTGTGTCTTATTTTAAATAGAGGGTAAAATATCACACCGTCATGTAATGATGAGGTTTAGATACACATGTATATATACATGTATGTAGATTTATATATTTCGTCATGCGTATTGTCTGCTTTTAAAGGTACATCAGTGAGCTTTTGTAACAAAACTTTCTCTGCGGGGAAGTGTGTGTGTGTGTGTGGAGGGGGGGGGGTGGCGACTGGGGAGTTTTGGGATGTCCCATACATATACTGTATATTCGGGATGAGGTTACCCAATTGATACATGAGGATGTCATAATACAGATATGCGGTAATATGCCCTTGCGGCATGAGATGCACGGTGTGACTGAGCATGTGATTGGAATGGCTTATTGCTCAAGGAAAGGGGAATAGTATTCCTGCTTTGAGGGCTTAAATTATTTCGTAGGAAGATATTACAGGCCAAAGCACTGGTTTGAATTGGCCACTTTTCCGTATGCCGTGTTTGTGAAATGCAAACATCAATCCGCAAGAGAAGACGCAGTATTTAAAAGGAGAAAAATATATACAATATATATATATATATATATATATATATATATATTCCGTGGTGGCCTGGGGCAGCTGCACGTTTAAAGGGGAGGGTTTATATTCCTCACAAAGTGCCCGCCCCCTAAACACAACTGAGGCAGTAGATCTTTTATATCTTATGGCTCAGTGGTATCACTAGTTCCTAGTGAATGGATAGGCTTCATTCTCCTGAATTTTGGCTCATCCCTCTTTATCTATGTGTCCTCTGTAGAGGCAACAAGCACACCATGCTTTACGGTAGTCCCGAGTTTGGTGGGACTGTGCACATTTTTTTTCGACGTACAAGAAAATGGGTGTTGCTGCATGAGAATTTGGGCAAAACTTAGCATAGTTTAGGTAAATTAGGGTGTGGTTTGGGCGCGTCATGGGAGGGCTGATTTTGTGCCAATTTTTTGTAATGTTGGGAGTTATGGGTATATTTCGACAGTGCCTCAATTTCCCTTTCAGGGGTGCCACTTAATGTAGCTTTCCTGTCCATCAAATGACGACTGTAAAACTTTCCATTTTTAAATTTATCCAACAAAACTTATTTGATATTGGTCAACATTGAAATATTTCTGAATTTAAGATGTCATGTTACTTTGTACGGTGTTGCCTTTTCTTCCACGTGTAGTATTTGGTATTATTTTCTTTTGTCCCTTGAGTGGTTGTTGTGCTGTCTAGGTTGTATAGATTTGTTTATGTAGACGATTAAATGGTGATTTCTATATTTGAAGCAGTATTATGTTCTAAAAGAGAAAGCAGGAACTTGGATGCTGACGGATGCGCAGCCGTGTAATCTGGCCAATCTGACGACAGATACACAGTATTAGGTGTAATGTACAGAGGAACAGTTTTGTGATTGTTTACAATAGTTACAATATTAATTATGTCACAGACTATAAAATGTATTGATGCCTTATGGAACCCTTACTTTTGAACAAAACATCTTCCATAGCTAACATATATATATATATATATATATATATATATATACTGTATATATATATATATATATATATATATATATACACTGCTCAAAAAAATAAAGGGAACACTAAAATAACACATCCTAGATCTGAATGAATGAAATATTCTTATTAAATACTTTGTTCTTTACATAGTTGAATGTGCTGACAACAAAAGCACACAAAACTTATCAATGGAAATCAAATTTATTAACCCATGGAGGTCTGGATTTGGAGTCACCCTCAAAATTAAAGTGGAAAAACACACTACAGGCTGATCCAACTTTGATGTAATGTCCTTAAAACAAGTCTAAATGAGGCTCAGTAGTGTCTGTGGCCTCCTCGTGCCTGTATGACCTCCCTACAATGCCTGGGCATGCTCCTGATGAGGTGGCGGATGGTCTTCTGAGGGATCTCCTCCCAGACCTGGAGTAAAGCATCCGCCAACTCCTGGAGAGTCTGTGGTGCAACGTGGCATTGGTGGATGGAACGAGAGATGTGCTCAATTGGATTCAGGTCTGGGGAACGGGCGGGCCAGTCCATAGCATCAATGCCTTCGTCTTGCAGGAACTGCTCACACACTCCAGCCACATGAGGTCTAGCATTGTCTTGCATTAGGAGGAACCCAGGGCCAACTGCACCAGCATATGATCTCACAAGGGGTCTGAGGATCTCATCTCCATACCTAATGGCAGTCAGGGTACCTCTGGTGAGCACATGGAGGGCTGTGCGGCCTCCCAAAGAAATGCCACCCCACACCATTACTGACCCACTGCCAAACCAGTCATGCTGGAGGATGTTGCAGGCAGCAGAACATTCTCCTTGGCGTCTCCAGACTCTGTCACATCTGTCACATGTGCTCAGTGAGAACTTGCTTTCATCTGTGAAGAGCACAGGACGCAAGTGGCGAATTTGCCAATCTTGGTGTTCTCTGGCAAATGCCAAACGTCCTGCACGGTGTTGGGCTGTAAGCACAACCCTCACCTGTGGGCGTCGGGCCCTCATACCACCCTCATGGAGTCTGTTTCTGATCGTTTGAGTAGACACATGCACATTTGTGGCTTGCTGGAGGTCATTTTGCAGGGCTCTGGCAGTGCTCCTCCTGTTCCTCCTTGCACAAAGGCAGAGGTAGCGGTCCTGCTGCTGGGTTGTTGCCCTCCTACGGCCTCCTCCACGTCTCCTGATGTACTGGCCTGTCTCCTGGTAGCGCCTCCATGCTCTGGACACTACGCTGACAGACACAGCAAACCTTCTTGCCACAGCTCACATTGATGTGCCATCCTGGATGAGCTGCACTACCTGAGCCACTTGTGTGGGTTGTAGGGAGGTCATACAGGCACGTGGAGGCCACACACACTACTGAGCCTCATTTTGACTTGTTTTAAGGACATTACATCAAAGTTGGAGCAGCCTGTAGTGTGTTTTTCCACTTTAATTTTGAGGGTGACTCCAAATCCAGCCCTCCATGGGTTAATAAATTTGATTTCCATTGATAATTTTTGTGTGATTTTGTTGTCAGCACATTCAACTATGTAAAGAACAAAGTATTTAATAAGAATATTTCATTCATTCAGATCTAGGATGTGTTATTTTAGTGTTCCCTTTATTTTTTTGAGCAGTGTATATATATATATATATATATATATATATATATATATATACATACCAATGCCAGAATCCCAACACTACTCAAAATACCTACATCGGCATCCTGAACTGAGTCACCAGCCGGTTTGCCGGATAAATAATTCACGTAGGGGGGTGGGGAAGTTTAGGTGTAGGCTGCGGGGGGAGGGTTATGGTTAGGCTGCGGCCCGAGAGGGTTAGGTAGAGGCTACAGGGAGTAGGGTTAGTTTTAGGCACCCTCAGGGAGGGTTAGGGTTAGGCTACGGGGGGGGGGGGAGCTTGGGTTTAGGCTGTGGGGAGGGGGGGTAGGATTAGGCACCACCGGGGAGGGTTAGAGATAGGCTGTGGGGGTGGGAGGGTAAGGTTTAGGCTGCAGGGGTGGGAGGGTTAGGGGGCCAGTGGGGTAAGGTAAGTATACTTATCTTCCTCTGTTGGAATTCTGATTATCAAGATGCTGCGGTTGGTATATATATATAATTTTTTATTTTATTGCTGATTATTTCTCTGGTGTTTTCCATGGATCAAATAAACAATATATTACAAATTAGCTGGCAAGATAGGGGGAAATGGCATTGGGAATAGTTTTTTCCTTTTTTATATGCTAGGAGTTCTATTCTTCTACAGTATTATATTATATTTTCAAATATTTTTCAGATTAAAGTGTATTATCATACATGAAAAAATTGTATGTATTAACTAAGCAGATCTATAGAAAATACTAAAACCTACTATTTCAAGCTCTGAACATAATATAGTTGGTGGGAAATTGTGTAATACTGTAGCTGATTTCAAACCAGCATTGTTTTTTGTAGCACATTTTTTTTTTCTTTTAGAGTTCATATCTTTCAAGGTTGTACACGTATTTCAAAGCAGTGTTAAAATATGCAATTCCAAAAAATATATAAACTTTTTGCAGAAAATATTTATGCAAAACATTTTAACATGAAATTATGCAAGTTATTTAAAATTTGTTCCAATGAAAAGTTCAATATGTTTTTAATTTCAGCCCAAAATATCTCTTATTGAATTGTCAAATTTCTACTTTTAGTCATACTCTTGAAAAATGTAAGCTTTTTCCTAAGTTAAATAGGCTTTGCCAGGTTACACTGCTGCACTTTAGAGAAAATGTACTGCCAAATTTCCGGTAAGGAATTAGTAAGGATTTTACGGTTCAAAAAAATTACATTACAATTATTATCTTGAGGAGACATCAGTCAGAAGTATCCGTGAAAGAAAAGCAGGATGTCAATTATCTGTGCTAAATGTTGCTGGCTGACAAAATACTTGAGCGTTTTGTATACTTTTCCTTGTGTCCAGAATAATGTGAATTTTTAATGGGGTTCGTGATTTGATACTTGCCTATTGTTGAAGTCAATATCTCCAGCTTCTGTACTATTTAAGGGGGGGGGAAAACAAACATAATTTTTTGAAAATTTGTGTATCTGGCTTTTTGTATGCGCTGACACAAATGTTTGTGAATTTTGAGCTACAGAGAATATATGTAAATATATATTTATTGTATAACCTATGGTCTACGTTTTTATTTGATTCATTTGCACTTGCCTAAAGATGTACCGCATTTGAGTATTTTAAAATTTGTCTGGTCTGAAAAAATAAAATAAAAAAGTGTGCAAAATGTTTGTCATTACGGATGGGTACTGTAACAGCAAAACCTCAAAATTATTTGTCATGGAGTGTACAGTTTGTGATAACTTTTTCTAAAAAAAATAAAAAACAACAAAATGAAATATTTAAATATAAATTGAATCTGTTTCATATGTATTTTAAATAAAGAATAAAGTTATTCCAAATTGATGACTTTGTCTTACATTTGCTTACAAGTATTTTACTAAAATGTTTAAAGACTTGTATTCAACACAGTAAAATGTGTTGGTGGTTTGAGATAGATTGTATATTTTTTATACAATACGTCTTCTATCAGAAATCATGTTCAAAGTAATGCCATCAATGTAAACTGAGCCTTTTTCTTGATTATAAACAAAATAGTTAAAATAAGTAAAATATAAATAGAAAGTCATAAGGAAACAAGGTAGCTTCAATAGTTAAGTTTTTATGAATATATATTATATTATATACTTATTTCCGATGCTCATTACATTAAACTTCATGATGAATCACAGACACAAGTGATGGTAAGAGAAGTAGATGAGAGGGAAGAGAGATCAGGGATAAGAGGGGGAGGGAGAGAGAAGCAAAGAAAGAGGGCAGGGGGATAGATAGATAGATAGATAGATTGATTCTTGAAAATTGAGAAATCACAAAAAAAAAAATTAAACAGTATTTAATGGAAAGACCGTTAATCTCTACACCGTATTTTATTACAAATTCTTATGGAATTTTAAAGAATATTTTTTTCCTCTTTTAAAGTCATTTTTTTGTAGCGCTTGCTTAGGAAAATAGACATTTCAATAGTCATTCTCTATGCTCTTCACACAAGATAATTTTCTTCTTTTTGTAACATGGAGTGATGCTTCAGTTGTGATAAGTCTACATTACATGTGTTAAATAGAAATGACATTTTAAGAAGGTATTAACTAAACCACAGGCTGTTTTGACTCATTATGTGAAGATAGAAAGTGACAGAAAGGAAGGCGATATGACATTATGGAATATTATACAATGAAAGCTGGTTCTACAGACAAATTAATGCAGCTTTACAATTTCTGAATAAGCTAACCATCTTTATGTTGGATTCTCCCCAGACTCTCTCCTAATTAACAACATTGTCCTGTATAAGAAATGAGCACACAGCCATTACTTCAGACTAATACATCTCTAAAGTAGATAATACAGATATAAGAAGTCACTTAAAAGTTATAGGAACTCAACTATCCAAAAAGAATCATGGACAAATAGACAGAGAATGGCTCTGTGATTTCTAATATAAATATATATTTTATGAACATACTGTAACATCGCTGTCATGCAAATATAATAAAATGCTACATGAAGTTAAATAATAATGTGGGCTTAAAACATTGGGGCATATGTATTAAGCCTAGAGAAGTGATAAAGCAGTGATACGTGGAAGGTGATAACGCAACAGCCAATCAGTTCCTGTCATTTTTCAAACCCACAATGATTGGCTGGTGCGTTATCACTTTGCACTTATCACTGCCTTATCACTTCTCCAGACTTAATACGTCTCCCCATTGTAATTTAAAAGGGTACTCTAAAAACTTGACATGAAAATCTTTATTGATATATGGTGATTAAGAGGTCTATTCAATTGATGTCGGATCCTTTCTGACGGAAAGGATCTGACATTTCAGTATTCAATTAGCGGCCAAATCCGACAGGTTTTGGCCCGTTTCCGACAATAGCAATCCGACTTTTTAAAGTCGGATTCACATTGTTGGAAACGGGTCTAAAAGCTGTCGAATTTGGCTGCTAAACCGACAAAACACGTTAATCCGCGACTAATCCGCCGATCGACGTGTTTTCCGACAAGTCGGAATTTCTGGCTTGTCGGATAAATGCCAGTTTGATTGAATAGGTCGAATCTGGATTCGACATTAAAATGTCAGAAACTGCCATTTTTCCGACATGTCGGGAATTCCGACTTGAATTGAATAGACCCCTAAGTATGAAAAATCTAATTATTCAAAATAAAAATTACAAAAAATCCATACATTTTACAAAAGCATAACATTTATTTATTTTTTATTTTTTATCCTGTATATGTTTTCTTTACTTCATTTAAATCAATTTCTATTTTACGTTACATTATTATTACTTGTTCCTTGTTAAAAAAATTTTTATTAATAGATGGTTTAATATGTATAATTATTTTTCTTTCTTCACTTTGTTGTTCAAAAAAACGTATTCAAGATGACAGTCACGAAGGTGACGCAGGATTGTTGGAGGTAACGGTTCCCCTATTGCATGCATGGGAATAAACATCTAGATTTGCCTATATGCAGATCTGTACTCATCTTGGAAAGAAAAACGAGAAATATGCAAGAAAAATATCCTGTATTATTTCAAGCAAGACTCCAGTTCAGCATTAACAACCCTGTTGCCTAGTAATATAAATACTCAGTAATTTAAGAAATAAAGCTTAGACTAGGCTGTGAAGGAAGATGTATTCCTCTTCTTGATAGCAAAACAGATTTGATGTTAACATGACAGAAATTAAATATTGTTTAACATGATGGTATGTTTCGTTCCAAAGTTAATATGACCAATCCTGGAGCCTCAGGCAGGAACTGACATGGGATCAAAACATGCAGATGCGTACTCACTTTTTAAATAGCTGACTCTAATTATTATAATTAGGATGGGATGTCCTAACGGTGAAAATATGGCCAAAACTATGAAATTGCAGTTCATTTCGGAGTTTTGGCCGCTTTCCCATATGTAGCTTGAACCTAGTGGGTAATGCCATTTTTAGATGGCGTTAGTCAATAGAAATCTCCCTCCCAAGACCCCCGGGGCCACATGTGTCACCCATCGCAGCCGCAGAACGACTCCCAGGTCCTCAGTCCGTAAATCCAGTGATCCCAAAGGACATCTCTTGTCAGCATAGCTGCCTTTTACGATTCTAATCACATTTCTCAGTCCATCCTGGCATTTAAACTTAGGCCTAACTCGTGGCCGCGGCCCTGCCACCATTCCCTCTTGGCATTTCCCATACGTGCGTGTCCCCAGTTACAGAGCATGCGCACTGTGAAAACACAAACGGGCGTACGTTCAACTCTGCAGCAGCCCCTAAACATTAATAAATATCTAGACTATGGGAATGTTTTTTTTTAAAATAAATTATTATTTATTAATATGGCGCCACAAGGGTTCCACAGCGCCTAATAAAGTACATAACCAAATGAGCAAAACAAGAAAACAGAAATAAATAAATCAATCCCCTAAACTTTAAATAGGATACAAACAGTTAAAGATTAATCCAGCACGATGATGAAAAAAAAGCCATCTCTGTCCCTGAGCGAAAATAAGCAGTACATTTATTTAACATCATCAAACATGACTGGCTAGTGTAAGATTGACCAAATAATGGTGGCATGTGCCACGTACACTTTTACCTGTAGCTTATGGCTCTTTGTATTTGACATATAATATACGTCTCTTCCTAGAATACTTGCTACAGAAGTCACACATGGGGTGTTGAATGGAGAGGGCAATGATTTCACATTCTGACAGCGCCTGATTGCAGCGGTCACATATCCGATACGGTTCTGCTATGTTTGACAGTCTTCAAGTACAAGATGACAAACCCATCAACAAGAAAACTAACATTAAGGTTCTCTCTGCAGAAACAAAAAGAAAATTGCTTATCAGAAAGTGAAACATGCTTACACCAGTGTGAAACACGGACCTCTCGTCTGCCAGGTTACAGATCAGAATATTCAGGTGATAGAAATAACAAATAAGACAGACAGGTTATTGTGGGGGGAGAGTGATAGACATCAGAAAGTCCGTCCGGTGTGGTGGGAAAGCTCAATAACTCCTGGCCTTAGGGCAGCGAGACACTACATAAAAGATGCTGGCCGTATTTGGAAATCATTTGTCAATCCTTTTTTTGGTTACTATTATAATGCATTGATTTGCTTTTCTGTAGATAAAGCCTGCTAGGATTTGGGAGTGTGGAACTCTAGGGTAAAATTGGGGTTATTGTGTGCCCCCTCAAATGTCCACAGAAAATGACATACAACTTGTGCCGGTGCCTTTAAGGCAGTTTCCTCAAATGCCAACCTTACAGTCCAGGTTCTAAGAGTATCCAGGCTTGAGCACATGAGACTAAATTAGTCCCGCAATTAGATTTAAGCATCTGGACTTAGGGTGTGTACACACGGTGAGATCTTTTCTTCCAATTCTGACTATATAGTCAGAATCAGAAGAAAAGATAGTGCAGATCGCAAGGTGACAGTCACCTTGCGATCCCGATTCGATGCCGATGCGCGGCCCCGCGCAGTCGGCATCGGCAGAAAAAATAGACTGTGCAGGCAAGTCAATCCTGACTATCTCTATAGAAGAGATAGTCAAGATTGACACTTAGCCAAAATCGCACAGAACCAGGATCGCAAGCACACTCATTATGTGCTTGCGATACCAGGCCCCTGTCGCACAGTGAGAATCGGTTAAGTCCGAATCTCACCGTGGGTACACACCCTTAGACATGGATATCCTTAAAGCCTGGACTGTAATGGTGGAGTTTGGGAAACTCTGCTGTAAGGCATTTTGGGAAGGGTTTTTCTTTTTGAAGGCCTCCCTTGGATAACAGAGAAAAGAGAACGTTACCTGAGAAAATCTGACAGTAGAGTTTATCTTTAACCAAATGAACAGTGTGGATTCACTTACCAGGCTTCGGTGTGTGGTATGCGGTTACTTCCCTTGTCCAGACAACTGCAGCAGATGGGGCGCATCTTCAAGTCCCGTCAGTCACATGACCATCACTTCTGGTGCAGTTCTCTGATCATTCAGTGTTCCGGTACGTATTCTTCCACTAACATTAATCCCTGCCCCTAACAGTGCCCTCTAGTGTCTATTCCTAACCTCCTCCCTCCTCCACAACCTAACCATAACCCTCCTGAGAATGTCGAGATTAGAACTGTCAACACTGTGTTGTCGACATCATGAATATAAACATTGTAAATGTTGACTTAACAACTACATCCACTAGTATGGTGGCCAATCCCAGGATCAGGATCGGCGGGATCCCAGGATCCCAGCCTAAAACTGGCTGGTATTCAATCCCAGGATTGGAGTTTCCAATCCTGGGGATTTTAGGATTGGCCACCACCTTACTTTTTTCTATGCCGGGTAGCATTGAGCAACCTCAGGAGGCTCAGACGCTGCCTGGGTTCCTTGTTCAGCTCCCCCTGTCGCCCCCCGGACCTCACCGCCTGCACTTCCCCGCATCTCACCTCCGCTCAGTAAGTGACCCACCCCCACCTCCTGTCTGTCCAGATTAGGGTCAGTTATGTGGGTAGGGCAGGGCAGGGGGGTGCACATTGAAAAGAAACCAATCCCGGGTATCCTGGAATTGATCATTTTTTCAATGCTGATACCCAGGATTAAAAAATGGCCCGGGATTGGCCACCCTAACACCCTTTCCCCTAGGCTCATGCTTGCCAAATTTGAACAAACATATTCCAGGAGAACCCCAAAAGGGGTGAATAGGTGGCAGGTGTGGGGGGTACATGATCCCACCCGTTGCTGTACAAAACTACATTTGTGGCATGGTACAGCAAGGGTGGGGCCGCAATGATGACATTCAAAGCGAAACGCGTCATCAAGCAGCATTTTAAAAGTAGATCAAGGATATTTTCCACCTCTGAAACTGCTTAGGTTAGTTTCTAGCCACAGTGATCAGTTAGCTCAGGCAATTTGTTCTGTATTACACAGGTACTACACAGGGACAGGGCGACTTTACCGGAGGAGTGTAGCCAACAAGAGATTAGGTGAGATTAGGGGGTGATATCAATGAGCCAGTATAGAACAGTGTGGTATACTGACATTTCCCTCAGAGTTCTCACCACTCTCCACTTGGCAACTAATTGTAATAATTACATTTAAAGGTACTTTACCGGTAGCTTTTGGGACTAGGCAGCCCGTCCTTGAAGCACATTTACCATTCCAACTGCAAAGATGGTTAGAATCAGTGGAAATAAAATCTTATAAACACATATTAATGTCCAAATAGTTCATAGAAGAAAGTCCACAGAAAACAATCCATATGGCATGGGGGATCTTCAACGCCTTAATAAAGTATCGAACAGTCAATAGAACATATAGGGGGAGAGAAATGGAACTTTGTTCATTACCCAAATAACGGGTAAGGGACAAATAAAAGGTGCACACAAAGACTGTATATATGGTGGCATTTGATTGTAGGGTATTCAACCACTATAGCAAATTGCTTACGTTGTAAAATATGACTGTCTTTCCTCAATGCTTTGTCACCGAATTTCGTTCATGCCAGATGCAGTTTTTATATATAATAAAAATGAAAGGATCTAGAGCATGTCCTTTGATAAGAAGGACAATTTATTTTGCACATATATAAAATTCCCTCCAAGAAACATGAAAACCATAAAGATGGAAAAATTGGCTTAAAATGGTCCATATCTGGATAGCTGGAAAGACAAGGAATGCAGGGGTCCGGTGGACAAACAACAGTCACAGACGAGAACCTTCTCCAACGCGTTTCGACACAGAGTGTCTTTGTCCAGGATGAGGCTCCAGGTTAGGCTCCAGAAAATATTGAAAGATAAGATGGCCGGCATTAGGGAATTAGTTTAAACATCTTTTGGTTTTAGTCTACATTTTTGGATTGTACCCTGCTGGTGGAATGTTTATAACCAGTGGCAGATCCAGAGGTGCGGCTGCCGAGCAGTCCAAAATTCAGATAGGGGATCCACACCAACTGCCACCCCAAACAATGCAAAACATCGCCGTCCAGGACTTACTGGCAGTTGGTGTTGCTCCCCTACATGCAGACAAGCCGTCACATTCAGATTGATCTTTTGCAATGTGTGCTGATTAATATAGAAATATCTAGTCGTGCGATGATTTGTGAATTGCACCAAGACAGTTAGTATCCCTTCCTTCATTCTGAAAAGAGCAATATGTTTGCGCGCTATTTCTGAGAGAACCGTACTGGGATTATAATCATTATTTTGTGTACAGCCAACGTACTCTGCAGAGCTGAGAATTCAGTCTCTGCTTTCAGGGAGTAATTTCTCCCCTCACCCAGTAGCCAATCTATCGGGCAGGCAATAAGCCCAGCAGTACGTCTTCTGACTATTATAATGTCCCACAGCGGCAATCTGCGCAGCTCTCACTGAAGTCTGTATGTCAGTGACATGCAATGTCAACAGACAATATTGTGAGCTGCACTAATATTCAGGAATTAGTGACCCTGGGCATGAGTGACATTAGTGAGGGATGAGTAGGGTTTAGTGTACCCTGTCAGGCTCACAGAGCATGGTCTGCATTTCAGCAATATTGAAGAATATTATAAGCAAGAACACTGCGGATACATATATAATAATCGGCTATGGAATGTCATGAGAAAGACGTGCACAATGGGAGTGGTACCCCGACCCTCTTCCTCCCTTCTCTGTCCACTCATCTAGGGACAGACAGAGTAGGGAGTCGTAACTGCGGGAAAGCATGGCCGGGGTAAGTTTAGATGTGGGGGAGGGGAAAACAGAGGCCCTTCAACACAGGATTTGCTGGATCCAATATACTAGTAACAGTATAATATTTTATAGGATTCTTTCATTGTAGATTTGTACGTAAGATGCAAGAGGAAGATCTGTCCTGTCATTTCTTTTACTGTAGTATGGCTTGGCGTAATGAGTTATGGGTAAGGCCGATGTCACATAGGAGGCGGTTGCAGTAGTCAAGGTGGGAGATGATGAGGGCTCTCTTGGCAACATTTCAATCGTGGCAAGACCAGGGGAGAAACTGGATGTGGTTAATAAAGGACGGAGCCAAGTGTGACCCCAAGCAGGTTGAGGAAATGGGGGTGTTGTAGTCGGTGAAGGAGATTTGGGTGGAATTGCTGACTCTAGGCAGTAAGAGGATGATAATCTCTGCACCAGGCAGGTGGTGATGGGACATCCATGTGGAAGTAGCGGTAGACAGTTTTCACATGAGTTACTAGAGAATGGGAGGGTTGTTGGATTGGGGCTCAGCGGGTTGTTTGAGTATAGAAATAGCATTTGTGTTAGTTGTGTTTGGACTGTGTAGAGGAGTGAATATAATGTGTGAATTTTTTTTTTTAAATCAATTACATTTTTTAAGTGTGTGTTATTAAGATAAGGTTATTTGTGCATTTTAACACCAAAAATCAGTCACCTCTTGTTTTTATGTACTGTATGGTTATAGCTCGTCACCAATATCACCATGACAACCAGGCTTCTAGTACAGCAAAGCTGCTATTACAGCATGGATGGGCACTGCTTAGAACCGCAGGAGCTGCTGGGAGTTGTAGTCCGGCTCCGAGATTTGCTTTCTGTCAGTAGCCTGAAACGTGTATCCGTTTCACACTACAATCCCCGACAGCCTGCAGAACTTCTTTGTGTGACATTCCCAGGAAAGGCGGAGCCTGAGTGAGCGCATCCTAGGAAGGAGGCTGGGTGCAGTGACTGGTGTGAAGGAGCCTGGGACATGGAGGCATCTAATAAGGTAATTTCGCTGGTGCTAATTGGTGTGTGCTCTCCTTGCAAGGGCAGGAAGAGTCTTTGGACCTTGTTAAATGTTGCCCTATTGTTGCTGGTTGGGAAGGGTCCCTCATAACAGTTCAAGCTTCAGGGCCCCAAAAATGTAGGCCCGCCTAGGGGTGAAAGTCTGGTAAGTGGAAGGTCAGTAAGGACGCTGTTGCTATAGTTAATAGAAATATAATACACAGAACTAATAGTATAGTATGCTGGTCATTGCTGATTATAATATTTTCGGTCAGTTCTGGTTATAGTACTCTAGTTATAGGCTTGGTATTCTGTACAGTGGACGTGTGGTCACCTGTCCCTGAGTGTCCCAGTACAACGGGAGGCGCCATAAAACCTGAGGTTACACTGTGACACAACCGCTTACTATCAGGGGAGGATTGGTCATACAGATCACTGGGAAGAGTCCTGTGGGGCCGCCTGTAGGCTGGGTAACTTTTTTGTTTTTTAAAGCACGTAGGTGGAAGCAGTATTTAGTGGCGCAGGATGCTAGACCCAAGGCTGGGACTGCCTGCCCTGGACACACTGGGGATAATCTGCGGCCAAACAGGTGTGTCCCTGCCCCCGGGAGTCTGGGGCGACTCAATGGGTGGGATGACAGAGCCTGAGGGACCAATTCACTACTGGCAGCATTAAAATTCCCATTGTGCACCACCCAGCACATATGATTATGTGGGTGGGGCTGCTGTCTGCCAGGCCGTGGCCACCTCTGATACAGGCCCTGATGTTTACACTGTATAGTGTACACTGTGACATCATCACACAATTCCGCCGAAAGGAAGAGGAGTGTGTAGAGGAGCATGCAGGCTGTAAGATAAGAAGATAAATTGGAGGAGGTTGAAGATAGGAGGCAGGAGTGACAGGGAAGGAGACTGGAGTGATAGGAGCAGTAGGCTGGAGAGACATGAGGCAAAAGGCAAGAGGATGCAAAGTGAGGAGGCTGGAGTGAACGGATGGAGTGACGGAGCAGGAGGTTGAGGTGACACAGGGCAGGGGGCTGGAAAGGCAGTAGACTGGAGTGACAAGGGACAGGAGTCTGGAGTGACTGGACAGGAGGCTTGAGTGACACAGGGCAGGAGGCTATAAAGGCAGTAGACTGGAGTGACACAGGGCAGGAGGGTGGAGTGATAGGGGCAGAAGGCTGTAGAAACATGGGACAGGAGGCTAGAAAGATGGGGGTAGGAGGTTGGATAGACATGGGGCAGGAGGCTGGAGTGACAGGGCAGGAGGCTGGAGGTCATGGGGCAGAAGGCTGGAGTTCACACAGGGGGCACAAGTCTGGTTGAGCCTTTGTTGTATGATGATGATGACACTGGTTATATTCCTTCACAAACAGGCATCTTCCTGACCATGTGATCTACTACATCAGCGGTGGCCAACTCTTTCATCCTCCGCAAGTGGCTCGATCCGCTCCCGGCCACTGCTGCCCGACATTGCGCAATTTAGGGACTCTCCGGCGTGTGAGGAGAGGGGAGGAGAGCGCAGCACGTACCTCTCCTTCCCCTCTGACTCCTGCGGCGGTGTCTATCTTCAATTCGGTGCTGGCCCATGAGCCAATCAGAGCTTGCAGTCCGGCAGCTAAGGCTCCTGATTGGCTGCCGGACCGTGAGCTCTGATTGGCTCTTGCCCTTTACTATGGATCTTTTCTGCCTCTTTGCCAATGACTGGTTGGCCACCCCTGTCCTACATGAACAGTGAATGTCAACTAAAGGCAATGGGGAAGATGTATTAACCTGGAGAAAGCATAAGAAAGTGATAATCTAGTGATAAGTGCAAGGTGATAAACGCACCAGCCAATCAGCTCCAATATGTAAATTAACAGTCAGGAACTGATTGGCTGGTGCATTTATCACCTTGTACTTATCACTGGTTTATCACTTCCTTATGCCGTCTCCAGGCTTAATACATCTGCCCCACTGTCTGCCAGGGAGGACCAATTTCTTCAGAGGGTACCTTATTGCAAAGAAACCACCATATAGGTAAGGTGTATGTTTATTTAGTACATACACAGTATAGATCTTTTTTTTTTTTTTTTTCTTAAATGGGGGTGCCAAAAGGACTTTTCACCCAGGGTATTTATGGGCGATAATATAGGAACAAGGATGCAGGTGCACCATACACCATTAAAATTAAAACCATAATATTCAAGGTTCTTGGCATATATTGGCAGGTATATGAGCCTGCCTACCTACTTCACGGTGACCTCATCGGACAGGTCCCTAACACTATAGGGGTTCGCCTCTGGGGCGCAGTGTACCCCCAAACTACCCCAGCCCCACCATGCCAGGGCATCACACAAAAAAAGGATAGCAGTGAGAGATCAGTGTTAAGAAAATGAAAGAGGCTGCTGAGTGTTAAAAAAAAAGAGGACGGCAGTAAGGTGTCAGAGTGTTAGAGAGAGGACGGCAGTAAGGTGTCAGAGTGTTATAGAGAGGACAGCAGTAAGGTGTGAGAGTGTAAGAGAGAGGATGGCAGTAAGGTGTCAGAGTGTAAGAGAGAGGACGGCAGTAAGGTGTCAGAGTGTAAGAGAGAGGTTGGCAGTAAGGTGTCAGAGTGTTAGAGAGAGGACGGCAGTAAGGTGTCAGAGTGTCATAGAAAGGACGGCAGTAAGGTGTCAGAGTGTTAGAAAGTGAGGTTTAACTGAGCAGTGTTACAAGTGACAAAAATATGTGAAAAATGCTACATAAAATAAATATAAAACAAACACAAGGTCATATGTGTTAAAAATAAATGTAAGGTGGTGATGCCCAAAGTGGTCCGGCCAGAACAATAAATTCAGTCGCAAACTGATTTTGGGCGATTTAGAGTTGTACGCGCCTAAGTTGTATGGTAACTGGGCGTCAGTGCATAGGATAAGTGTCCTGTGGGGCGTGTCGATGGAATTGAGAGCTATGCAGAGGTACATCCGACTTCAGATGTATCTCTTGCGCCAAGGTACGGATGCGTGCAGATAGTTCAACAGCGTATGGATGGGGACAGTGCAGTCACATAGACTCTGAATACAGGCCCAAATCACCAGTTATTACTGAAAGACTAAAGCGCTCGCAATTGTCGCTGCTTCCCGTGCAGCTATGATTCATGTGCAGCTTAATTTTATGCAGAATTCATTCTAAAAACAAGTTTCTAAAATATTTTTTTAATTTTTTTTAAATGTAAATTCCAGTAAATACTCAGAGGTTGTTGAATTGTAGAAAGCCAACATCTGTTGAATTATTACTGCGCTGCGCAATTTTATCCGCCATTGCCCATATGTGGTCATAACGCAGTCTCCGCGCAGATGAGTGAAAACAAAATAAAATCTGTTTGTCTCCTTCACGAAAGGAAGACGTAGCATTACCATTGCCAAACACCACAGCATCATGCTAATACATAAATGGGAATTTTAAATGTCCAACGAAGTAAATCTGGAATCCACGAAGCAGACACTGAACACGTTTTTATGTTTACTGTTGGACAGATGCAAACTTTAATTAAGATATTCCAAGCAAGGGATGTTTCAGCACACAGATATCATCTTCAGCTGTTTAACGAGATTGAAAATAGCTGCGCAGCTTATCATCAATCTTTGGCCGTCACCCGTGGTGACAGCAGTCACATAGATTATTTTCCCTGTTCCGTGTCATCTTAGATTGTGCGGGACGGGGAAATCAATGCAGCAAATAAATTGCTTGTCTTTCCGCGATACATTCTCTCTGCCAACACTTAAGCGGAGTGATTGAACCTTTGAAGGAAAACTAGCACTTGTTTCCCTAATATGCTTAATGCAAGTGATAAAATAGATATTGAGAGAAATCGCTTGAGAAATCACTGATCCCCTCTGTGCGGGAATTACCAAGCTTTTAGCATTTTTCTATTTTATTTCAGTCTTATTTCATAATCCGCAACAGCTGCACCGAGACATCGGTTTATTATAATGGTTGCCAAGAAAAAATGGCAGCCCACTTACTCCAGGCCCATGTATGCAGCTGTTCCGTGAGTTTAATAGCCAACGATCGGAAACGCCCTTTCCACGTTAGGCTCTGTCCTCTTGAGATGCTTCTCCCATGGAGCTTTAGGGGGAAATGTACTAAGCAGTGATAAGAGTGGAGAAGTGAGCCAGTGGAGAAGTTGCCCATGGCAGCCAATCAGCATTGATGTAACATTTATAATTTGCATACTATAAACATTTACAGAGCAGCTGATTGGTTGCCATGGGCAACTTCTCCACTGGCTCACTTCTCCACTTTTATCACTGCTTAGTACATGTTCCCCATAGTTTACTGCATCCTACGACGCATACACGGACCCCATTTGCTGCATTCGATGCACAATCCGCAGTAAATTGCAGGATGATTCCATTTCAGCCCCAGGATTTGCAGAACTGTTCACAAGTGTTGCTCAGGTCAGACTCAAACCAGTCCGATTATCAGTTTACTGGTTATAATTTGCCATCAATTCAGATTAAAGCTGTGCCCAGGTATTTCGGAAGAATAATCCGATCAGCTTTAGGGGCTTATTTATTAATGAAAGTAAGTGCCCCCACCCCTAGCACCAATGGCGCAAGGGCTCTTCCCCCTACTCCAAGGCGGTGGGTTTGGGGTTAATGGAATGGTTAATATACTTTTTTTTTTTAAAGCAATTTGTCTTTGGCAACCCAGCATGGCCCGGCTGCAACAATGGCTGCCAGGCCCTGCTGGCATTTCGAAAACTACAAGTGCCAGCTTTGTCCTGATGGCACCTTAGTTTGCCAGAGAAAATGCAAAATAAAAAACACAACACAGACAGTTTAAGAGAAATAAAAATGTTTTTAATTAACACGCAGAAACAGTTTACTTTCAGCCATGTTTTATTTTATGCTTAACCTATTCACTTTGTACTGAAGGAGAGTCCACTTACAGGGCACCTGTAGAAAATGCACTTACCTGCTGTCACGGTTTCTCCTGTCACTGCTGTGGCCTCATCGCTGCACCTCAGTTGGCTCCCAGAAAACGGGCAGCATCGTTATCAATCCAAGATGGCCAAGACTGACATTTGTATAAAGCAGTTTCACATTGGCCATCGTGGATTAAAAAAAAAGGTCTGCCTCTGTCTTGTGGGCGGTGGAGACGCGAGGAGGAGACCACAGAGGGTCCACAGACTTCTGTTAAAATTGTACACTGAAACGATTAGCAGTCAAGTAGTTGGAAGCTCCATTTTCGGACGTCTTCCAACGTTTGTCGCTACTCATCTCTGACTAAAGTTTCCTCAGTGGTGCATCTATAATGAATGCAGGGTGTGTGGTGCAAATGGGCCCCCAGGGCACAGGGGGCCCCACACTGTACCCCCTCACCCATTTTTGTGCCTCTACCCATGTTTGCCTCACACCCTCTTCTTCTTCTCCTAACATCTCCCCCACCACTCACATTACTCTTGTCCCACACTTCTTCGTCTCCTCGTCTTCCTCTTCTCCCCTCTTCATACTTTTCCTTCCGCCACCTCTGGATATGGTACCCAGTAGGGGTTGGGTTCGGGTGACCGGCGTTTCTACAGGTGTCGCGGACACCAACGAGTGGGAATAGTCCCTGTTATTCGGCATGCTGGCTGTCCGGGTCTGAATCGTCCGGGATTCCGGCGTCAGTATAGTGACCGGCGGTCACATAACGAAATCCCGGTAGTAGGCAGTACAATGGCTGGTGGCTATTGCTGAGAAGTAGCATGGATAAAGGGAGGCAGACCCGTGTTCTGCGCTACATACTGGAATATAACTATGGCAGGTAAGTACGTTTTTCCTTCCAGAAATTATTCAGGGTTTTTTTCCTCACATCAAAGGATATCGCAACACTATGGAAAGACCCAGAGCCGGCCCTAGGCATAGGCAAACTAGGCAAATGCCTAGGGCATTTAATGTGCCTAGGGGCACAAGCAGGTTCTGCTGATTAAAATGATATGCGGCATGCCTATATTCTGTGTGTGACTGCGGCTGTATCTGCATATGAAATGCTGCGTTACAGTGGAAATCACTGTAACGTAGCATTTTGTTTGCAGATACAGTCACAGTCACACACAGAATGTAGGCATGCCGCATATCATTTTAATCAGCAGAACCTGCTTGTGCAATCTAGCCACATAGTATTGCAAATAAGATGCATTTTCATAAAAAAAGGCCGGAAGGGGGTAGGAACACAAAAACAAGGACTGCTATAGGTGAGAGGTGATCGTGCTGGGACAGGGGTGCTGGGTCAGAGGCGGAACTAGCAGCAGTGCTAGGGGGCACTAGTCAAAATCTTGCCTAGGGCATCATATTAGGTAGGGCCGGCTCAGGAAAGACCTATAGAACAGTGCCCATAAAATGCCTAATGAACACGTATCATGGCAGACACAATAGCTGAGAACTATTTTCAAAATAGTTTTTAGTCTATGAATACTGCACATATTTTTTGCCTTTTTTACATATGTAATTATAGTTAATCATAAGATATAAAATGCAGCCAACCAGCTGACAGCGAAGGGGGCAGGAGCGACTCAATGGGACGCGTTTAAAAAACAAACTAAACGATCCAGACGGTTCTTCAGACGTTTTCAGGCCGTGGATGATCGTATACACGAACTGAGCTCACAAGTAGATAAGTTAGGAACACCTTTAATACATGCTTGTGTTTTCACTAGGAGCCAACAAACAGCAGACAAGTTAAAAGAGCGCAGTTTGCAAATAATAATAATGGGGAATAATATTGGATATGTGTAGAGTTCCCTTTTAATAACTAATTATTGTAGCGATGCAAATAAGGAAGATAAAAACCTATTTATCTATGTCTACGTAGGTTGATATGCAATAAGATCCACCGGTTCAATATGTCCTGTCGACAAGACAACAATCGATGCACAAATGGTCGGCACAAAGTTTTTTGGAGCGTTTTACCTGTTTTCCCAACTTTTGCTTGATTTACTATCCATGTGGACTACAAGTGGGAATATGGGGGGTAATTCCAAGATGATCGCAGCAGGAAATTTTTTAGCAGTTGGACAAAACCATGTGCACTGCAGGGGAGGCAGATATAACATGTGCAGAGAGAGTTAGATTTGGGTGGGTTATTTTATTTCTGTGCAGGGTAAATACTGGCTGCTTTATTTTTACACTGCAAATTAGATTGCAGATTGAAACACACCACACCCAAATCTAACTCTCTCTGCACATGTTAAATCTGCCTCCCCTGCAGTGCACATGGGCCCTCATTCCGAGTTGATCGGTCGCAAGGCGAATTTAGCAGAGTTACACACGCTAAGCCGCCGCCTACTGGGAGTGAATCTTAGCTTCTTAAAATTGCGACCGATGTATTCGCAATATTGCGATTACTAACTACTTAGCAGTTTCAGAGTAGCTCCAGACTTACTCTGCCTGTGCGATCAGTTCAGTGCTTGTCGTTCCTGGTTGACGTCACAAACACACCCAGCGTTCGCCCAGGCACTCCCACCGTTTCTCCGGCCACTCCTGCGTTTTTTCCGGAAACGGTAGCGTTTTCAGCCACACGCCCCTGAAACGCCGTGTTTCCGCCCAGTAACACCCATTTCCTGTCAATCACATTACGATCGCCGGAGCGAAGAAAAAGCCGTGAGTAAAAATACTTTCTTCATAGTAAAGTTACTTGGCGCAGTCGCAGTGCGAACTTTGCGCATGCGTACTAAGCGGATTTTCACTGCGATGCGATGAAAAAGAACGAGCGAACAACTCGGAATGAGGGCCATGGTTTTGGCCAATTGCTAACAAAAGTCCTGCTGCGATCAACTTGGAATTACCCCCATTACCCGGGGGCGAGGATCCTAAATCTGCCGCACTGGCTGGATGACTTGGCAGAATATCTGCCCCTTAGTACACAGGGCCTAGATTTAAATCCATGGGGTGTATATAATAGGTCGGCTTTTAAATGATTGCTACTTTAAATCTACCGCCTTAATCCCGCGATTGCTGCTGTTGACGGAACTTGTATTTTGTGTGCTCATGCATCTGAGTTGCACTGCGCACGCCTCCTGATTTCAGGGGTTATTCAGGTTGCATTGCTAATCGATGCGACCACAATAACCCCGTTCCAGGCGGCAGTGTGCATGCGCAGATCTAATCCTGCACATGCGCTAGCAGTCAATGCGATGTGATCGCATTGGCTGCGAACGCCTCTGCCTCGCTGACAGGCGTTCGTAGGTCGGGGGTGGCGGCAGATCACTTAGGGCAAAGCGACGGTGGGGCGGCGGCGTTTTCTGGGTGGCTGCGTGATGTCACACGCAGCCGCATCAAACAAAAAGATGGTGGTGGGACTCCTGTAATCACAGCCAGGCTGCACCGGCAGAAGGCTTCCCAAGTTTCTGCGATCGTGCCGCAATTACAGCGCGGTCGCAGTTGGTGGGCGGCGGGTAGCATGCATGGTCATTTTTAGTCCAACCGCTATTTGTGGTCACTTACCTCTATAGAAGAATACTTGGCAATCGCAATCTCACCGTGTACACGATTTCAGCTGCCACGAAATGCTCTGATGAAAACTCTTGAAGCAGAGCCATGAACCTCTTATGTAGAATAGTCTCAGCACAGGACACCGCTCGGCCTCACCTCAAGGTGCCCGGGAGCGACACGGATAACGCCGTGACTTCAATCATAAGAGCAATCACTTAGAACCTGTTCACGGCGGCGAGCTGAACTACATCACTCAGGCAGATGGAATATCTCAGCGAGCCGGGAAAGAGGATCTGGCCCTGCGCGCTCAGAGGAGAAATCTTGGAAAGTACAAGAAACTCATTCCAGTTAATAATCTGCTGATTAACCTCTTATGCCTTCATACGGGGCATGCGACACGTGCGTTACACAGGAGTGATTGTGTGACTTGTGATAGGATTACATTGCTCAAAAGACAGTTCTGCATATTCCGTACTGAGCCGGTTTATTCATTCCACAAAGAGCCTTCCAACAATTCTCTCCTGTAGAACTTCCCTCTGCTTCACTGAACGGCAGCACAATGGCAGCCAACACGGAGGGAACACGGAGGGAGAAGCGGATGGTTGCCATCCCTATATTAGAAAGTGATTTGTCCATAGGGGCAGTGGCGCTGAGAGGGGAGGGGGAGGGTACTAATTACCCGGGTCCAGGTCTGATGGTGGGGCCCAGTATTCCCCACCACCACCAAAACCACCACCACCACCACCCTTTTCTTCTCACTGCTGTGTGCTGGGCTGCAGTGTGGCCAGGGAAGCACTTAAAATACAAATGTTTCTGTGTTTGTTTTTTTAAAGGGTGCTTGGCCACGCCCCCCAGTTATTAGGCCACACCGCTAAAAAGTACCTGGGCCCAGCCACGTTCTTAACTGCCCTGCATAGGGGACATGTACCTCTTCTGTAGGGTACCCATTGAAGAAAAAAAAAACAGTGCTGCCTTCCCACCAATACTGGTACTACTAAGGGGGAGATTTATCACATCTTGGAGAGAGATAAAGTGAAGAAGCTCAGAAAAACCTGTTTCTGTCATTTTTCTAGCACGGCTACTTTTGGCAACTTCTTCAATTTAGCTCTCTCCACGATTTGATAAATATCCCCCTAAAAGTCTACAAATAAATGGTCGATAGAGTTTAAGGTGAACCTGAATACCAGCTGTAGAAATCTAGGATGCTATGGAATGAGGATTGTCACAAAGCAAGATGGCTTACTGCTAAGCCTGCTGAATTAGTAGTATAGGGCTAGGGAGGTAGCGTGGTTACAGTATGAACAGCGCACCCTCCCCCCAGCATGTGATGTAATGACGTCACATTGAGGAGGAGTGGCTGCCGGCCGGGACCAGGAAGGACTGGGGCCCCACCTCCTGCTCTAAGGCTAGCCACACCCCTATACATGGGCCCCTACGATTGCATTCCCTCGGTGGCCCTACATGCCCCAGTCCGACACTGGGAATGGACATCCGTTCTATACTGCCATAGTGATGTCTCTGGACAAAGGGACGTGTACACAGGCAATTTTCACCAATACACCCTCTACCATAAGATTACTGAAATATCTTCCCAAGTTGTAGGAAACTTTACAGCAAATTGTTATTTTCACAATATATCACTATTTCCCTGACAACTAACCCATGTATAAGGGACACGCTGAAGAAGAAAAAAATGACAAAATTCAGAACAAATTTGTCTTTTCAATGCAAAGTTGTCATTTAAATGGTTACATCTAAAAAAATAAAATAAAGTTGGAACTACAAGTCCCAAAATATATAACTTCCAAATTATTTTATATTCTTAAAATTCCTTTTTTCTGTAATAGAAGATTCTTTAATTTACTTGCTGGAGAAGTCACTTATCCCAAAGTGATGAGTTTGCATATTGGGGGTCATTCCGAGTTGATCGCTCGCTAGCAGTTTTTAGCAGCCGTGCAAACGCATTGTCGACGCACACTGTGGAGCGTATTTTCGCTTTGCAGAAGTGCGAACGCCTGTGCAGCCGAGCGCCTGCAAAATCTTTTTGTGCAAAACAAGACCAGCCCTGTACTTACTCTTCGTGTGCGTTGATTCTAACGACGGAGGGACGGCTTTTGACGTCACACACCCGCCCAGCGTTCGCTCTGGCACGCCTGCGTTTTTCCAAACACTCCCTGAAAACGGTCAGTTGACACCCAGAAACGCCCTCTTTCTGTAAATCACCTTGCGGCCGGCTGTGCGATTGGAATCGTCGCTAGTACCAGTGCAAAACCACAATGGACTATTGCGGTGCATACGCATGCGCATATTAACCGTTTTTTCCACTGATCACTGCGCAGCAAACAACGGCAGCTAGCGATCAACTCGGAATGACCCCCATTATCACCACTGGAGGACCTATACCCTATATTCACATACGACAAGAGATCCGCCATGCTCTTACGGATATGAATGTTTTGCTCAGTAATTTCCAGCAACGTAATAACTATCCCGACATCTAATGACCTCACCAATAGCAAAGCCAAAAGGCGTATATAATGTATATTACATATCACACACTACTGTATAAATCACTGCTAATTCCACCTAATCTCCTTCAGAAATTATACTTATTTCCCCAGAGAGAAAAGCAGAAAATGTAAATATTAAATTAAAATGGTTAATTTACATTAATTACTTTAGTTCTAGCTTTAGAGAAACCTCAGGCAATGAAAGAACAGTTAATATGTTTAGAGCCCGTCAAGGACCAATGTGCAGCAACATTAAAAAGCTAATATTAGTACAGCAGAAGGTGGGGCATCCGCAAACGCAATACAAACAGTATATTTACAATTAAATAAAATGGGATGGCCTCCTTTCTCACTGGGGGTGATGTATCAAATCTTGGAGAGTGATAAAGTACAAACCAATCAGCTCCTCACTGCCATTTTTCAAACACAGGTTATGCATCAAAGCTTGAAAAGAGATGGTTCCAACCAATCAGCTCCTAACTGCCATGTTACCGGATGTGTTTGAAAATGACAGTTAAGAGCTGATTGGTTGGTGCTTTGGGCGGGATGTACTAAACTTTAAAATGCAATTAAAAACCTTGAAAATGTGAAAACGTCACTGGACGCATGCACAGAAAAGAACCCGGGGCCGAAACCCAGAAATCCTTCTATCACAAAGGACAGCTCTCATCGGAACTTGGAAGAGCTGCCCTTTGAGAATTTCTTGGTACATACCGGTGTTATTTAAGCCAGTATGTCACCAATAACTAGTGGGAGTAATCTCAGTGCCACTGAGCCCTAGGCAGCAGCCTAGGTGGCCTGCTGTGTAATCCAGTCCCGTGTCACATCCCCTTTTATCCATCGTCTGTCGTAGGAAAACAAACGTCATTATCTGTAAATTTCTTTGTCTGAATGTATTTGCCAAGTCTTATTTACCGAACGGCACGGTGACAGGCGCAAGACGCCGCACAGAGAGCACGTGCCCGTTCTCACACGAAGCGTTAGGAGATTTGTGTTGTGTTTTCCGTGCAGATTGCAGCTGGGTCGTCACTGTTCATCTCATGAAATAAATATGTTTTGTGTTAAACAGCGAGGTAGAATGTGCCGCCATGGAGATACGACGAGACATCTTCTCTTTCAGTCAGGAGCGCTGGTAGGGAGCGTTAGTCAGTGTTTATAGCACAGCCCCACCTGTGTGTGTGTAATAGTGATAGGACCCCACTGAGATCTCCAGGAGGAGAACTTATCTCTCTGGTAACAAAGCTGATGCTCTTCTTGTCTTAATGTTCTTTTCTCTGGTAGGGAAGGGTTTTCTATTTAAATAGCGGCTTCTGTTTTGTGCAGCTGTCAGATTTTAGATCGTTGCCTGAGATACAGAAATTTAACCCTGCTGTGGGACAATAATCCTTAAACAGGGACCAGAACGATTTGGGGTGGTCCGCCAAGATGGGCGACCCAAGCCCCCTCAGCATGACACCATCCCCTTTGGCCATGCATCCAGTATTGGTGGCCCTAGCAAGAACACACCCGTGACATTGTGTGGCCATGCCCCTTTCAGAGGCATAGCAACCATGGATGGAGCCCAAAATTTGTGAGGTGCGGCCTTGGCAACCCTGCCCATATCTCTCTTCGGAAGGGGAGTCTCCTGCCACTGATAGCAGACTGTGTACACTGACAGTCGTGCAGGTCCTCATGAAGTCTTATTAAGCCTTGGGGAAGGGGGGGGGGGGGGAGGGGGAGTTTGGGCCTGAGCACTTAAGACAGGGGGTCTCAGAGGGAAGGGAGGGTGTATTTTAGTTTGTGCATACCGGCTCCCAACATGACCCATTAAAGGAGGGACAATATGCTCTCTACATGGACTTCCCTCTTAATATATGATTGGCATCACCTGTGTTGAGCTATTTAATTGATAGGGAAGGTGTTTCAGCACAGGTGATTGCAATAATAAATCAAGTCAAGGTAGAGAGCATTTTGTCCCTCCTGGAATGGGTCGTGTTGGGAGGTATAGATTGTGTATATTAAATTTAAACCAGTGGTGTATATTAGATTTAAACTAATAGTTTAATAACACCTGGGTGCTGTTTATAGCTCCATCTAATTGAGAGACAACTATTTTAAAATGTTTTCTTTCAGTGCAACAAAGACATTTTGTATTTTGTATTAACCTTAAAATACACAAAGAAAAATAAAATCTATAATTTATCTTGCATAAATGCAATAGCAGCAGCCTTTGTACAACTCATACACTGGGGCAGGACTCAGGAGGACTCTCTGTGTATGTGTCTCTCTAGAACCGAATGCTTTCATTAGATAACAGGTTAAACAGGACCCAGACACCCAGGCAGGGAGGAGGAGATCACCTTTGAAAAAGTCACGTGGAGCGTGACGAAACGCGTTAGGACCCGCCTCCCGTACACTTTGCTCAGGTGTCTCACATGTGATACCAGCTCAGTGCCTTCAGACGCCCCGATTCCGAGTGGCTCCAAAGCTTTCAAATAGCCGTCGCCAACCACACTGCTCAAGCCGGGTGATTCCCGAACAGCACCTTCTCTCCTCTCCGCTACAGTGCCGTGTGTGGGTAACGCAGGATCCCTGTCCGGGGACGCCCGGTATATGGACCAACCCACTGGAGAGGTAATAATAAGATTTTACTTACCGATAAATCTATTTCTCGTAGTCCGTAGTGGATGCTGGGGACTCCGTCAGGACCATGGGGAATAGCGGCTCCGCAGGAGACAGGGCACAAAAGCAAGCTTTTAGGATCACATGGTGTGTACTGGCTCCTCCCCCTATGACCCCCCTCCAAGCCTCAGTTAGGTACTGTGCCCGGACGAGCGTACACAATAAGGAAGGATCTTGAATCCCGGGTAAGACCCAAACCAGCCACACCAATCACACCGTACAACTTGTGATCTGAACCCAGTTAACAGTATGATAACAATGAAGTAGCCTCTAAAAAGATGGCTCACAACAATAATAACCCGATTTTTGTAACAATAACTATGTACAAGTAATGCAGACAATCCGCACTTGGGATGGGCGCCCAGCATCCACTACGGACTACGAGAAATAGATTTATCGGTACGTAAAATCTTATTTTCTCTAACGTCCTAGTGGATGCTGGGGACTCCGTCAGGACCATGGGGATTATACCAAAGCTCCCAAACGGGCGGGAGAGTGCGGGTGACTCTGCAGCACCGAATGAGAGAACTCCAGGTCCTCCTCAGCCAGGGTATCAAATTTGTAGAATTTTACAAACGTGTTCCCCCCTGACCACGTAGCTGCTCGGCAAAATTTTAAAGCCGAGACCCCCTCGGGCATCCGCCCAAGATGAGCCCACCTTCCTTGTGGAATGGGCATTGACAGATTTTGGCTGTGGCAGGCCTGCCACAGACTGTGCAAGCTGAATTGTACTACAAATCCAACGAGCAATAGTCTGCTTAGAAGCAGGAGCACCCATCTTTTGGGGTGCATACAATATAAACAGCAAGTCAGACTTTCTGACTCCAGCCGTCCTGGAAATATATATATATATATATATATATATATATTTTTAGGGCCCCGACAACGTCTAGCAACTTGGAGTCCTCCAAGTCCCTAGTAGCCGCAGGCACCACAATATGTTGTTTCAGGCGAAACGCTGACACCACCTTAGGAAGAAACTGGGGACGAGTCCGCAGTTCTGCCCTGTCCGAATGGAAAAACAAATATGAGCTTTTTTTTTTTTTTTTTTTTTTTTAAGACAAAGCCCCCAATTCTGACAAACGCCTGGCCGAGGCCAGGGCCACAACATGGTCCCTTTCCATGTGAGATATTTCAAATCCACAGATTTGATCGGTTCAAACCAATATGATTTGAGGAATCCCAACACTACGTTGAGATCCCACGGTGCCACTGGAGGCACACAAGGGGCTGTATATGCAATACTCCCTTGACAAACGTCTGGACTTCAGGAACTGAAGCCAATTTTTTTTTTTTTTTTTTTGGAAGAAAATCTACAGGGCCGAAACTTGAACCTTAATGGACCCCAATTTGAGGCTCATAGACACTCCTGTTTTCAGGAAGTGCAGAAATCGACCTAGTTGAAATTTTTTCGTGGGGCCTTCCTGGCCTCACCCACGCAACATATTTTCACCACATGTGGTGATAACGTTGTGCGGTCACCTCCTTCCTGGCTTTGACCAGGGTAGGTATGACCTCTTCCGGAATGCCTTTTCCTTTAGGATCCGGTGTTCAACCGCCATGCCGTCAAACGCAGTCGCGGTAAGTCTTGGAACAGACAAGGTCCCTGCTGGAGCAGGTCCTTTCTTAGAGGCAGATGCCACGGTTCCTCTTGGAACAGACATGGTTCTTGCTGAAAGCAAATCCCATCTTAGCTCCCGAGGCCATTAGTCCTCTGTGAGCATCTCTTGAAGTTCCGGGTACCAAGTCCCTCTTGGCCAATCCGGAGCCACGAGTATAGTTCTTACTCCTCTACGTCTTATAATTCTCAATACCTTGGTTATGAGAAGCAGGAGAGGGAACACATACACCGACTGTTACACCCACGGTGTTACCAGGACGTCCACAGCTATCGCCTGAAGGTCTCGTGACCTGGCGCAATACCTGTCCCGTTTTTTGTTCGGGCGGGACGCCATCATTTCCACCTTTGGTCTTTCCCAACGGTTCACAATCATGCGGAAAACTTCCCGATGAAGTTCCCACTCTCCCGGGTGGAGGTCGTGCCTGCTGAGGAAGTCTGCTTCCCAGTCGTCCACTCCCGGAATGAACACTGCTGACAGTGCTATCACATGATTTTCCGTCTAGCGAAAAATCCTTGCAGTTTTGACCACTGCCCTCCTGCTTCTTGTGCCGCCCTATCTGTTTACGTGGGCGACTGCCGTGATGTTATCCCACTGGATCAATACCGGCTGACCTTGAAGCAGAGGCCTTGCTAAGCTTATAGCATTACAAATTTGCTCTTAGCTCCAGTATATTTATGTGGAGAGAATTCTCCAGACTTGATCACACTCCCTGGAAATTTTTTCCCTGTGTGACTGCTCCCCAGCCTCTCAGGCTGGCCTCCGTGGTTACCAGCATCCAATCCTGAATGCCGAATCTGCGGCCCTCTAGAAGATGAGCACTCTGTAATCACCACAGGAGAGACACCCTTGTCCTTGGATATAGGGTTATCCGCTGATGCATCTGAAGATGCGATCCGGACCATTTGTCCAGCAGATCCCACTGAAGAGTTCTTGCGTGAAATCTGCCGAATGGAAGCGCTTCGTAATAAGCCACCATTTTTTACCAGGACTCTTGTGCAATGATGCACTGACACTTTTCCTGGTTTTAGGAGGATCCCGATTAGCTCGGATAACTCCCTGGCTTTCTCCTCTGGGAGAAACACCCTTTTCCTGGACTGTGTCCAGAATCATCCCTAGGACCAGCAGACGTGTCGTCGGAACAACTGCGGTTTTGGAATATTTAGAATCCACCCGTGCTGTCGTAGAACTACTTGAGATAGTGCTACTCCGACCTCCAACTGTTCTCTGGACCTTGTTCTTATCAGGAGGTCGTCCATTTTCTTTGAAGACGAATCCTCATTTCGGTCATTACCTTGGTAAAGACCCGGGGTGCCTTGGACACTCCAACGGCATCGTCTGAAACTGATAGTGACAGTTCTGTACCACGAACCTGAGGTACCCTTGGTGAGAAAAGCAAATTTTGGGACATGGAGGTAAGCATCCCTGATGTCCCGGGACACCATATAGTCCCCTTGTTCCCAGTTCGCTATCACTGCTCTGAGTGACTCCATCTGGATTTGAACCCTTGTAAGTGTTCAAATTTTTCAGATTTAGAATCGGTCTCACCTAGCCTTCTGGCTTCAGTACCACCCTATAGTGTGGAACAATACCCCTTTCCTTGTTGTAGGAGGGGTAATTTTATTATCACCTGCTGGGAATACAGTTTGTGAATTGTTTTCAATACTGCCTCCCTGTCGGAGGGGGACATTGGTACAGCAGACTACAGGAACTTGCGAGGGGGGAAACGCCTCGACATTCCAAACTGTGCCCCTTTGATACTACTTGTAGGATCCAGGGGTCCTGTACGGTCCCAGCGTCATGCTGAGAACTTAGTAGAAGCGGTGGAGGGCTTCTGTTACTGGGAATGGACTGCCTGCTGCAGTCTTCTTCCCTTTCCTCTATCCCTGGGCAGATATCTTATAGGGACGAAAAGACTGAGGCTGAAAAGACGGTGTCTTTTTCTGCAGAGATGTGACTTAGGGTAAAAAACGATGGATCTTCCAGCAGTTGCCGTGGCCACCAGGTCCCATGGACCGACCCCAAATAACTCCTCCCCTTTTATACGGCAATACATCTTTGTGCCGTTTGGAATCTGCATCCCCTGACCACTGTCGTGTCCATAAACATCTTCTTGCAGATATGGACATCGCATTTACTCTTGATGCCAGAGTGCAAATATCCCTCTCCGCATCTCGTATATATAGAAATGCATCCTTTAAATGCTCTATAGTCAATAAAATACTGTCCCTGTCAAGGGTATCAATATTTTTAGTCAGGGAATCCGACCAAGCCACCTCAGCTCTGCACATCCAGGCTGAGGCGATCGCTGGTCACAGTATAACACCAGCATGTGTGTGTATACTTTTTAGGATATTTTTCTGATAAGCATGTGAGCGCCTTATCCACCCTGAGGGGTGTTTCCCAATGCGCCTTAACTTCTGGCGGGAAAGGGTATACCGCCAATAATTTTCTATCGGGGGAAACCCACGCATCATCACACACTTCATTTAATTTATCTGATTCAGGAAAAACTACAGGTAGTTTTTTCACCTCACACATAACACCCTTCTTTGTGGTACTTGGAGTATCAGAAATATGTAACACCTCCTTCATTGCCCTTAACGTGTGGCCCTAAAGGAAAATACGTTTGTTTCTTCACCGTCGACACTGAAATCAGTGTCCGTGTCTGGGTCTATGTCGACCGACTGAGGTAAATGGGCGTTTTTACAAGCCCCTGACGGTGTCTGAGACGCCTGGACCGGTACTAATTTGTTCGCCGGCCGTCTCATGTCGTCAACCCACTTGCAGCGTGTTGACCTTATCACGTAATTCCATAAGTAAGCCATCCATTCCGGTGTCGACTCCCTAGAGAGTGACATCACCATTACAGGCAATTTGCTCCGCCTCCTCACCAACATTTTCCTCATACATGTCGACACACACGTACCGACATACAGCACACACATAGGGAATGCTCTGATAGAGGACAGGACCCACTAGCCCTTTGGGGAGACAGAGGGAGAGTTTGCCAGCACACACCAAAATGCTATAATTATACAGGGACAACCCTTATATAAGTGTTCCTCCCATATAGCATTTAATATATATGTATATCGCCAAATCAGTGCCCCCCCTCTCTGTTTTAACCCTGTTTCTGTAGTGCAGTGCAGGGGAGAGCCTGGGAGCCTTCCCCTCAGCCTTTCTGTGAGGGAAAATGGCGCTGTGTGCTGAGGAGAATAGGCCCCGCCCCCTTTTCGGCGGGCTTCTTCTCCGGAGATTGTGAAGTCTGGCAGGGGTTAAATACATCCATATAGCCTCAAGGGCTATATGTGATGTATTTTTCGCCATACAGGTATTCTACATTGCTGCCAGGGCGCCCCCCCCCGCGCCCTGCACCCTCCGTGATCGCTGTGGGAAGTGTGCTGACAGACAATGGCGCACAGCTGCAGTGCTGTGCGCTACCTGAGGAAGACTGAAAAGTCTTCTGCCGCCTGGTTCCGGACCTCTTCAATCTTCAGCATCTGCAAGGGGGTCGGCGGCGCGGCTCCGGGACGAACCCCAGGGCGAGACCTGTGTTCCGACTCCCTCTGAAGCTAATGGTGTCCAGTAGCCTAAGAATCCAATCCATCCTGCACGCAGGTGAGTTGAAATTCTCTCCCCTAAGTCCCTCGATGCAGTGAGCCTGTTGCCAGCAGGACTCACTGAAAATAAAGAACCTAAAAACTTTTTCTAAGCAACTCTTTAAGAGAGCCACCTAGATTGCACCCTTCTCGGACGGGCACAAAAACCTAACTGAGGCTTGAAGGGGGGTCATAGGGGGAGGAGCCAGTACACACCATGTGATCCTAAAAGCTTGCTTTTGTGCCCTGTCTCCTGCGGAGCCGCTATTCCCCATGGTCCTGACGGAGTCCCCAGCATCCACTAGGACGTTAGAGAAAATATATTATTAACGGACCCACTGGCTCTTTTATATCATCTACTATTGAAATTCTACACCTTGCATTTTTATGCATCATCACTGAGCACTTTGAACGGAATATGGACTTCAGCACAATATATATTACAGCTGTAATTTTACACAAGTTCACACAGTGCTGATACTGTGAGACACCGGACAGTGTTACTACTTATGCAAAACTATCTGTTTTATTCAGTTTCAACACTTTTAATGTCTATCATGTTTTAATAAATTGGTTGTCTTTTATATTGACATATTGGCTCTCTCCATTATTAATTAATCTTTCTGAAATCCAGCGCAGCCGGTTCCCTTTTCTTAGGGAGGAGGAGAAGCTGGGATCCCTGGTTCACTTTTAGAGCTCTCTCCTACCTCCTATCTCTTTTTTGGTCAGGAAGCTCCGTTCATGAAACCTGATACTCCTGTGTCACTGCCGCACTTCATATTGTCCTGCTCACATTCTGGCCGTCTGGTTCTGCTGCTGCTGCACAAGAGGGAGAGCTAGTGATGTCAGTGTGCTCCAGCCAGGGGGCCCCCTGACAGAGGGGGGCCCTGGGTACAGTATCCCCTGCTCCCCCACTTTAAGCTGGCTATGCAGTCATGAGAAGAGAGCGCTATCAGCGTGCAACACGTTTTAGCTGTTCAAGCACCTAAGATGAGGTGTAGCGGGATCCAGTCATGTGGTTGACAGTCACCATGCCAACACCACAATATCAAAACTAGAACGTCGATTTAGATCAACAAGGCCACAGGCACTGTCCTAGGCACCGTTTCCATGATGCGGTACATCCCACCACTTACCGCATCTATACTACTCGCATGTGTACAAAAGCTGGCATGTGGTGCTTAGTGCTTGGGAAATGTGGGCAAACTCCTGTTTTCGGGTTTTGGGCCGCATTTCCCCTTTAGGACATCCCGCCTAAAACATGTACATTATCAGAATGATGAAAAATAGGATTTTGATAACCTACCGGTAAATCCTTTTCTCCTAGTCCGTAGAGGATGCTGGGGACGACATCAATACCATGGGGTATAGACGGGATCCGCAGGAGACATGTTCACTCCAAAGACTTTTCATTGGGTGTGAACTGGCTCCTCCCTCTATGCCCCTCCTCCAGACTTCAGTTGTAGGAACTGTGCCCAGGGAGACTGACATTTCGAGGAAAGGAATTACTTAACTAGTGGTGAGATATCTACCAACTCACACCCTCAACCATGCTGCACACATGGCATTCAACATAACACACGCCAACAGGCATGAACTAATTGCAGCAACATGCTGAAACCAAGATAACACAATTTGTGTAACTGTAATAACTAAACTGCAGGTAAAGTACGCACTGGGACGGGCGCCCAGCATCCTCTACAGACTAGGAGAAAAGGATTTACCGGTAGGTATCAAAATCCTATTTTCTCATACGTCCTAGAGGATGCTGGGGATGACATGAAGACCATGGGGTCTATACCAAAGCTCCAGTACGGGCGGGAGAGTGCGGATGACCCTGCAGCACCGATTGACCAAACTTTAGGTCCTCATCGGCCAAGGTGTCAAACTTGTAGAACTTAGCAAATGTGTTTGACCCTGACCAAGTAGCTGCTCGGCAAAGTTGTAATGCCGAGACCCCCCGGGCAGCCGCCCAGGATGAGCCCACCTTCCTAGTGGAGTGGGCCTTTACCGACGTCTGTAACGGCAATCCAGCCGTAGTATGAGCTTGCTGAATCGTATTTCTAATCCAACGTGCAATAGTCTGCTTGGAAGCAGGACACCCAATCTTGTTGTGATCATAAAGGACAAACAGAGCCTCTGTTTTCTGTATACGAGCTGTTCTAGCAACATAGATTTACATAGCTCTAACCACATCTAGAGACTTTGAATCAGTGAATGTGTCAGTAACTACTGGCACCACAATAGGTTGGTTTATGTGAAAAGCAGAAACCACCTTTGGAAGAAAATGTTGGCGAGTTCGCAACTCTGGCCTATCTTCATGGAAAATCACGTAAGGGCTCTTGTGAGACAAGGGTTCACTACGATATGCCGGCGGTCGGGCACATACCGGCGCCGGGAGCCCAACCGCCGGCTTACTGACAGTGTGGTGAGCGCAAATGAGCCCCGTGCGGGCTCGCTGCGCTCGCCACGCTACGGGCACGGTGGCGCCACGCTATTTTATTCTCCCTCCAGGGGGGTCGTGGACCCCCACGAGGGAGAATAAGTGTCGGTATGCCGGCGGTCGGGCTCCCGGCGACCAGCATACCGGCGCCGGGAGCCCAACCGCTGGCTTACTGACAGTGTGGCGAGCGCAAATGAGCCCCTTGCGGGTTCGCTGCGCTCGCCACGCTACGGGCACGGTGGCGCGCTACGCACGCCACGCTATTTTATTCTCCCTCCAGGGGGGTCGTGGACCCCCACGAGGGAGAATAAGTGTCGGTATGCCGGCTGTCGGGATCCCGGCGCCGGTATACTGTGCGCCGGGATCCCGTCAGTCGGCATACTGAAGACCACCCGTGAGACAAGGCCCCCAATTCCGACACCCGCCTTGCGGATGCCAATGCCAAAAGCATCACCACTTTCCAAGTGAGAAACTTCAACTCTATCTTCTGTACAGGCTCAAACCAATCCGATTGAAGGAACTGAAATACCACGTTAAGGTCCCATGGTGCCACTGGAGGCAAGAATGAAGGCTGGATGTGCAGAACCCCTTTCACGAAGGTCTGAACCTCTGGAAGATAGGCCAATTGTTTTTGGAAGAACACTGACAAGGCCGAAATCTGGACCTTGATTGATCCCAATCGTAGGCCCATCTCCACACCATCCTGCAAAAAATGGAGAAAACGTCCTAAGTGAAATTCTTCCGTAGTAGCTTTCTTGGATTCACACCAAGACACATATTTTCTCCAAATACGGTGGTAATGTTTTGACGTTACTCCCTTTCTGGCCTGAATAAGGGTGGGGATGACCTCCTTAGGAATACCCTTCCTGGCTAGGATACGGCACTCAACAGCCATGCCGTCAAACGTAGCCGCGGTAAGTCTTAGTACACACAAGGCCCCTGCTGCAGCAGGTCCTCCTGAGGAGGAAGAGGCCGAGGATCTCCTATGAGTAACTGCTGAAGATCTGGGTACCAAGCCCTTCTTGGCCAGTCTGGGGCAATGAAGATTGCTCGAACCCTTGTCTTTCTTATGATCCTGAGTACTTTTGGGATCAGCGGAAGTGGAGGGAAAACATACACTGACGGAAACACCCACAGGGTCACCAGTGCATCCACTGCTACTGCTTGAGGGTCTCTCGACTTGGAACAGTATCTCTGAAGCTTCTTGTTGAGACGAGACGCCATCATGTCTATTTGAGGAACTCCCCAAAGACTTGTCACCTCTGCGAAGACTTCTTGGTGGAGGCCCCGCTCTCCTGGATGGAAATCGTGTCTGCTGAGGAAGTCTGCTTCCCAGTTGTCTACTCCCGGAATGAATATTGCCAACAGAGCTTGTAGATGTTTTTCTGCCCAGCGGAGGATTTTTGTCGCCTCTGCCATTGCCGTTCTACTTTTTCGTTCCGCCCTGCCTGTTTATGTATGCGACTGCTGTTACATTGTCCGCCTGGATCTGCACGGGACGGTCTTGAAGAAGATGTACCGCTTGTTGAAGGCCGTTGTAAAGGGCTCTTAGCTCCAGAACATTTATGTGAAGGCAGGCTTCCTGTTGTGACCAACGTCCCTGGAAGTTTTCTCCCTGAGAGACTGCTCCCCAGCCTCGGAAACTTGCATCCGTGGTTACTAGAACCCAGTCCTGAATCCCAAACCTGCGTCCCTCTAGCAGGTGAGAGCTGTGCAACCACCACAGGAGCGAAATCCTGGTTTTTGACGACAGGATTATCTTTCTGTGCATGTATAGGTTTTACCCCGACCACTTGTCCAACAGGTCCCACTGGAATACTCTGGCATGGAACCTGCCAAACTGTATGGCCTCGTAGGCCACCACCATCTTCTCCAACAACCGAATGCACTGATGGATCGACACACTTGATGGTTTCAATATCTGTTTTACCATTTTCTGGATTTCCAGAGCCTTTTCCAGCGGAAGAAATACTCTCTGAACTTCTGTGTCCAGAATCATCCCGAGGAAAGACAACTGTGACTTTGGGTAATTTATGATCCACCCGTGTTGTTGGAGTATTGACAGGGAGAGGGATATGTTTTGTAATAACTGCTCCCTGGATCTCGCCTTTATCAGGAGATCGTCCAGATAAGGGATTATATTGACTCCTTTCTGACTAAGGAGGACCATCATCTCCGCCATCACCTTGGTGAATACCCTCGGCGCCGTGGAGAGACCGAAAGGTAACGTCTGGAATTGGTAATGGCAATCCTGAATCGCGAATCTCAGATAAGCCTGGTGAGGAGGATAAATGGGAACATGCAGGTAAGCATCCTTTATGTCCACTGACACTAAGTAGTCCCCCTCCTCCAGACTGGCAATCACCGCCCGAAGTGATTCCATCTTAAACTTGAACCTTTTCAGGAAGAAATTCAGATCTTATTGATTTAGGATCGGTCTGACCGAGCCGTCCAGCTTCGGAACAACAAAGAGACTTGAATAAAACCCCCGCCCTTGTTGTGACAACGGTACCAGGACTATAACCTGGTCTTGACATAATTTTTGGATTGCCGCTGTTACTGCTTCTCTCTCTGGCGGAGAAGCTGGCAAGGTCTATTTGAAAAATCGGCATGGGGGAACGTCTTGAAACTCTAGTTTGTATCCCTGGGATACTATTTGCAACACCCAGGGATCCAGACCAGACAGAATCCAATCCTGGCTGAAGAGTTTGAGACGTGCCCCCACCCGAGCGGCCTCCCGCAAGGGAGTTCCAGCGTCATGCTGGGGATTTGGCAGAATTAGGGGTAGACTTCTGCTCTTGGGAACCTGGAGCCGGTGTGGGCTTCTTTCCCCTTCCCCTACCTGCAAAGAAGGGGGAACCTCTCGCCTTTTTGTATTTATTGGGCCGAAAGGACTGCATTTGCAGATGATAGGTCTTTTTTGCCGGTGCAGGCGCAGAGGGCAAAAATGTTGACTTACTTGCGGTAGCCGCCGAGACTAACGCATCCAGGCCATCGCCACATAAGGCCTCACCTTTATATTGGAGAGCCTCCATGTTTCTTTTGGAATCTGCATCCGCGTTCCACTGGCAAATCCATAACGCCCGCCTAGCCGATACTGCCATGGTAGCGGCTTGTGAACTCAAGAGTCCAATATCCTTCATTGCTTCCAGCATGTAGGCGGCAGCGTCCTTGATATTCCCTAACTTAAGGAGTATCTCATCTTTATCAATCGTGTCAATTTCTGATGACACGCTTTCTGACCATTTTTCAATAGCGCGACTCACCCATGCGAAGGCAATAGTGGGCCTGAGCAGTGTACCATTGGTAACATAAATGGATTTCAATGTCGTTTCCATTTTGCGGTCTGCCGGCTCTTTAAGAGAAGCCGTGCCAGGAGCAGGGATAATTACCTTCTTTGTCAACCTGGAAAGTGCACTGTCTAACACAGGGGGTGACTCCCATTTTTTTCCTGTCTTCAACCGGGAAAGGATAAGCTATGTGAATCCTTTTGGGAATACGAAATTTTTTATCAGGATTTACCCACATCCCTTCAAACAGAGCATTTAGTTTGTGTGAAGGAGGGAACGTGACTTTGGATTTCTTTTCCTTACATAAATAAGCTTTCTCCTGAGGTACATGAGTGCTTTCTGTAACCTCCAACACGTCCCTTATAGCCACAATCATATATTGTATACTTTTTGCCTATTTATGATCTATCTCTCTGGATTCACTATTGTCGACACAAGAATCAGAATCCGTGTCGGTATCAGTGTTTACAACATTTGCAAATGGTCTCTTATGTGACCCAGAGGGGCCGCCCGCATAAGGAATAACAGCATCCTGAAAAATCACATCTTCCACAGATTTTCTCCAGCATGCAGCCTTAGATTCAGACTTATCTAATCTATGGTTAATCAGATGCATACTGTCACGTAGCTCTTTCACCCATGCAGGCTCTTGGTGTGCCGGTAGTGCCACCACATTACAACTCTGTGTCCTTAAAATGGCTTCCTCCGGGGAGGAACTCCCTGCCTCAGACATGCCTCACACGTGTACACCACACTCACAGACACACTGGGACTTATTTTGGGGACAGACCCACAGTAAAATCTGTCTTAGGGACACAGGATAGGAGCAGCCAGTTCACAAACCCAGCGCCAGTATTGCATGTGAACACAGTATGTCCACAACCCAAAAGCGCTTTTAAATGGTAATATACACTATCAAATGCACCACAATCGCTTTGTACCCCCCCCCCCTTTATAGCACCCTGTACTTGTCAGAAGTGGAGGAGAGGACCAGCGTGTTCTCTGCAGCCTGAGGAGAGAGAGAAAATGGTGCTAAGTAGTGTGCTGGCTGCCTGAGGAAGAAGCTCCGCCCCCCCAGTGTCCATGACAATATTTATACTGGCGGGGGTAGGGCTGTGCCAGCGGCATCTTATGTCCCCTTTTAGCCAGTTTGAGGTATTTTTCTTGCTGCCCAGGGTGCCCCCCCCCCCCCCCCCCGCGCGCGCCCTGCACCCTGCTGTGCCTATGTGTGTGGGCTGCAATGGCGCGCTGCGCTACCGCCAGCGGCGCCGCACCACACCCGTCACTTACTTGATTGAAGATCATTCTTCTCGTACTCACCTGTCTTCTGACTTCTGGCTCTGTGAGGGGGGTTACGGCGTGCTGTGGGAGTGAGCATCTAGGCACGGCTAGTGTTCAGTTCCCTTCAGGAGCTAATGGTATCCTGTCAGCCAGAAGCAGAGCCATGAAACTCTGAGGTTGGTTCTGCTTCTGCCCCCTCAGTCCCACGAAGCAGGGAGTCTGTTGCCAGCAGATCTCCCTGAAAACAAAAAACCTAACATAAGTCTTTTCAGAGAAACTCAGTAGAGCTCCTCAGAGTGCACCCAGTCTGCCTGGGCACATTTCTAAAACTGAGGTCTGGAGGAGGGGCATAGAGGGAAGAGCCAGTTCACACCCAATGAAAAGTCTTTGGAGTGCCCATGTCTCCTGCAGATCCCGTCTATACCCCATGGTCTTGATGTCGTCCCCAGCATCCTCTAGGACGTATGAGAATTTAGGGTTCGGTGCCACCCGATGGATTATGTTTAGGGGGAGGTTAGCACCGGGAAGGCGGTTAGGTTGTGGGGGGAGGGGGAAGGGAACTGCCATATATAGTTGGTAGTTCATCAACTGACGGTCAGCCACGTGGCCGTGACATGACCTCCAGCGGTGACGTGAGGAGGAGGAGGGGCTGACGTTTCACCTAGGGTGGCTAGTATTACCCTACCACTGGCCCTGCTCAGCGCATGTGCTAGATTTCCGTCACAGTGCGCACATTTGGCATTGATGTAAACGTTAGAAGTCACAGAATTAAATTAAAGGTGACATTTGTATCTGTTGCGTCCGTCTGCATGGAGATATATCATATTGTCAGGTTCGGAGGG
Organism: Pseudophryne corroboree; assembly: GCF_028390025.1. Classification (NCBI taxonomy): domain Eukaryota; kingdom Metazoa; phylum Chordata; class Amphibia; order Anura; family Myobatrachidae; genus Pseudophryne; species Pseudophryne corroboree. Next base: position 817,675,997 of record NC_086449.1, on the reverse strand, counting down.
TAAACTCTCCCCACTATTCCCATACTGAGTGACTATTTGGGGGACACTCCTTCCTTTATTTGTTTTTATACCGATAAACTTAAAGTGCATGGAGCCCCTGTGCTGACAGCCCATTCATAGGAGGCTGCGCCTGTTGCCATGGACACGCAGAGGGTTCTGTGCCATTATCACACGCTGCATTGTGACTGTGCTGCGTATAATGCTGGGATACAGAAGGGAAATTATATATATTTGCTTGTTTAGAAGCAAGTCATACGCAGCCACGCCTCTCATTCTTCTCATGCACTGTACATGAGTGCTCAGGGTAATATACCGTATACTGCCTCTGTAAACAGTTTGCATTCATGGTGTTTATTCCTGGTGTTTAGTAAAACATACCTGAGAGGTTATTTCTCAGCGGTTCCATTGGGCACCTCTGGATCAGGACCAGTGTCGCTGCACAAGAGGGAGAGCTAGTGATGTCAGTGCGCTCCAGCCAGGGGGCCCCCCTGACATAGGGGGCCCATGGTACGGTATCCCCTGCTCCCCCACCTTAATCTGGCTATGCAGTCATGAAAAGAGAGCACAATCAGCTCCCAACGCGTTTTAGCTGGATTGTGACAGGACAGTAGTTTTTCATAAGGGCATATTGTAGATTTTCACAAGCTCTGGGATCAACGATTGCAAGTGCAAGTGTTACAAAGTCAGACGCATTTCAGTCACTTCACCACTTGCGACTGAAGAAGTAAAACTGTGCTGTGATGGGACAATCTCATTTATCAAAGTTCAGTGGGGGGCGCCGTTGCAGCTGTGAGCTATGCGGAGTTGGAGATAAGGCCAAATACACCTGTCTTCAGCCAATTATAGGCTAGTGAAAGTGCGCCCTGATAATGATGCAGATGGAAGCTATGAAACGCAGCATACAACACATACACCCCAGCATACAGGGAAGTACATGCATTTTGTTCCATACATGCAATACGGGAGCATCTGCAGTCAACTTGCATTCAAATCTGCCTCAGTCACAAAGTGTGAATGTCACCATTATGCAGTGGTGGCAGCCATTTTGTAAGCTGCCGAAGTTATACAATACTGCCTCTTTATACCACCCCTCTGTACAGTGTCACTCTTGTATACTGTTTTAACATGATAACATGCCCCTCCTGCGGTCCCCCGCCGTCTCTCCACATGCTTCCATACAGCGAATGGCTGTCTGCACTCTGATTGGTGGATAGCTCCAGCCATCCACCAATCAGCATACTGGCAGCCATGCACTGGCAGGTAGAGATAGTTGCCTGGCTGCTTGGATTGTGTGACCACCACCTTCCCTTGCTCGGATACCCCTAGTAATGTGAGGCCCTGGGCAACTGCCTTGTGTACCTATAGGCCCTGTCTTTTGTACAAATGTGGACTCAAATCTTCTCCATTCCATTCCTTGCCACCCTCTCTGTAACACTATTTTTGGAGCAAGGTGTACCTGGCGCTATGATGAATGAGCTCAGTAATGGAACTTTCCTTTGGAAAAGAGACTGAGCCTGATAACAGAGAACAACAGCCTACTGTACACGACATTGCATAATAAATAAACATGATGTATTCCAACTTACATCAGTATATCGGACATTTGTATATTTATTTCTTAACGTTATAAGAAGCATTTTTATTATCTTACATCTTTATAATTATCTTTCAGTTTACAGCGGGTTTGGTATGTTTTTTTCGACATCCACGCCCCCTTTACCCGTGGCCACGCCCCCTTTTCGAATTTGTACCGATTTTTATGTGTAAAATGTTGGAGGGTATGTGACCCTACCCCACAGCCTAACCTACTGTAACAGTACCAAGTCAGCATTTCAACAATGTCGTCATGGCGACTGCATCCTACTTCGAGCTGTTCCCGAAGGTAACAATATATAGCGGGTCCCAGGAATGAAGCAAATAATTTTTAGCAGTGGGAAATAAAAACTAATTTAAGCAGAAAATAACAAATTCTCCATTGCAAATCAATCAGCTTGTCAGACACAAGGCAGCGTAGCTTTGCTCTACTTAATAATACAGGCATGTAAAACCAATCCAAGTTTTGTCTGTGTGCAGAGGATTTTAAATAAGTATATTTTTTTAATTTTTATGTCTTTTTTTAATATATTTTTTCTGTCATAATAGCGCAAGCGACCGGTTAAATCTGACCTGGCTGCTCTGCTACTTATGTGCTAGCTGACTACCTGGCATGCAGACGTGCTGGGGGCATGGCTGCGTGAAGGCGTCATCGTGGCCACGCCCCACTACACAATGACGAGATTACTGGCATTGTACAGCGAGCTGTGTGGCTATAATGACGCGATTTAGCTCAATTTGTGTCATCTCCCGCCAGCTCCGACCACTTCACTCACAAGTGGGTGGCTGGGTGAGGGGCAGCGGACCAGCTTCCAGGAGATTTGCCCACTGTTCTGGCCCACCCGAAATTCGGGAGCCTCTTGGCCGTTCCGGAAGTGCGCCTAAGTGTCACTGCACATCTGTCCCGGTTGTGTTCATACAGAGTTGCGGCTTTTGATGCAGACACAGATAAATGTATTTTAAATGAGCTGGGCGTTCCTGGGCTGTGACTGAGAGGTGGCTATTCAGACGCTATTCCCCAGGAGATGGGCCGTTGTATGGGCGTGCTACGGGAGTGCCGCGGATGGGTGGCTGATTTGGAGTCCATAAGATAATCTGCACCTACCATAAAGCTGGCGCAAGTTTCCATTTCCATGGGTGCGTCTAAAGACGCATCGGGCAGTATTACAGCATCTCATTTCTTGCACATACAGACGCACCAGGTGGCAGGGCTGATATCGGCCATAAGCAGAGACTCACAAGCGTCAAACATCTAAAAATTTCATAACAATTCATTTTTATTTAAATAAAGTTTATGATTCAAACAGTGTCATTTAAAACAAAAAGGCTTTATTTATTTTTCAAAAACACTGACACAATTTTTGCTCCAAATTCTGATTTTATTAAAAAAAAAAAAAACTCACAGAAAATTTTCTAAATTTGGTATGTTTCTAATGCAGTAAATGATCCTAGAATGTAACCGAGAAAAATTGAGTAAAATCAGAGCTGAACAGTAAAGTAAGTGACACGAGCAACATTTCAGCCTGAATCTATGTGAATCTAACATGTGAGATTCGGAAAATGACTAATCTAATGAATAATGTTTGGTGGGGAAAAAAAAGTAATTACAGATTACAAGATGAGAGGGAGACGCTTTGTCTGCCTGAGAACAGAACACATCACCCGATATATGTCTCACGCAGCTGTTCCACCTTTAACAAAAACCCTCCAGAAGCATTCAGGCTACTGTACAATGATATTAAACATCCGGTTCGTATGAATGGGATTTCAAAGGGTTTGGTAAGTGGGAATATACGGTGGAAGCGTTTAATTTTTGGATATATGTTGTTTTCATGCGCAGTGTTTCAAATATTCCCAACATTTGGTTTCTTACAAGTGTAATAAAGGACGCATCACAAATGTGCATTAAATGAAAATAAAAGTAGGACGTAACTGCGTTGCAGTTTCTCTCTGTCTGCCTGGTCTCCGTTAAGCCCCATTTCCGGGTGTGGTACACCATGCCGGTGGTCTGGATGCTGGCGGTCACATGACCGACCGCGGAAACCCAACAATTAGAAAGCTGACAGGGGATGGGGTAATTATTTTGCCCCTCCCCTGCCCCCTACCCTAACCTGCCTGGGGTGGTGGCTCGGGATAAGATAGTGGGGCTGGCGGCTAGGGCTAAGACACCGGGGATGGTGGTTAGTGCTAAGACACAGGGGGTGGCTGCAACGGATAACCGCCCCCCCTCCCCCACATAGTGCCTAACCCTCCCCTCCCCCCGGGCCCTAATCCTAAATTCCACCCCAAAACTTACCTTCGGGTCTGTGTTCTGGTGCTGGGATTCCAAGTGTTGTTGAGATTCCGGTGTAGGTCACATGACCGCCGACATCCCGTGTGATGGTATGGCAACAGCAACCCCCATTTTCTACTGTTGCTAAATCCCTAGCTATCTCAGTAAACCTGATATTTGCCCCATTGCATCATCCAATGAGGTAACACTGGAGTAAATCTTGGCCTTTGGCATATCTATAATTGGTGCAGGGCATACTCCCGGAGAGGAGACAGAAAATGTAGGTAAGCATGATGCACCTGTATAATATTATACTTACCCCTCTGGAGTCCCACGGGGGCCGGCACTGCAGACAGCAATCTCCAGAAAAATGTAGCGGCCATTTTCCCAGTGATTTGCGCATACACAATACAGACGTCATACGGGAACAAGGTACGGCCACCATGTTCCCGGAGACCAACATACAGGCCCTCTCCTCTCTTAAACCTTCCCAGATCTTGGCTATTTGTCAGATGTCCCTTGGAAACAATCAATCAGAGATCTTGGAGGCCCTAAACCAGAGCATCTTGTTTGCTCTTCTTGTGGTACAGGTTGGGGCAACACACAAGCGGTTGTTTCATGAGCCGCTGATGGGTCCAAGCTGCCCGGGTGGGTTTCGGGCCACACCCTTGCGCGCACTGTAATTCTGCATCCAAGTCAGTAACTTGATATAGAGGACGGACGCTCACAGAAAATAAATATAGTTATTTCCTGATTAACCACAGCAGCTCTGATATTCAGGGACCGGTGTCAAGCGTTGCAATTTACTCTTTTTTGCAACATTAGGTAAATGTGAACGATGCCTAAAAACATTCAGTATAGATCGGAACAAAAGCTCCTTGGCTGCTGCCAATTTACACCCAAACAGAAGCCAAAGATCAACAATTCTACCGTTATCATGTTATATAAACTGATTATTTCCCGCCCATGCCTGTAATTAATTTCTGAGTTATTTCACTAGAAATTAATTCTTCCAGATTCCTTTCAATATGACTGACAGCTGGTGAAAACAAATCAGTGCAAATTACTTTGCAATTAACTGATGTTTAATGATGTTATATCTGTGTTTCCTCTCCAAGTTTACAGGGTTTAAGGGAAAATATAATTACTGTAAATAAGAGCTGATTACTATATTAGTCCTCTTAAACCGGGATTAAATTACAGAGGATCTTTCACACATTTTGTTAATGAAAGGAAATTATCGCTAATATACTGTACATGTCAACTTTGTGCCGCTAAAAAAAATTTTTTTCAATAATTTGCTAAGTACTTTTATTTCATATTCTCTAAACAGGAGAATGAAGTTGTGTTATCTCCAGAGACTTTTAAAAAAAAAACATTTTGGGTTATATTTACTAAAGATTGATTTTGGTCGATTTAGTGTTTTTGTCCATTTTTGGGTTAATTTACTTAAGGCAAAAATCATTAAAAAAACAACAACAAAAATCATTTATCTGTAGAAAAATCGACACGCGATTTAAACAGAAAATTGGGAAAACAGTGATGTTTTTCCATTGAGTAACAATTTTTTTTTTTTTTACTAACGGTTGGTTTGAAAATCGACCAAAAATCAACAAAAAAGCCAACAGACACCGGACTAGCAAGTGACAGGCAGTTTTTACTTCTAAAACACATTCTGTTGGCTAAAACATCATTATGATGCCTATAAAAAGTAGGGAGGGGCTGTTTGGAGTGAAACCGAACACACACGGACTTGGTTCAGAGTAGCACACAGTGTAGGATCGGGTCGTGCCGCAAAGTTCCTCCCTTGTGAATGCAGGAGCCATTTTACACTAGAATGTGATTGATGTTAATAAAACTGTAGGAACAAAAACAGGTCCAAATTATATGATTTTAGCTGTTTTTTAATTATTATTTTTTAAGAAATCCAAATCCAAAACACGACTGTCTGCGCACATATCTGATAAAAAGGGACCCAACCTGTCAATCCATCTGCAGCTCAGGGGGGGGGGGGGGGGGGGGCACCGGGTGCGACGACGCAGGACTCATTCTGCATATGTGCAGAGCGGCTCAGCACACGTGCAAGCTCCCCACCATCGGAGATGTACACAAATCATCGGATTTGTGTTAATGTCTGAATGAGGCTCTATGGTAATTCAAGCCTGTGCGATGCACTTTCCTGCGGTATGCACATCACCACCTGACTGAGGACACCCAGGAGACAGAATTTTTGGTGGAACCGCAGCATCTTCTTGCATGTGATATGTTTTGTCCAATAGCAAATCAGTAGGGACTGGTAGTCTGTTTTTGGACGATTTTGGCAGTTGGTTTAGGTCGATTTTGAATGGAAGTGACAAAGACTTTACACTACTAAAAATCGTCCGTCATCGACGTTTTTGTTTTTATAGCCGGTTTAAAAATCGACTCTTAGTAAATACGGAATTTAGACCCTGAAGCACAGTGTCGATGTTGGTCAATTTAGATCGATTTTGAAAAGTAACTAAATTCCGCCTTTCGTAAATATACCCCGGAATCACAGTTTGTCACTTGCTGAGTGAAGTACATAAATTCCATAATGACTGATAAGCCCCTCCATCAACCCCTCACACCAGCAGCGGCAACTCTGACTGGCGGCCTACACAACCCTACTGCTGATAACAACCAGTGGCGGTTGCATCGCCGGTGCTGCAGCGCCTACCAAATGTACCAGAGGCGTGCTGGGTGCGGGATAACAGAAAAACATTACCTGTGCCTACAAACGCCTTCTTGCCGGGAGTCTGTAAGCTCAGCGATGATCGGCGCCGTGTATGACACCCGCATCCGCTGGCACAGGGCAATCAGCGGCCTCCCTGATGGGAATAATTGGCAGAATTAGGACTCTATAGATGCATTGGGGTAAATTTACTAAGGTGGGAGTTTTTAAGAACTGGTGATGTTGCTCATAGCACCCAATCAGATCCTATCTATTATCTTCTAGAAGCAGCTAGATAAATGTTAAGTAGAACCTGATTGGTTGCTTTGAGCAACATCACCAGTTCTAAACAAAACTCCCACCTTGGTAAATTTACCCCTATGTGCCTATGTGTAAGTCTTCTTTAATTGTAAATGAGTCACAGAGTTAAATAAATGGTCTACTTTACTTCTGCTCTTCCATACTATAGGTACTTGTCCATTGTACGTGATAAAGCCGTATTACCTACAGTATCTATACATATGTTACAGATGACTATACAGAATTTGTTACATAATAAATACGGTATCCAGACTCTAGGTCGACAGCACTTAGGCTGACACCCATTAGGTTGACGCCTATTGTTTGGCAGTGACTAGGTCGACACCAGAAATAGATCGACGTGAACAAGATTGACATTGACATTTTTTTTTTTCATACTCTACGATCCACGTGGACTACGATTGGGAACGGTAATCTGTGCCAAGCGCAGCGGTAGCAGAGTGAGGCACCTTGCCCGAAGCATGGCGAGCGAAGCGAGGGGACACGGTGTACTAATTGGGTTTCCCGGTCACTTTACGAAGAAAACAACACAATTTATTTTTTTTAAACTCATGTTGACCTTGTTCAAGTCGAACTAATGGCCGTTTTGACCTATTTCTGGTGTCAACCGTCACTCAACCAATAGGCGTCGACCTAATGTCTGTCGACCTAGACAATGTTGACCCTAAGTCCCATACCTAATAAATACACCCCCCTTCCTGTCTTCCTAGGAGAGACACAGATGAAAAGTATGCCCAGTAAGGTATTGTAATTGCAAATCAACTGCACCAGCCCTGTGCTCTATCCCAGCAGCTCTCACTGGTATGTAAAAGCAGTAACAGGGATCCAGAGTATGGACGTGGACGCAATTTGCATGCTAGCCAGGTCAATTAGCATAATAAACTACCTGATTAGAGTGCAAATCTCTGGGGCTATAGGTGGTCATTCCGAGTTGATCGCTCGCTAGCAGTTTTTAGCAGCCGTGCAAACGCTATGCCGCCGCCCACTGGGAGTGTATTTTAGCTTAGCAGAAGTGCGAATGAAAGGATCGCAGAGCGGTTACAAAGTTTTTTTGTGCAGTTTCAGAGTAGCTCAAAACCTACTCAGCGCTTGCGATCACTTCAGACTGTTCAGTTCCTGTCTTGACGTCACAAACACGCCCTGCGTTCGCCCAGCCACGCCTGCGTTTTTCCTGACACGCCTGCGTTTTTCCGAACACTCCCTGAAAACGGTCAATTGACACCCAGAAACACCCACTTCATGTCAATCACTCTGCGGCCACCAGTGCGACTGAAATGCATCGCTAGACCTTGTGTGAAACTACATTGTTCGTTGTAATAGCACGCGGCACGTGCGCATTGCGCCACATACGCATGCGCAGAAGTGCCGATTTTTAGCCTCATCGCTTCACAGCGAACAAATGCAGCTAGCGAGCAACTTGGAATGACCACCATAGAACCTCTCGGGGCAAAGGGCAAGTTGAGGAAAATTTTATTAGAAGCTTATAAAGTCTTGCCAGGTCTATATGTTGCTCTCTGAAGGGTAAAATAGATGAACATATCACATATCGTTAATACGTGTATAGATGTATAGAATCATTTGCTTTCTGTCCACAAATATTCCTGCTGGCTAAGGGGAAAGTTACAGCCGGACATATTTTTCTTTCTCTTGCTGTAAGATTTGCATATTATGGGATGCCATTATAGACAGGTGCCTTTCTGCACGTTGGATGAGGAGCTGCCAGTTGCCCTGACAACCTCGGAATGTTGCACCGGGTGGCAGTGTGATCTCCGGGAAGACACTTACAGAGTTAAGGTGACAGTTTCTGTCGCACTATTGTTATACTGTCTCATAATCTCCTCAATTAATTCCAAATGCCAAACAGTACCCTGCCTGCTGGTGATCCACAGCAGAGGTGACGCTGCAGATTAGGGTGTGGAAAATAGCAATTAAGGCACAGCGCCCCCATCTATCGGATGGAGACAGTCTCTTTATAATGACATAAGTGGAGCTTATTGTAAGGTACAAAGTCAATTTCCTCTGTATACTGATTTATCTGTATTAATCACCAAGGAAACAGGTCTTGGATACACCATGTATCTTAGATTTATTGAGCACCGGCTTCTTACTGAAGAGTAGAGATGATTGAAGCTTGCTGGGATGTGATAACGCTACACTGCGCTCCCTATGGAGACGCTCTTATTAATCCTCATAAAATATGAATTTGCATCTTGAACATGCATTTATTTACCGTCTAACTTTAATCTCTACTTTGGCTCTTCAAGAAAAATGTTCGGCCACTGGAAGTGGATGCTAAGGGAAAATGCTCCTATCTTATATAAGTCAGATTTATTATATATGCATACGTTTATTTATACAGCAACACTACAGGGCCTATTTCAGCGTCTGATTTTGCAATTGACTAAATGTTTATTTTCACGTGATTTCTCCTTTTGTGCAGAGGATACAAATCCCTGTTGCGCTGGTGACAGCAAGCATTTTCATTTGCAATTGATCCTTCTCTGTTTCACTTCATATATGAAGTGGCTTACAATAGGCGATAAGCCAAAATACGCGCCAATTGTCCCGCCAGCGTTGTGTCCACCCCTGGATTGCATAAGCAAAAATCTATCCATACATTATACACTAGGCAGATATATTGTTGGACGATATCTCTGTAGGCATAACCAGATTAAGGGGGGAATGCAGGGCATATTGTTCCCCGGGCCCCCCTTTGTCAGGGGCCCCCCTGCCTAAGCCCACTGATATCACACGCTTTCCCTCTTAATGTGAGAGCCAGAATGGGAGCAGGACAGTATGCAGTGCAGGCAGAGACACGTTTCAGACACAGGGATCCCAGCTTCTCCTCCTCCCCGCCTGGGTGACTGAGTCCTGTGTAAACTGTTATGCAACTAAACCATTTGGGTCTAGAGATAGAGACACACACACAGAGTCCTCCTGAGTCCTATCCCATTGTGTAAGTAGTACAGAGGCTGATGCTATTCTTGCATGTGACAAGATAAATTATTTTATTTTTCTATGTGTATTTTAAGGTTAAGTTGTCTTTGTTCCACTACAAGAACATTTTATAAAATAGTTGTCTTTCAATTAGGTGGAGCTATAAACAGTACCTAGGCATTCCTAAACTATTACTTTCAAACTAATATACACCAATGGTTTACATTTAATGTACACAATCTATACCTCCCACCATGACCCATTCCAGGAGGACAAAATGCTTTCTATCTGGACTTCCTTCTTAAGTTATGATTGCAAACACCAGTGTTGAATACCTTTCTTATCAATTAAATAGTTCAACACAGGTGACATCAATCATATATTAAGTAGAGATGAGCGGGTTCAGTTCGTTGAGCTCCGAACCCCCCCCGAACTTCACCTATTTTACACGGGTCCGAGGCAGCCTCGGATCTTCCACCTTGCTCGGTTAACCCGAACGAGGCCGAACGTCATCATCCCGCTGTCGGATTCTCGCGAGATTCGTATTCCATATAAAGAGCCGCGCGTCGCCGCCATTTTCACTCGTACATTGGAAATTGAACGGAGAGGACGTGGCTACGTTCTCTCCCTGAAAAGCTCCATATCTGTGCTCAGTGTGCTGCAAATATCTCTGCTCAGTGTGCTGCAAATATCTGTGCTCAGTGTGCTACAAATATCTACGTTCTCTGCCTGAAAACGCTCCATATCTGTGCTCAGTGTGCTTCAAATATCTACGTTCTCTGCCTGAAAAGCTCCATATCTGTGCTCAGTGTGCTGCAAATATCTGATCAGTGTGCTGCATTGTGGGAACCACCAGTATATAATTATAGTACAGTACAGTAGGCCATTGCTGTATCTTGCAGCTCCGTGTCAGACTCAGTTCTAGACAGTATCCTGATCATCAGTGCTCAATATCTGCTGCATTGTTGTGTGACCAGTATATATTATATATAGTAGTACAGTTCAGCATTTTGGTGACCAACAGTATATAGTTGTACAGTACAGTAAGCCATTGCTGTATCTTGCAGCTCCGTGTCACTGCAAGTATCCATCCATATCTGTGCTGCATTGTTGTGAGCAGTATATATAGTAGTACAGTGCAGCATTTTGGTGACCAACAGTATATAGTTGTACAGTAGAGTAGTCCATTGCTGTATCTTGCAGCTCCGTGTCACTGCAAGTATCCATATCTGTGCTGCATTGTTTTGAGCAGTATATATAGTAGCACAGTGCAGCATTTTGGTGACCAACAGTATATAGTTGTACAGTACAGTAGGCTATTGCTGTATCTTGCAGCTCCGTGTCACTACAAGTATCCATATCTGTGCTGCATTGTTGTGATCAGTATATATAGTAGTACAGTGCAGCATTTTGGTGACCACCAGTATATATAGTAGTACAGTACAGTAGTCCATTGCTGTATCTTGCAGCTCCGTGTCACTTCAAGTATCCATATCTGTGCTGCATTGTTGTGAGCAGTATATATATAGTAGTACAGTTCAGCATTGTGGTGACCAGTATACTACAGTACAATAGTCCACTGCTATTCTCGCTGCTCAGTGTCAGTTCTCCGTAGTATCATCAGTGCTCAGTAAAATCAGTGATTGATCAGTATAATCAGTTCTCAGTACAATCAGTGCGCTGTTAGACGTGCGCCCGTTTTCCACCATTAGTGCATTGGGATTTAGACAATTGATGAAGTTATTGTGTCCCCGGTACAAAATCACATTTAGATTCCACTTCACTAGGCAGGCGAAAGCGAGATTTTACCAATTAATATCAGTGATTTATAATTAAATATTAATTACAGTTATCTTGCCAAATGATTCCAGTGATTTTGTCATTTTCTTCCAGTGATTTGGACCAATAATAGCATTGATTAGAATGAATAATTCCTGTGATTTTGTCATTTTCTTCCAATAATTTGGACCAATAATACCATTGATTAGAACGAATAATTCCTGTGATATTGAGGTGTTTGTGTCGCTTAGCTTAGTCACACAGCGACCTTGGTGCACCTCTTTTTCTCTTTTCTTTGCATCATGTGCTGTTTGGGGACTATTTTTTAAGTGCCATCCTGCCTGACACTGCAGTGCCACTCCTAGATGGGCCAGGTGTTTGTGTCGCCCTCTTGGGTCGCTTAGCTTAGTCATCCAGCGACCTCGTGCAAATTTTAGGACTAAAAATAATATTGTGAGGTGTGAGGTGTTCAGATTCAGAATAGACTGGGAATGAGTGGAAATTATGGTTATTGAGATTAATGATACTATAGGATCAAAATTACCCCCAAATTCTATGATTTAAGCTGTTTCTGAGGGTTTTTTGAAAAAAAAACACCCGAATCCAAAACACACCCGAATCCGACAAAAAATTTTCAGGGAGGTTTTGCCAAAATTCATCCGAATCCAAAACACGGCCGCGGAACCGAATCCATTACCAAAACACAAAACCCGAAAAATTTCCGGTGCACATCTCTAATATTAAGTGGTAAGTCCAGGTAGAGAGCATTTTGTCCCTCCTGGAATGGCACATGTTGGGAGGTATGCACAATCTAATATACATCCTCCGCCTTCCACCGGGGCCCCCCTGTCTTAAGTGCCCCGGGCACCCCCAAGGCTTAATCCGGCCCTGTTTGTAGGTCATCGGCGTTGTTCACAAACACATTGTGTCGGCTGTGCGGCACAATGCCAATATATCTTGCAGATATATATCAGCTTGTCTTGCTGGATGTACCGTTGATAAGGACGTCACAGCTGGGCTGGCAAATTCGAATGCCTGCCCAGTTGTGATGAATGTGCCGACATATATTAAGAGGCCGATTGGTAGCTGTGTATGCTCACCTGACCGGCCGCTCTGTCACAATGGCATGTCACCAAGGTGTGTTCCCAGATTTAGAAAAGAATTTGGGCTTTGGCCATAGCACCCAGGAAATAAATATTAGGAACGGAGGTATAAATATCGGCAGATGAAATGTAACATATAGCATATATATACGATTATGTTTTACTATATAATCCCCCTCCTAGTATTCATGTATACTTGTGGCTTCCAGACTGATTAGACCTACAGGTAAGAGCCTCGGCCACAACCTGTATTGTGCAATTCAGCAAAAAAGTTTTTTTTTTAATTTTTGTATCATGTAGATAATATAGAATATACAGATACCGGAATCCCGACCCCACTTGGAATTGCGACACCAGCATTCCAAATAGGGAAACAAGCCCGGCTCCGGAATCCAATCCACCGGTATCTGGTCCATCGGGATCCCGAATGAGTGTGTGTCGCCCAACAGGACAGGAAAACCGAATGGGCAGAGGGGGTATTTGAGGTTAGATTTAGGCTGCGGGAGGGTTAGGGCAGGCTGCGGGGGGGGGGGGGGGGGGGGGGTTAGGGTCAGGCTGTGGGAGGGGGAGGGTTAGCGTCAGGCTGCGGGAGGGGGAGGGTTAGGGTCAGGCTGCAGAGGGGGAGGGTTAGGGCAGGCTGGGGTGGGGGAGGGTTAGGGTCAGGCTGTGGGAGGGGGAGGGTTAGGGTCAAGCTGCGGGAGGGGGAGGGTTAGGGTCAGGCTGCGGAGGGGGAGGATTAGGGCCAGGCTTCGGGGGGGTTAGGGTCAGGCTGCGGAGGGGGAGGGTTAGGGTCAGGCTGCGGGAGAGGGAGGGTTAGGGTCAGGCTGTGGGAGGGGGAGGGTTAGGGTCAAGCTGTGGGAGGGGGAGGGTCAGGGTCAGGCTGTGGGAGGGTTAGGGTCAGGCTGCGGAGGGGGAGGATTAGGGTCAGGCTGCGGGGGGGTTAGGGTCAGGCTGCGGAGGGGGAGGGTTAGGGTCAGGCTGCGGGAGGGGGAGGGTTAGGGTCAGGCTGCGGGATCGGGAGGATTAGGGTCAGGCTGCGGAGGGGGAGGGTTAGGTTTAGGTTGCGGGAGGGGGAGAGTTAGGGTCAGGCTGCGGGAAGGGGAGGTATTTGAGGTTAGATTTAGGCTGCGGGAGGGTTAGAGCAGGCTGGGGTTGGGGAGGGTTAGGGTCAGGCTGTGGGAGGGGGAGGGTTAGGGTCAGGCTGTGGATGGGGAGGGTTAGGGTCAGGCTGTGGGAGGGTGAGGGTCAGGCTATGGAGAGGAAGGTTAGGGTCAGGCTGCGGCAGGGGAAGGGTTATGGTCAGGCTGCAGGAGGGGGAGGGTTATGGTCAGGCTGCGGAGGGGGAGGGTTAGGGTCAGGCTGCAGGAGGGGGAGGGTTAGGGTCAGGCTGGAGAGGGGGAGGATTAGGGTCAGGCTGCAGGAGGGTTAGGGTCAGGCTGCGGAGAGTGAGGGTTAGGGTCAGGCTGCGGAGGGTTAGGGTCAGGCTGCGGGAGGGGGAGGGTTATGGTCAGGCTGCGGAGGGGGAGGATTAGGGTCAGGCTGCGGGGGGGGGGGGGTTAGGGTCAGGCTGCGGAGGGGGAGGGTTAGGGTCAGGCTGCGGGAGGGGGAGGGTTAGGGTCAGGCTGCAGAGGGGGAGGGTTAGGGTCAGGCTGCAGAGGGAAGGGTTAGGGTCAGGCTGCGGAATCGAGAGGATTAGGGTCAGGTTGCGGGAGGGGAAGGGTTAGGGTCAGGCTGCGGGAGGGGGAGGGTTAGGGTCAGGCTGCGGAGGGGGAGGGTTAGGTTTAGGCTGCGGGAGGGTGAGAGTTAGTGTCAGGCTGCGGGAAGGGAAGAGTTAGGGTCATGCTGCGGAAAGGGAGGGTTAGGGTCAGCTTGCGGAGGGGGAGGGTTAGGTTTAGGCTGCGGGAGGGGGTGGGTTAGGGTCAGGCTGCGGGAGGGGGTGGGTTAGGGTCAGGCTGCGGGAGGGTTAGGATTAGGGTTAGGCTGTGGAGGGGTGGATTAGGGTCAGGCTGCGGAGGGGGAGGGTTAGGGTCAGGTTGCGGAGGGGGAGGGTTAGGTTTAGGCTGCTGCAAAGGAAGGTTAGGGGGCCATTGGGCAAAAGTATACTTACCGTCCCCGTCGGTATTCTTAGTAGTGGGATGCCGCAGTCGGTATTCTGACCTCCAGCATCCAGAACACCTTCATTTCAATCCCAACCCTACCGAATGCTGCAACCAATTTCACCTCATATTCTTATTCATTTTCCAGAATATTTGACGCTATTATCCAAGGACGGGCTAAGAATAAAAATAATAATAATCAATGAATAAACATATCAGTTGTGGCCAATTATTTTTTTCCTGGTAAGAAAACTATTGCATTACGTTACACCTGTTATATCCACTAAGTGCCGCAGGAGCAGATTGATCATTCTCTGCATATATTACAGCTTCGGCTGTCACTCATCCACTAAACGTCCTTAGTGTGCGCAGTTTTCTGCTTATGTAACCACCGCAATCTAACCACTAAAATTACACTTTATTTGTATAATCTGTTTAAAATGAGTTTGCTGTTCCCGGTTTGCCCCATTATTTTACACGGCTGCAAACAAAACATGTTTTATTTAAAGTGTTTCAATTATTTTCGAAGTTGAGCCGCCTGTCAAATGTTCTTTTATAAGACAGCTGCGTGTTTGTCTCTTACAGCTGCACCAGTCCTTTACCGGTCCTGTTACAGGCAGTATATACTGTATACCTGTTGCCTAACGTTGGGGGAAATGTGGAAATATTTGTCAATCCTTTGTGGATGAATACTTTGGATAACTTATACCCAGTGTTGGACTGGGGCATAAAGGGCCCACCGGGGGGGATGCAGTAGTAGGGGCCCATGTTTAGGGGTGTAGCCAGTCTCCAGAGGGGGTGTGGCCAGCCACCACATTGGTTTGCCTAACCATTAGAGAGCGCATGATCTGGGCACCTTGATAAATAATATATATAGTAAATACTGCTAGTGAATGCATGATACTGACCAGATTACTAACACTGCCCTGTAGAGAATACACCATTGGCCCTCATTCCGAGTTGTTCGCTCGCTAGCTGCTTTTAGCAGCATTGCACACGCTAGGCCACCGCCCTCTGGGAGCGTATCTTAGTTTAGCAGAATAGCGAACGAAAGATTAGCAGAATTGCTACTAAATAATTCCTTGCAGTTTCTGAGTAGCTCCAGACCTACTCACAGATTGCGATCAGCTCAGTCCGTTTAGTTCCTTGTTTGTGTTGCCCTGCATTCGGCCAGCCACTCCCCCGTTTCTCCAGACACTCCCGCGTTTTTCCCTGACACGCCTGCGTTTTTTAGCACACTCCCGGAAAACGCTCAGTTACCACCCAGAAACGCCCCTTTCCTGTCAATCACTCACCGATCAGCAGTGCGACTGAAAAGCGCCGCAGGATCCACAACAAATCTACTAAGTTTTTAGTTAAATAACTAAGCGCATGCACGCTGCGTACCATGCGCATGCGCATTTAGCAACAAATCGCAGCATAGCGAAAATCGGCAACGAGCGAACAACTCGGAATGACCACCATAGTCCTGTGCATTCTGAGGTAACATATGTATAATGTACAATTCAATTGGACAGTCTGGGACCTGATCCCTAGAGGAGGAGGTGGGGCCCCAGGCAGTGGGGGCCAATGGGAGTTTCCCCTGTGTCCCCTGTGGGCCAGTCCAACTCTGCTTTTACTTCAGTCCCACCAATCAGGACGGACGGAACATAAATGGCAAAAGCTGGGCCGCCAGGAGGTGGAAACCCACCGGGCAGAGGGAAGAAGGAGGCACCGTTATGAATATGGGCACTTTTACCCATCTGGTGGAGAAAATGACAGTAAGGGACATATTCAGTTGTGCGTCATTTTTTTAAAACCCCGCGGTGCCTGCAGGAAGCAGCAGGGAGAACTAAACCTCCCAGCAGCCACACCCCCTTCCAGCAGCCCCCTCCTATATCAACTGCCCCCTCCCCTCCCAGCATCCTCCACAGTGGGAACATGGAGGGGAGATAACCGGGAGCCAGGGAGACCACTGGACCGCCGGAACACACAGGTAAGTTTCATTTTTGTTTTCTAGCACCGTGCTCAAAGCAGAAAATCTTGTGTGCATTTTTTTTAAAATCAGATGCCGTGGGTATCGGGAGCACACACACGCCCGGCAATCCAAAACTGGGCCTGAGGGGAGGCGACTGCTGGTTGGAAATGGACATAGTTTAATCACAAACCTACAGCTGTTCTCCCCATGTGCCCACAGCACTCCTCTGCCTGCTGTGTCTGGACTGAACTCCAGTGAAAACAAGATGCGAGGGGTCCATGTATCAAGGGAGGAAAGAGTATCCCCCCCCCCCCGTTTCCTCCATGAAACCAAAGGGGGTCATTCTGAGTTGATCGTAGCCCTTATGTGAATGTAGTGGTTCTGTTGGGTTTGCATCCATGACTGCGAGCGGACCTGGCGCTGCCCCTATACTGCTAGCGGCACGCCAGATTCCTAGTCTGCACGTTGGTCTGGCTGCTGACCCACACAATCACTCCTAGTTTTAAGTAGGGACTATAGGAATTAATATAAGAACTGTATGATAATAATATGAAGGTTCGGAAAAATATATATATACCTTTTTCTCCTTATACATATATACGTAGATTTTTTTTTTTCCTTCTTAGTTTAAATTGTCCCATGTTATAGTGTATTCATTTTTGGGTGTATCAGTATAGCATTATGAGGGGATGTGATATGTAGATATGTATAATACCACGCATGGTTTATCTATGATAAATTAGTTAAAATGAAGGTTGATAATCTAAGACCAAATTTAAGATCTAATAAACTATAATGTGTATTATAGTTATGCCATCATTAGTACTGTATATCTAACCCTCCATATGTATATATATGTTCATACACTCTCTTCCCTCACTTAGGTGTGGGAGACCATTAAACTATAAATATGCAGCCGTGCTGGAAGGACTGTCTCTTAGTATAGCTGTATTATCATGGGATTAGTGTGATTCTGTCCGCATAACATATAATGTCTTTTAAATGTGATAAACTGACATTCGTATGATAAAGTTGTAAGCTACTTCTAAATGCTTTTTATTAGACCACGTTTAATGAAAAACTCTGAGACACATTCCTTCTGTGTATGAAAGTAAGGATTCCAATGCACCTGTTGAACCTCCATACACACCTGTCTTTACTGATTACAATAGGACAAGGTATAAAAGATTATAATAAAGTGCTCAGAGAGGAACACTCTGCCTCTTGAAGAAGCCGCCTGGGGTGCGGAGAAACGCGTTGAGGGTACAGAAGAAAGGGCCGCTTTTGACCACTAAGTGCCCAAAGGAGAGAATTATATACCCTTATTGGCTGTCTGCTACAAGTTGCCGGTGAATTGTTCAGCTGTGATCAGACTACAATACTTAAACTTTCCCCTGCACTTGGAACTCATAAATATTCCGCCCGGCTGGGCATTGCTCACTTGAGCTGGGGGATCTGCATGGCGGCCCGGTGCATTCACACTGTGCCGCATCGAAGGGAACGGCTCCCACCTGAACGTACCGCTGACGAATGTCTCACCTGTGCAGAAGGGTGATGAGATGATAATAAGCGGCTTTCAACTACTTACCCCATGCAGCAAGGGATTACAGCGTCTCAGTGAGTAGCAGCAATCGCACGGTTATATAGTTCTTATTTACTCCATGGAAACATCTATTTAAGTTTGGACACTTATATATGGTCATAGACGCTAACTATACCAGTTGGAGGATCTATTCCCATTTGAACTGTGAGATATGGAACTACTTTGAGAGACTAATTCAATCCAATAGAGAGTGTCTCTCTCCCTAAATTTCAGCGTCCCTTTCATATATCTATTTACTATATATGTATGCTTCTATGTAGTTTTAGAGGCTTGTTTTTTTATCAACATCATTGTTATTGAGCGCCGACCTGGTGGTTTTTTTTTTAGTTGTTCATTTCTAAGGAGGCCGGCTACCTCCTTACCAGGTGGCTGCCAATTTCAGTGCTATATTTACACGGCTCTGTTCAGCGCCTACAAACCTTTTTTCTGTCTGGGCTACGATCATGTCCATAGACATGCGGGGGGGGGGGGGGCGACCAGCACAGGGCTATCCCGCCCCGCACGTCAGTGCCGCCCCCCCCCCCCCCCCCCGAGCTCGCAGAAGTGCAAAAGCATCGCACAGCGGAGATGCTTTTGCACTTTAGGAGTAGCTCCCGGCCAGCGCAGCTTTAGCGTGCTGGCCTGGAGCTACTCGTCGCTCCCCGTTTCATCCCCCCACCGTCCAGCGCCGCCGTTTCGTCCCCCCACCGCCCAGCGACCACCTCTGCCTTCGGCCGTCTGGCATGCGCAGGTGCATGCGCAGTTCTGACCAGATCGTGCCGCTGCGATAAACTGCAGCGTGCGATCGGGTCAGTATGACTCCCAAAGTCTCTTAGTAACTTACTGTCTTTAATATAAATCTGCTGCTGGTCTGGGATGTCTTCAGCTTAGAAGCGGACGAATGTAGACTATCTTGTAGCCAATCAGATCATCAGAATGTCCTCAGCGGTCAGGGGCCTCATAAACCTCACACGTCAGATGCATCCACGCGCCACTCAAGCACACTTATCCTATAAAATAAAGACACCACAACTGTAATTGGCGTGAAAGGGGTCAGCTTTTATTTTCTGACTGAGAGGAAGGCCTATTAAATGCTAAGACTAAAATGTAGACTTCCCTCTCTAACTAAGGTGGCGGGGAGAAGAACCGTTAAACATAATAAACGTAACATGGGTGAAAAAAACATTATAATACAGAAAAAAGCAAGCAATAAAAACATATGTGTGAGGGAGCCTGCTGCCCCCGATGTCCGGGATCGGCCTCCTGCCTCCATCCCGGACATTGAAAATCAAAAAAATCCAAGGACAGGGGTCGACCTTCTGCCACTACCCCTGCCCACCAACAGTTGTAGGGACGGAGGTACGCTCCGCCCCTACGGGGTAAAAAATTGGGCCACCGGCCCCGCCATCCACATATGTTATACCAATTAATGGACTCCACTTGGTAAAGTGATACCCGTAAACTAATTCAAACGACTAAGAAATTTTTCTAAAAGTACACCCAAACTTCTAACCTTGAACTCATAGTTAAAATTAAGTAACCGTTCAGAAACCGGCCACCCAAAGCCGACACAATGAACACAGCTGCCGAACAAACCAAGTCCCCAGGGAGGGAGGGCGGGTCACGAAAAGAGCTGGAAGAGAGGCAGGAAGTATCCTGTTAGCTGCATATATGCATGCATGACAGGCCAGCCCCCTCTCCATGATCCAGCCAATTGGCCCCCGGCCCTCTCTCTACGTTCCTCCCAGCAAAAACCATTAACCCCTCACAGGCCAAGGTGATGCCTCGAGCGGCGTTGCGGAGGCCTAGACGGTGCGTTTATGCAGCTATGGTCACATTATGTTCCCTACGCGGTCTTTTTGCTGCTTGAGGCATTGCGCATGTTAAAGTCACAATTTAAACTGTGATTTTTAAGTCACAGGTCGAGGCCCCGGTCACACTGGAAGAATGTATAATGATGCACAGAAAAAACAATGAAAATGCATTTTAGTGGGTTTTGCATCAGTCGTGCTTCTAACAACATAGGCAAACGCAGGGGGGGTTTGTGGTTGTCCAGAAACCACCCTTATTGGGCAGTGGCTCAAATAATAACAATAGCATATAATACGATTATTAGAGCTGTCGCAGCAACATGCAGTTTAAGGGACAGAGCGGAGCTGCTATATACGCCCATTGTAGCAGCTTCCTCTACCGAGTTTGCTGTGTGTGTTGATCTGAGTGCTTAATCAGTACATTGGACCAGAGAGTAGCTGCCATTAAGAAGAGACAGGAGCCTTACCATGAGGTGGGAGAATGTGTGCTTAGAAAGTGCAGTTCTGTTTCTATTATGGGATGTTTAATCTTTTACTGACCACTTATGTTATTTATATTGGTTAAATACGTTTGATACAGTCTATACTGTAGACCATCTATAGTGATAATTATTAATACTGTATCCCATACACTATCTAGTGTTTAAAAAAGACTGACGTGCACATGTATGTTCCAGGGTCGGTACTAGTTTCTTCTACTGCTCCCCCAGACTCCCACACTTGCTCCAATGTCATACAGAGAGACTGGGAATGCATTTGGAAACCCCTCTTTTGATATCCTGCATTTGCCACTGAATAGCGCAACTATTGTTGCTGGTAACGTGTTTTAAAGCATATTAAATGGGCCTTGCTGTGTTCTAGAATGGGAAGTGCATACCTCCCAACTGTCCCGAATACAGCGGTACAGTCCCGCTAATTGGATACTGTCCCGCTGTCCCTCCCGCAGGTCACAGTGTCCCAAGGGGGGTGGGGGGAGGGCAGATTGGGAGAACTAGTGATCACCGCTGCTCTGCTCTGCAAAGCAGCCGGTGATCACTGAATAGATGCCGTGCGCTAACTTTTGTGGAATACATGCAAAAGCAGCCAGTATTTGCCCTGCACAGAAAAAAAAAATGTGCGTGTATTTGCTCCCCTTGCAGTCTTCAGGCATTTGTTAGGGGTGAAAATGCTAAAAAATAAAAAAAAAGCTGTTAATTGAGAACTAGCACTGAGAGTTATATAGTATAATGTACGGCGTCCTCCTGCAGCACAGAACACTGTGAGGCTCCTGTCCCTCTGATGCAGGAAGATTGGTAATAAACACAGGTACTATTATTCTTTACTTATACAGCACCGCCAGTTTACACAGCGCTGTACAGAAAAAATATGACATTCCTTTCCGTCCCTGACCTATTAGAGCTAACAGTCTAAAGACCAACAGATAAGCGCACACGCAATACACAATAGTATTATTATTTCAGAATCCCATTAACCCACCAGTATGTTTTTGGATTGTAGTAGGAAACCAGAGCACCCGGAAAAACCCACCCAAACACAGGGGAAAGTACAAACTACACACAGATGGGCAATGACTGGCATTGAACGCAGGACCTCAGTGCTGTGAAACAGTAAAACTAACGAATGCACCAACCGCGCTCCCTGTTACATTTAGTTATCAACCAATCAGCTTCTAACTGTCACTTTGTCATTCGGAAACATAAAATATTCATGTTCCATGTCCTCCAAATTCCTCAGCAGAACTACTAGTTTCATGAAGATTTAATTCTCTTCCTCTTTAGAGTTAAAGTCATTTGTTTGCACACAAAACAAACCGCTCAGAATGTTCGAATTGCCAGCTGCCTCTGGGGTCCGCCTGCGGCTGGAGGGGTGTCAATAGAAAGCAGGAAATTGAAGGGAACATCAATTGCAAAGACACCAGGAAACTGCAGAGAGCGACAAACATACAAATGACCTATTGACACAGCGATAAAAATAAAACGTAAATGAAAAACTAAAGAAACAACGCAGAATACCTTAATTAAACCTTACCAAAGGACTCTATGGGGGTTATTCAGGTTGGATTGCAGAATCTGCAATTCTTTTTTCCGCATCCCGGGTGCTGCCCATGGCAGGGCAAGATCGCCCAGCATGCTGACCGCGCCGTCCAGCGGCTGCGACCGCAATTTAATTGCGGTTGCAGCAACTGTGGACCGCCCCCTGTCTCCGCAGGCCGGCCGATATCAGTGCCAACTCCCCAGGTAACACAGTATCAGGCACTATTTGGTGATGGAAGATCCGCGAATGTGACAGTGGGCCTAATTCAGATCTGATCGCTCGCTAGCTACTTTTTGCAGCGCTGCGATCAGATTGTCGCCGCCTATAGGGGAGTGTATTTTAGCTGTGCAAGTGTGCGATCGCATGTGCAGCCGAGCGGTACAAAAAAGTTTTGTGCAGTTTCTGATTTGACCAGGAATTACTCAGCCGCTGCGATCACTTCAGCCTGTCCGTGTCCGGAATTTACGTCAGACACTCGCCCTGCAAACGCCTGGACACGCCTGCGTTTTTCCAAACGCTCCCAGAAAACGGTCAGTTGCCACCCACAAACGCCTTCTTCCTGTCAATCTCCTTGCGATTCACTGTGCGAATGGATTCTTAAATCCATCGATCATCAACAATCCGCTTTGTACCCATACGACGCGCCTGCGCATTGCGGTGCATATGCATACGCAGTTCTGACCTGATCGCAGCGCAGCGAAAAAACCTAGCGTACGATCAGGTCTGAATGACCCACCAATGTCTGAGTAACATTTGCCCATCTCTGTATACTACAGTTTCTCAGTATCTACGCTGGAGGAAGTCATGAGTCTTCTATAGTAGAGGATTACAATGACTCTCTTTCCATAACAAAACGCCGGCGCTGACTGACATTCGTGTGGGAGAAACCGTTTCCTTGCATATAATGGCTGGCGAGATCAGCGTTACACCTTTACGAAGTGCTTACTTTTTATGACAATCAATCCCCCAAAAAATGCAGTGTTGTCATGGTAACCAATTACAGACGAGGAAATAGGGAGCACGTGACCAGAATATGAAAGACAGGCCTGACAGTTTAAAGGGAAAGCATGTTACTGTACGAGTTACTGCACAACTCGCATTGTGTTACGCCGGGGAAGCGCCACAAACGCGTGCGTCGCGGAATGCACAAGAAGGGGGTGACATAGACACTAGGGAGTATATTTACTAAAAGTCGATGTTGGGTCGACGTTAATCGATTTTAGGTCGATGTTGGGACGATTTTTGAGCGATTTTGTGTTTTAGGGTCTTCACATTTACTAACAGACTAGGTGATTCATCGCACCCTACGGGCGCTCTTCACAACGTCAGAAATGCAGGGCAGTATAGAGGGCATACAGAAATGGGTTCCGGTTGAGAAAAGATAGACAGGTGTAGGGGGGGGGGGGGGGGGGGGGGGGGGAGAAGGGGAATGTACAGAAACGCTGTGCGATGGGTAAAGGATAGGGAGAGGCAGGGTGGTAGGGAGAGGATAAATAGAGGGAAGGTGTTAGACAGAAAATAGCGTTGCAAGAGGCTACGACCCATTAACCCCTGCACGGGCTTCAGCTGTGCTATAATTGTTATTATATGGAGTATTACCTTCACAAAAGTTTATGCTATTGGGTAAATATTGCAAGGGGGAAGGGCATGCAATTGTCAAGGGGGCGTAGCCCTTTGTGAGGGCGTGAAGAGTGGCCGCAGGGCACAATGAATAACATAGTGTAGTATATACTGCTAGTGTATGTAGCGCAGCTTACACACACAGTGGCCACAGGTATCAGAGCCGCGTATACACACAATGGACACAGGTAGCTGAGCCACTTATACACACAATGGCCACAGGTAACAGAGCCGCGTATCCACACAGTGGCCAGAGGTAGCAGGCCAGCTTATACACACAATACCCACAGGTAGCAGAGCCACTTATACACACAATACCCACAGGTAGCAGAGCCGCTTATACACACAGCGCCCACAGGTAGCAGCGCAGCTTATACACACAGCGCCCACAGGTAGCAGCGCAGCTTATACACACAGTGTCCACAGGTATCAGAGCCACGTATCCACACAGTGGCCAGAGGTAGCAGAGCCGCTTATACACACAATACCCAATGGTAGCATAGCCGCTTATACACACAGCGCCCACAGGCAGCAGAGCCGCTTATACACACAGTGCCCACAGGTAGCAGAGCCGCTTATACACACAGTGCCCACAGGTAGCAGAGCCGCTTATACACTCAGTGCCCACAGGTAGCAGAGCCGCTTATACACACAGTGCCCACAGGTAGCAGAGACGTTTATACACAACGTGCCCACAGGTAGCAAAGCAGTTTATATACGCAATGACCACAGGTAGCATTGGTGCTTATACACACAATGGCCCCCGGTAGCAGTGCCACTTCTACACACAATTCCCATAGGTAACAGAGGCGCTTACACACACAGTGGCCACAGGTAGCTGAGCCGCTTATACATACAATGGCCACAGGTAGCAGCACCACTTATACACACAATGGCCACTTTTAGCAGCACCGCTTATACACACAATGGCCACTGGTAGCAGTGTCACTTATACACACAATGGCCACAGGTATCAGCACCACTTATACACACAATGGCGACAGGTAGCAGTGTCATTTATACACACAATGGCCACTGGTAGCAGAGCCGCGTATACACACAGTGCCCACAGGTAGCAGCGCCACTTGTACACAATGGACACAGGTAGCAGTGTCGCTTAGACACATAATGGCCACAGTATTACTTTTTTCTCTGACGTCCTAGTGGATGCTGGGAACTCCGAAAGGACCATGGGGAATAGCGGCTCCGCAGGAGACTGGGCACAACTAAAGAAAGCTTTTAGGTCACCTGGTGTGCACTGGCTCCTCCCACTATGACCCTCCTCCAAGCCTCAGTTAGATTTTGTGCCCGGCCGAGGTTGGATGCACACTAGGAGCTCTCCTGAGCTTCTAAAAAGAAAGTATATAATTAGGTTTTTTATTTTACAGTGAGACCTGCTGGCAACAGGCTCACTGCAGCGAGGGACTAAGGGGAGAAGAAGCGAACCTACCTGCTTGCAGCTAGCTTGGGCTTCTTAGGCTACTGGACACCATTAGCTCCAGAGGGATCGACCGCATGGAACTGGCCTTGGTGTTCAGTCCCGGAGCCGCGCCGCCGTCCCCCTTACAGAGCCAGAAGCAAGAAGAGGTCCGGAAAATCGGCGGCAGAAGACATCAGTCTTCACCAAGGTAGCGCACAGCACTGCAGCTGTGCGCCATTGCTCCTCATACACACTTCACACTCCGGTCACTGAGGGTGCAGGGCGCTAGGGGGGGGCGCCCTGAGCAGCAATAAAAACACCTTGGCTGGCAAAAATACCACAATATATAGCCCCAGAGGCTATATATGTGATAATTACCCCTGCCAGAATCCATAAAAAAGCGGGAGAAAAGTCTGCGAAAAAGGGGCGGAGCTATCTCCTTCAGCACACTGGCGCCATTTCTCCCTCACAGCTCCGCTGGAAGGAAGCTCCCTGGCTCTCCCCTGTAGTCTACACTACAGAAAAGGGTAAAAAAGAGAGGGGGGGCACTAAATTTAGGCGCAGTATATATAACAGCAGCTATAGGGGACATAATTCAGTTAGTCCCTGCATTATATAGCGCTCTGGTGTGTGCTGGCATACTCTCACTCTGTCTCCCCAAAGGGCTTTTTGTGGGTCCTGTCCTCTGTTAGAGCATTCCCTGTGTGTGTGCGGTGTGTCGGTACGGCTGTGTCGACATGTTTGATGAGGATAATGATGTGGAGGCGGAGCAGATGCCTATAGAAGGGATGTCACCCCCTGCGGGGCAGACACCTGAGTGGATGGACTTATGGAAGGAATTGCGTGCACGTGTCGACTCCTTACACAAAAAATTTGACGACATGCCAAATGCGGGACAGCCGGCTTCTCAGCTCGTGCCTGTCCTGGCGTCTCAAAGGCCATCGGGGGCTCTAAAACGCCCGCTACCTCAGATGGCAGACGCGGATGTCGACACGGATACTGACACCAGTGTCGACGACGATGAGTCTAGTCTAATGTCCACTAAGGCCATTCGTTGCATGATTGAAGCAATGAAAGAGGTGTTACAAATTTCTGATATAAACCCAGGTACCACTAAAAAGGGTATTATGTTTGGGGAGAAAAAACTACCCGTAGTTTTTCCCCCATCAGAAGAATTAAATGAAGTGTGTGAAGAAGCGTGGGCTTTCCCTGATAAAAGATTGGTAATCTCTAAGAAGTTACTAAGGGCGTTCCCTTTCCCGCCAGAGGATAGGTCACGTTGGGAGACACCCCCTAGGGTGGATAAAGCGCTCACACGTTTGTCTAAAAAGGTGGCACTACCGTCTCCGGATACGGCCGCCCTCAAGGAACCTGCTGATAGAAAGCAGGAGGCGATCCTGAAGTCTGTATATACACACTCAGGCATTATACTTAGACCAGCTATTGCGTCAGCATGGATGTGCAGTGCTGCCGCTGCGTGGTCAGATTCCCTGTCAGAAAATATTGACACCCTAGACAGGGACACTATTCTGCTAACCATAGAGCATATAAAAGACTCAGTCTTATACATGAGAGATGCACAGAGGGAGATCTGCCGGCTGGCATCTAAAATAAGTGCATTGTCCATTTCTGCTAGGAGAGGCTTATGGACTCGCCAGTGGACAGGGGATGCAGATTCAAAAAGGCACATGGAAGTTTTGCCTTATAAGGGTGAGGAGTTATTTGGGGATGGTCTCTCGGACCTAGTTTCCACAGCAACTGCTGGGAAGTCAGCATTTTTACCCCATGTTCCCTCACAGCCTAAAAAGGCGCCGTTTTATCAGGTACAGTCCTTTCGGACTCAGAAAAACAGGCGTGGAAAAGGCGGGTCCTTTCTGTCCAGAGGCAGAGGTAGGGGAAAAAGGCTGCAACAAACAGCAGGTTCCCAGGAGCAAAAGTCCTCCCCCACTTCTTCCAAGTCCGCCGCATGACGGTGGGGCTCCACAGGCGGAGCCAGGTACGGTGGGGGGCCGCCTCAAAAATTTCAGCGATCAGTGGGCTCGCTCACAGGTGGATCCCTGGATCCTGCAAATAGTATCTCAAGGGTACAAACTGGAATTCGAGGCGTCTCCACCCCACCGGTTCCTAAAATCTGCCTTGCCGATTACTCCTTCAGACAGGGAGGCTGTGCTAGCGGCAATTCACAAGCTGTATTCCCAGCAGGTGATAATCAAGGTGCCCCTACTTCAACAAGGACGGGGTTACTATTCCACACTGTTTGTGGTACCGAAACCGGACGGTTCGGTGAGACCCATTTTAAATTTTAAATCCTTGAACACATACATAAAAAAATTCAAGTTCAAGATGGAATCGCTCAGGGCGGTTATTGCAAGCCTGGACGAGGGGGATTACATGGTATCCCTGGACATCAAGGATGCTTACCTGCATGTCCCCATTTACTATCCTCACCAGGAGTACCTCAGATTTGTGGTACAGGATTGCCATTACCAATTCCAGACGCTGCCGTTTGGACTCTCCACGGCACCGAGGGTGTTTACCAAGGTAATGGCGGAAATGATGATACTCCTTCGAAGAAAGGGAGTTTTAATTATCCCGTACTTGGGCGATCTCCTAATAAAGGCAAAGTCCAAGGAGCAGTTGTTGGTGGGAGTAGCACTATCTCAGGAGGTGCTACACCAGCACGGTTGGATTCTGAATATTCCAAAATCACAGCTGGTTCCGACGACACGTCTACTGTTCCTGGGTATGATTCTGGATACAGTCCAGAAAAAAGTGTTTCTCCCGGAGGAGAAAGCCAAGGAGCTGTCATCTCTAGTCAGAGACCTCCTGAAACCAAAACAGGTATCGGTGCATCACTGCACGCGGGTCCTGGGAAAGATGGTGGCTTCTTACGAAGCAATTCCTTTCGGCAGGTTCCATGCCAGAATCTTTCAGTGGGACCTGTTGGACCAATGGTCTGGATCGCATCTTCAGATGCATCGCTTGATAACCCTGTCTCCAAGAACCAGGGTGTCTCTGCTGTGGTGCCTGCAGAGTGCTCATCTTCTAGAGGGCCGCAGATTCGGCATACAGGACTGGGTCCTGGTGACCACGGATGCCAGCCTTCGAGGCTGGGGGGCAGTCACACAGGGAAGAAACTTCCAAGGACTATGGTCGAGTCAGGAGACTTCCCTACACATATATATTCTGGAACTAAGGGCCATTTACAATGCCCTAAGTCAGGCAAAATCCCTGCTTCTACACCAGCCGGTACTGATCCAGTCAGACAACATCACGGCAGTCGCCCATGTAAATCGACAGGGCGGTGATAAAGCTAAATATTTATCGTGTATATAACCCTTTATGAGGTCTAAGAACACTGTACGCTATCTACGTGAGAAGTACCGTAAGGGTACGCAAGTTGCGTATCGATCGCTTAGCCGTGATCGAGACGCTCAGGCGTCACGTTCACTCACGGCCAAGTGATCGCAGGCAGGCAGACTATTGGCTGTTGACTTATCGTAATGATTCGCTATAGCGTAGCGGCGCTCGGGACCACGAGGAGATCACCAGCGATGCATACGCTCACAACGTTAAACCTTTATATCTATACCTTTAACAATGAAATACACAGTAAACCTTAATGTAGAGACAAAGTGTAAGTGCAACCTTGTGTAACCTGATTAACTACAAAGCTGTTTGAGCGTAACCGACGCTCAGAGAATACTTAATTCTATAAAGAATACACAGATACCTGGGCTTAGGGTCCGAAACCTATTATGTGTATTATGACTATTATACTTGCAAAAGGAATCACAGTACAAATGATACACTACAATATAACATAAACCAACTAACCAGATAAACTACACAGGAAATACAATACAATACAATTAAAGGAAAATACGAGAGAACGAGTAGAGAGAGAGAGAGAGAGAGAGAGAGAGAGAGAGAGAGATGGCTCACAGTAAGACAATATGATTACGGAGAAAACTTACGCACAAGGGGAACGATCGCATGCGCCTCGATATCCAGCTCCCGATTATCAGCAATGAGAACCGTTGAAGAGAGTGAAGTTGGATATGGTCGGCCTGCTATTTATGCCCCACACACAATACAATTCAATGGTCCCTACAATCTCATTGTTCATTGGACACAGGAATTCGGCTTCGCATTATAACAAAAGGTCATAGGTTGATTCATACAGGTGGGCTGTGACTATTTCCAACTGCTCAGGTGGGAGGGAAACTGGGTTTCCCGCCGCATGGGTAATAAAGTGCAAATAAAGTAAATGTTCATAAACTTCTTATGTCCATAACTATTCGCACGAGCGATTGATCTGCTTCAAACCAACACCGGAATATTTCTAATTAAATATTCTTCCGATGGATACTAAACACCACTGCATTACTCCTGTCTGACCCTTCGTATCAAACAAAGAGGGATTCCTCTGTTCATAAACATTCTATATTAACCAAACTTTCAGAATCTATCAAAGGGACCATGATCTACAAAATACATTATTACTGAAAATATGTAATGATTGAGTCGTACGCTACAACCGCATAAACTCTACCGTAAATACGCATACCATGCGCCTGCGGGTGCCCGCGACTGTGAGTATGCGCACGTACGGGAGAGCGTACGCATGCGCAGCACGGACCAGTGTGAGGTGCAAATATGGTAGTGTGCATAGAGATATTTTTCTGACTTTGACAGTCCACCCTTTGGCAGTCAATAATAACTGCCACTTCCTGAAAACATTTCAAAAGGAGAAAAATATATGTCAGGGGTTAATTCATTTCCATGGTTGGGTAAGGGAGGAGAGAGGAGTAGGTGGGAAGAGGGTATGACCTAGTGAGATAGCAGAAGCATGTGTGTATGAATCCGTGTTTGGGGGGTCATGTATCATCGTGCCGTACGTGTTGTAAATCAAGCTTCGAGGTATTGCGAAGTATACATTTGAATTCCTTCTTATCCCGTGGTACAGGTCTGTGGATGGGCTGTCAAACTTTACCGAGCTCTTTTCGGATTTTGAACAAAATGGGGAGCACATTTTAGTTGATGATACATGAATGGGGGAATATGTGATTGCTGATATCTGTGCCTGTATTCCCTATACCTGAGGGTTGTAGAAATGAAGAAAAGACATAATTACGGTAAATGCGGTGGTATTCTATGTCAGGTTAATGTACATCTGTCGGTTGAAGTTTTGTTCGGTATCAGTTGAAAGTCGTCTTCTTTGCGCTGTTTTGCTCATTAGGCGTGAGCAATAAGCTTTGTCAATGCCATTAGATTTACAAAAAATGTTGGGCTAGCGTAATTTTAAGAATTCTAGGGAAACTGGGGATCCATGGCAAAGTTCATCAAGTGTCCATATCTCAAGTGGTCAAAACTTCTTCTTTGGTCTATCCGTTGTCTGTATAGCGTCTCATCAACTTCCTCGTCCAAGGGGGTCTTGTTATCTTGGAGAAAAACCAGAAAAACAGGTGAAAGAAACGGACCGTAGAAATCGCATTTTCATCACATCATTGTTTCTATCGTTGGGTCGTAAATCAAATCCAGGTTAATTACAGTTTCCTCACTCCTCAAACTCATCACTCTGGTACTTTGTTTGCACCTCATTAAAGCCTGCCCGCATCTAAATATCAATCCAATCGATATAACGACACCTAAGATACATAGTAGAAACTTCCCAACATCCATTATGACTCCTTGAGCCCAGTCTCCCAAACCGGAGAACCAATTTCGCGGGTTCAACCATGACACCCAACCAGTCAGCTCATTACCTACAGCAGCAAGAGTGAGATTGTGTTTTCGGCGAAATTCCCACTTTAATTGGAGAATATCGTCCATCTTTTGGTCTATGACCTCTACCGGATCCTCGGTGCTATTCGTGATATACGTGCAACACTTCACGCCGTACTGTGTTGCCAATGTAACACAATATCCGCCTGTCACTGCTGTGAGGTAATTAAGAACCATTCTATGCTGTACCAGTTCTGTTTTATAAGCTTGAAGTTCTCTTCCAGTGTATCTAAACGTGTCATCATACATTTCAGTGATATTATCTAACAAATTGGCGAGTGCGGAAATGTATCTATAATTCATCACTCCTCGAGCGGTGCGGGTGAAATCTAACGCCACCAGAACCTGAATCCCGGTGGATTCATGGATCAGATCAGAGGCCGGATGCTCTAACCTTTCTGACAGTTGTCTTTTAACGAGGTGCTCGTAATGAGTGTGAGTATAAGGAGCTTGGGCACCACGGTGTATGTCTTTCATTTTATCATGAGTTACAGTCATTACTTCAGGCAATACTCTTCCAATATAACACAATCCTTCAGAGTTTGGGGCAAGCCACTTGTACGCCTTTCTCCCGCATATGAAATATGCATCATCGGGGAGAACATATGGGACGGAGAAAGACATTACCATATTACACACCTTCCAGGTGAAATCTCCTAGCCCTAATTCTTCCATCTGCTTAATGCACGTATCAGGTTGTACGATATGTGCACAGTATCCTGGTGATACTTCTCCAACTCTAGTAATCCTATTTCCTAAGGTGTATCTATACCGGAAAGATTTTCCTCTACTGGCTATGTGGCGTACAAGCTCTGTATCTGTAGGCATTCTATCTGCTCTATGTGAAAAGGTCATGGTGTGGTTACTCCATGATACTTCCCAATTTCCCGGCTTTCTGGGATTGGAGATGTTAAAACATAATAGGGACCTATCCACGTGGTATTGGTGGAGCTTCAAACTAGGAGGGCTGGAGATATTAAACCTCCGGTCCACCGGTCTCCCACCATTTAACTCAAGTACCTCCCCTATCGTTAAAGGAAATGGTACTAGCCCTGATTTGCTATGACCCTGAGGTACTTGAGAGCATACCCAACAATCTGTTTTGTTTAATACATTACCCACTAAGGAGTGATAATCACTCAATGGATGCCGGTCCATATGGATATTAAAACTGGATTGGCATTTCTTAATGCACCCATCTTCAATGACATTGTTACAGAGCCTACAGATACAGTTTTCTTCAGCTAACAATCCGTCACAATTCCTTCTATGGTCAATGCTATCGGATCGTTTTCTGATACTCGCCTTTGCTTGTTGGTTAGGTTGATCTTGGAAAACTACGCCTCCATCTTTATCATCAGAACTCATTCCAGAACCTCTATCGACCTCCATGGTACTCTCGCCGGAACAGACTGCTCTGGTCAACATCATGGTCAACAGGAAAATCCGGATCACAGTCTCTTGGGGCAAGTCCATCTTTGAGGAGGAGACGAAGAAGAATGAGAAGGAGGAAAAATACATTTGAGGGAGAGGAGATGGGAAGTGGAAAAAAAACAATAAAAGGGAGTGGGGAGTCGACAACAGCTCTCGGTCTTCAAGGCTCAGGTGCCGCCTCAGTCCTCCTGGAACAGACACTCCAGTGATACAACCTCTACCGTCTGTTCCTTATCACGGGACTTCTCTGGATCAGCAACCTTCTTGCAGTGGGATGAATGGACCCAAGTCTCTCTCTCAGCAACCTTCAATGCCGTAGTGCTAGTCAATAAGACCTGGTATGGTCCTTCCCATCTGTCAATAGGGCAACCTGAGCGTAGAAAATTTCGTATCATTACATAATCCCCAGGTTCAATGTCATGACAATTACTATCAGGTAGATCAGGGATCACCAACTTTAGATTATCATTTTGATTCCTTAACTGTTTACTCATGTTAATCAAGTACTTTACAGTTACTTCATTGTTACATTTCAAATCATCCTGAGGGTTAATCATAACATGCGGTTGTCGACCAAACAAGATTTCAAAAGGGGACAGATTAAGAGGGGACCTGGGAGTGGTTCTGATGCTGTACAGTACAATGGGTAAAGCTTCTGGCCATGTCAATCCTGTCTCTGCCATCACTTTACTCAATTTAGTTTTAATAGTGCTGTTCACTCTTTCGACCTTCGCACTCGCCTGTGGACGGTACGGAGTGTGCAGCTCGCTATTAATTCCCATCAACTTACACATTCCTTGAAAGACATCACCTGTAAAATGGGTACCCCTATCACTTTCGATTATTCTAGGGATACCATATCTACATACAAATTCCTGCACAATTTTCTTAGCTGTAAACATAGCGGTATTTGTAGCCGCAGGAAATGCTTCGACCCAATTCGAGAAAACATCTATACAAACAAGTACATATTTCAAATTCCGACAAGGGGGTAATTGTATAAAGTCAATTTGTATTACCTGGAAAGGGCCGCCGGCAGGTGGGATATGGGATGGTTCTGTAGGTATTGCTTTTCCAATATTCTTTCTCAAACAGGTAAGGCATGACATTGCTCTTTTACTCGCATGAGAGGAGAATCCTGGGGCGCACCAATAGGCTCTTACCAATTTGCACATTCCCTCCTTGCCTAGATGAGTCAGCCCGTGAGCTGCTTCAGCCAGACATGGAAGATATGCTCTGGGGGCCACTGGTTTACCATGTCCATCCGTCCAGAGTCCTGAGGACTCTTGGCCACATCCCTTTGCCTTCCAGACTGCCTTTTCCTGTGTGGAACACAAATTTTGCTTTTCACACAACTTCTGTGTGTTAATGGTATTAAATACCATTAATTGTGTGGTGTCTGTCTGTATGGGGGTAGCAGCTGCTAACTTAGCAGCTTCGTCTGCTCGGCTGTTACCAAGTGATACCGGGTCTTGGCTATATGTGTGTGCTTTACATTTGATAACAGCCACTCTGTCGGGTTCCTGTATCGCTGTTAGAAGCCTTTTTATGTGAGCTGCATGCGCTACCGGTGTACCAGCTGCCGTCATGAAATTTCTGAGACGCCATAGGGCTCCGAAATCATGGACTACCCCGAATGCGTATCTAGAATCGGTGTAGATATTGGCTGACTTACCCTTAGCCAATTCACATGCTCTGGTTAGGGCGACCAGTTCAGCAACTTGGGCTGAGTGAGGTGGGCCTAGCGGTTCCGCTTCTATGGTGTCTTGGTCATCTACGACTGCGTATCCAGTACACAAGTCTCCCGAGTCTGACTGTCTGTGACAACTACCGTCCGTGTAGAACGTGAGTTCTGCATCTTCCAGTGGGTTGTCACTGATGTCAGGCCTTGCGGTAAAATTTTGGGTCAAATATTCCATACAATCATGTGTATCTTCCTTTGTATTAAATCCTCCTTCCCCAGCACTCTCACCTTCCACCCTTTGTGCCTGACCAGGCACACCTGGGAGATACGTTGCAGGATTTAATGCACTGCATCTCCTTATGGTGATGTTTACGGGGGCCATTAGTGCCAATTCCCATCTTGTAAACCTCGCTGATGAGACGTGTCTGGTTTGGGCAGAATTCAATAAGGCTGATACTGCATGTGGCGTATGGATTGTGAGGTTGTGGCCTAGCACGACATCTTCGCTTTTTGTCACTAGCAATGCTATCGCAGCAACGCTTCGCAAGCATGTGGGGAGGGATCGCGCTACCGTGTCTAGCTGAGCGCTGTAGTATGCAACTGGCCTGCTGGCATCACCGTGTTTTTGGGTTAGTACTCCTGCCGCGCAACCAGCACTTTCTGTTCCGTATAGTTCAAAGGGTTTCCCATAGTCTGGCATACCTAGTGCTGGTGCCTGCGTTAGGCACTGTTTGAGTCTCTCAAATGCTGTTTCGGACTCGTCTGTATGCGAAATCCTATCAGGTTTGTTTGAGGAGACCATTTCCTGCAAAGGTAATGCTAAAATGGAAAACCCTGGAATCCAATTACGACAATACCCACACATTCCTAAAAACGTTCTGATCTGTTGCTGGGTTTGTGGCAGGGTCATGTCTCTAATTGCTTGGATTCTATCAGCGGTCAGGTGTCTCAGTCCTTGTGTTAGACAGTGTCCCAAATATTTTACCTTAGTTTGGCATAATTGCAACTTGTCTTTGGACACCTTGTGTCCGGTGTCTGAAAGATGAAACAGGAGCTGTTTCGTATCCTTCAGAGATGCTTCCAGTGAATCTGAACACAGTAATAAATCGTCCACATACTGTATCAATACTGATCCACTGTCTGGTTGGAAAGACTGTAAACAATCATGCAAAGCCTGAGAAAATATACTTGGACTATCTATGAAACCTTGGGGTAATCGAGTCCACGTGTATTGGACTCCTCTGTATGTGAATGCAAACAAATATTGGCTGTCAGGGTGCAGAGGTACCGAAAAGAAAGCGGAGCAGAGGTCAATAACAGTGAAAAATTTGGCAGTGGGAGGGATTTGCATTAGGATGACAGCTGGATTTGGCACTACGGGGAACTGACTCTCAACTATTTTGTTAATCCCCCTTAGATCCTGCACTAGCCTGTAACCCCTCCCCCCACTCTTCTTAACAGGGAAGATGGGACTATTGGCAGTGCTGGACGTTCTTACCAGAATGCCCTGTTGTAGCAAGCGCTCTATTACTGGGTAAACTCCTAACTCCACCTCTGGCTTCAGAGGATACTGTGGGATTTTTGGAGCTATCCTACCATCTTTTACTTGTACAACTACTGGAGCTACGTTTGCCATTAATCCAGTGTCCTGTCCGTCTTTTGTCCAAAGTGACTCTGGTATCTGAGATGTCATCTCTTCTATTTGGGATGGATTCCTATTTGTCATAATGGTATGTGACATTAATTTTGATGGGGAGTCTAACATGTCTCGCACTTCCTGAGCGTGTTTCTCAGGTATGTCCAAGAATACACCTTCAGGAGTACAATAAATGACGCACCCCATTTTACACAGTAAGTCTCTTCCCAGGAGATTAGTTGGTGCCGATGCAGCCAGCAAAAAGGAATGCTTGGTATGCAAAGGCCCTATTGTAATCTCGGCTGGTTTGCTAACAGGGTAGTGCTGGACTACTCCTGTTACTCCCATGGCTGGAATTGTCCTACCAGTGGTTCTCATGCCCACTGTCGAATTTATCACTGACTTGGCCGCCCCTGTGTCTACAAGAAAGTTTAAAGTTTTACCAGCTACATTAATTGCGACCTCGGGTTCACTTTCAAGGTTGGCAATCAATTTCACTGGCTGCAGATTACAGGTATGGCCACACCCCTATTGGGTATGGTGACCTCCCTGAATCCCGCTGGCAGCAACTATTTGTGAGGGAGATAGTTGGGAACTACCAGAGGCATGCCAGTCTCTGTTTGGGGGATATCTTTTTGTTTCCCCTGTATGTGGCTCATAACTCCGTTTCTGCGGACCTTGCTCCCAATGTCGTGTGTCGTGTCGTTGTCTAGGGGTTTGGTATGAGTTTCGTGGATTCTTTACTCTACAATCTCGTGCCATGTGTCCCTGTTTGTGACAAGAATAACAAGTAACCATACTTGACTTACCCACAGGATTTGGTGATACAAACAAAGGCTGCCTTGTGGTCAGAGCCTGTATACTTACTGACATTAATTTGTCACCTTGTTGTTCCCTGTGTCTGGTGATGTTTCTGTCGTGATCAATAGCAGCCTCTCTCAAAGTAGCCACAGACAGACCTCGCCAACATGGTTGCGTGGTCTGTACCCTAGTCTTCAATGACTCTTTTAAACCATCCATCAGTACCGATACTGCTACTTCCCGATGGTTTGTGTCTGTTTTAATGTCCTCTATACCTGTGTATTTTGCCATTTCTAATAATGCTCTGTGAAAATACTCTGCAGCTGTCTCTGACTCCTTCTGTTTAATGGAGAATATCTTATTCCATTTAGCTACTGCTGGGAAATACTCTTTTAACTGCAAGTTTATTCTTTTCACATTATCTTGGTTGTACACATCTGTAAGAGGTACATCATGATCTAGTCCGCAATCAGCTAAAAATTGAGTTGCGTCGACATTTGAGGGTAAACATGCTCTCAGCAATATCTGCCAGTCTTTATTGTTGGGCTCTGCAGTGTTACCTAAGTCTCTGATGTATTTTTGACTGGCAACTAAGTCTTTTCTAGGGTCAGGAAATTCAGACACTATGGTCCTTAATTCCATTCGGGAAAATGGAGTGTACATGGCAATGTTCCTAATGGGAGTGGCTCCTGATGCGTCTGTTTTCCCATTTGGCACTGCTATTACTCTAACAGGTGTAATTCTAACAACCTCATTCTGTGTAGATTCTACAGGCTGTGGTGAAATAGTTTCAGCATAATGCATGGTGCCGTACTTACCAGTTGATACGACCTCACCTATCCCTCCGCTAGGGGCCTTTACTAATCTCGTGGGTGGAGCTGTGCCTACTGTGGTCTCTGCTATGGTGGCTGCTAGAGAGAGCGCTGAAATCGTTGCCGATTCGTCCTCTTGATCACACTCCTGAGGAAAGTTCAAAACAGGGTACAACTTGCACGGGTTAATACTTGCATGGGTTAATGGGTTAACATTATCATTAACATTTACACAGTTACTAAGTGATTTTGTGTTACACCTTAGTGCGTCTTTCTCCGTAATCAACTTCTCTCCTGATATATATGGTGGCGGCGGGGCCGTGGCAATCAGTTTTCTGTTAGAGCCAGATCCTGCCGCCTGAGCCAAACCTCTCTGTATCTCACCTTCCTGTTGCCACAACTGTAAATAATCATAATGCTGAATTCGTCTCTTTGTTGATTTTATGAGACATATCCTCCTCCTTAAATTTTGTAACACCTCTGAGCTGAAGCTCCCTATTCTTGGGAATTTCTCCCCGTCATGTACAGTCATTCTCTCCCATTCATCACATAAAGTTTCTGTGTGACTTCCATATTTCTCACACATGATATACCTGGCCGACCCAATTGGCCGGACCACTGAATCAACCCGAACCGAGGTTGATCGCCCCCTACCTGAACAAGTGGCCCCCATAGTTCGAAAGTGTTGCTTTATTTAGCCAACCCTTTACGAAAAACCAAATGCCAACAATAGGCTGACGGTGGCGGTTTACCGAGTACCCCACTCACTCGCCCACGCCGACCTATACGACCTGATCACACCGATATGGTGCTGGCGTACTCGACCTAGGGCCCCTGCGACCTGAACCTCTATTTACTGGAACCTGCGAGGGTTATCCGAAGAACACTTACTCTTTCCAGTAACTATTGGTTGCTGGATAGTTCCTGAGTGAGCAGCGAACTTCCCTTAAAATAAAAAAATTACACAAATCACGTTAGAGTGTACAGATAGCGTTTGTGACCCCTTTACTCTAATGGTATTAGGTCAGATTACTAACTACTGCACACACTTACGTGCGGTCCAGTCGTTCAGTACACAAACAACTAAGCTTATGTACGGAAAGACCAATGGAATCGAAACTTACGACTGCGAATTCCTTCAGCCAGAGCTTATATGGCCTATATGGGTGTTGCACCAACCCTTTTCGGTGTTGTGCCTGTGAACTGTATAGCGGACTTCCTTGTCGGCTGTACCTGGACCTCCTGGTCTGTTATGACCTCCTGGTCTTGTTACAGTACGACCTCCTGGTCTTGTTACAGTATGACCTCCTGGTCTGCTATACTCTAATGCTCAAAATTGTATATTTAACCAGAGATGCCTCCCTAGCCACCGTGCACGTCACTTACACGCATGTACCTCACGAGTACTCGACTTTTCTTGTGGTTCAACCTTTAAAAATTGTAAAAACACTCACTCATCACATGTACACTTTTGTTTCTATTTCTATTTCTGCGCAGAAATTTTTCTTTAGCCCAGCTGTGTTACCAATTAGGAGCAGGATCTGTTAATTTAAATTTTGGATTTCCAAAAAATAGACTTGCGTTATTTCTCGCCTCGCGTTATTTACCGCTTTGCGTTATTTACCGCGTTGCGTTTAAAAATCAATTTATCGTGACTTGAGCTACGTGGGCGTAACCGGACGCTCCGTTGCGTAATGTACGCTGCGTGCGTCGGCCTTTGGATTGCGTACGCAAGTCTTTTGTTAGGGACACGTGTACGCAAAGCAAAGATCCACCGTAACACAATTTATATTTTTATCAATGTAGATGATCCTTGATCATCTACCACACAACACACTGACTTCGCCTTATCTCCCAGGCAAAACTGTGTGTTTGTCTATCTTTTAACTATATTACCTTTACTCTTAAACTATGAAATAACGGCAAATCTTTTTTTAGCACTTCTATCGACTATAAAACTGGCAGACAGGAGAGTGATATACGAAAATGAAAAAGAAAAAGAAATGCAGATATATATGTGTGCGTGCGTGTGTACGCAAGACAGAAAAATACAGTTTTAAAAGACACTAGCGTTTTGTTCTTACCTCCGGTTCCCGGATTCCTTCAGCACTCTTTTATCTAAGCGAAGCAGACGCTTATCCCGTCAGCACTACGAGACAACCTCCCGCCCTTTGCTGAGGGATAATGTCTGCTGATCTACCTAGTGCAGATATGTGAAGGACAGGACGAGCCGCCAATTGATAAAGCTAAATATTTATCGTGTATATAACCCTTTATGAGGTCTAAGAACACTGTACGCTATCTACGTGAGAAGTACCGTAAGGGTACGCAAGTTGCGTATCGATCGCTTAGCCGTGATCGAGACGCTCAGGCGTCACGTTCACTCACGGCCAAGTGATCGCAGGCAGGCAGACTATTGGCTGTTGACTTATCGTAATGATTCGCTATAGCGTAGCGGCGCTCGGGACCACGAGGAGATCACCAGCGATGCAGACGCTCACAACGTTAAACCTTTATATCTATACCTTTAACAATGAAATACACAGTAAACCTTAATGTAGAGACAAAGTGTAAGTGCAACCTTGTGTAACCTGATTAACTACAAAGCTGTTTGAGCGTAACCGACGCTCAGAGAATACTTAATTCTATAAAGAATACACAGATACCTGGGCTTAGGGTCCGAAACCTATTATGTGTATTATGACTATTATACTTGCAAAAGGAATCACAGTACAAATGATACACTACAATATAACATAAACCAACTAACCAGATAAACTACACAGGAAATACAATACAATACAATTAAAGGAAAATACGAGAGAACGAGTAGAGAGAGAGAGAGAGAGAGAGAGAGAGAGAGAGAGAGAGAGAGAGAGATGGCTCACAGTAAGACAATATGATTACGGAGAAAACTTACGCACAAGGGGAACGATCGCATGCGCCTCGATATCCAGCTCCCGATTATCAGCAATGAGAACCGTTGAAGAGAGTGAAGTTGGATATGGTCGGCCTGCTATTTATGCCCCACACACAATACAATTCAATGGTCCCTACAATCTCATTGTTCATTGGACACAGGAATTCGGCTTCGCATTATAACAAAAGGTCATAGGTTGATTCATACAGGTGGGCTGTGACTATTTCCAACTGCTCAGGTGGGAGGGAAACTGGGTTTCCCGCCGCATGGGTAATAAAGTGCAAATAAAGTAAATGTTCATAAACTTCTTATGTCCATAACTATTCGCACGAGCGATTGATCTGCTTCAAACCAACACCGGAATATTTCTAATTAAATATTCTTCCGATGGATACTAAACACCACTGCATTACTCCTGTCTGACCCTTCGTATCAAACAAAGAGGGATTCCTCTGTTCATAAACATTCTATATTAACCAAACTTTCAGAATCTATCAAAGGGACCATGATCTACAAAATACATTATTACTGAAAATATGTAATGATTGAGTCGTACGCTACAACCGCATAAACTCTACCGTAAATACGCATACCATGCGCCTGCGGGTGCCCGCGACTGTGAGTATGCGCACGTACGGGAGAGCGTACGCATGCGCAGCACGGACCAGTGTGAGGTGCAAATATGGTAGTGTGCATAGAGATATTTTTCTGACTTTGACAGCGGCACTAGAAGCAGGATGGCAATGGCAGAAGCCACAAGGATTCTCCGATGGGCGGAAAATCACGTACTAGCACTGTCAGCAGTGTTCATTCAGGGAGTGGACAACTGGGAAGCAGACTTTCTCAGCAGGCACGACCTCCACCCGGGAGAGTGGGGACTTCATCCAGAAGTCTTCACGCTGATTGTAAATCGATGGGAACGGCCACAGGTGGACATGATGGCGTCCCGCCTAAACAAAAAACTAGAGAGATATTGCGCCAGGTCAAGGGACCCTCAGGCGATAGCTGTGGACGCTCTAGTGACACCGTGGGTGTACCAGTCAGTTTATGTGTTCCCTCCTCTGCCTCTCATACCAAGGGTACTGAGAATAATAAGAAAACGAGGAGTAAGAACAATACTCGTGGTTCCGGATTGGCCAAGACGAGCGTGGTACCCGGAAATTCAAGAGATGATCTCAGAGGACCCATGGCCTCTGCCGCTCAGACAGGACCTGCTGCAGCAGGGGCCCTGTCTGTTCCAAGACTTACCGCGGCTGCGTTTGACGGCATGGCGGTTGAACGCCGAATCCTGAAGGAAAAGGGCATTCCGGAGGAAGTCATTCCTCGCTGATTAAAGCCAGGAAAGATGTAACTGCAAAGCATTATCACCGCATATGGCGGAAATATGTTGCTTGGTGTGAGCCCAAAAAGGCCCCAACAGAGGAATTTCAACTAGGTCGATTTCTGCATTTCCTACAAGCAGGAGTGACTATGGGCCTGAAATTAGGCTCCATGAAGGTACAGATCTCGGCTCTGTCGATTTTCTTCCAGAAAGAACTAGCTTCACTACCTGAAGTTCAGACGTTTGTGAAAGGAGTGCTGCATATTCAGCCCCCGTTTGTGCCTCCAGTGGCACCTTGGGATCTCAACGTGGTGTTGAGTTTCTTAAAATCACATTGGTTTGAGCCACTTAAAACCGTGGTTCTAAAATATCTCACGTGGAAAGTGGTCATGTTATTGACCTTGGCTTCAGCCAGGCGTGTGTCAGAATTGGCAGCTTTGTCATGTAAAAGCCCTTATCTGATTTTCCATATGGATAGGGCGGAATTGAGGACTCGTACCCAGTTTCTCCCTAAGGTGGTATCAGCTTTTCACTTGAACCAACCTATTGTGGTGCCTGCGGCTACTAGGGACTTGGAGGATTCCAAGTTACTGGACGTAGTCAGGGCCTTGAAAATTTATTTTTTCCAGGACGGCTAGAGTCAGGAAGACTGACTCGCTATTTATCCTGTATGCACCCAACAAACTGGGTGCTCCTGCTTCTAAGCAGACTATTGCTCGCTGGATTTGTAGCACAATTAAGCTGGCGCATTCTGCAGCTGGACTGCCGCATCCTAAATCAGTAAAAGCCCATTCCACAAGGAAGGTGGGCTCATCTTGGGCGGCTGCCCGAGGGGTCTCAGCTTTACAACTTTGCCGAGCTGCTACTTGGTCAGGGGCAAACACGTTTGCAAAATTCTACAAATTTGATACCCTGGCTGAGGAGGACCTTGAGTTCTCTCATTCGGTGCTGCAGAGTCATCCACACTCTCCCGCCCGTTTGGGAGCTTTGGTATAATCCCCATGGTCCTTTCGGAGTTCCCAGCATCCACTAGGACGTCAGAGAAAATAAGATTTTACTCACTGGTAAATCTATT
This sequence comes from Pseudophryne corroboree, assembly GCF_028390025.1. NCBI lineage: Eukaryota > Metazoa > Chordata > Amphibia > Anura > Myobatrachidae > Pseudophryne > Pseudophryne corroboree. The sequence goes on along the minus strand of NC_086449.1, from coordinate 817,633,310 downwards.
TCTCGTAGTCCGTAGTGGATGCTGGGCGCCCATCCCAAGTGCGGATTGTCTGCAATACTTGTACATAGTTATTGTTAACTAAAGGGTTATTGTTGAGCCATCTGTTGAGAGGCTCAGTTGTTTTCATACTGTTAAATTGGGTATAGTATCACAAGTTATACGGTGTGATTGGTGTGGCTGGTAGGAGTCTTACCCGGGATTCAAAATCCTTCCTTATTATGTCAGCTCGTCCGGGCACAGTGTCCTAACTGAGGCTTGGAGGAGGGTCATAGTGGGAGGAGCCAGTGCACACCAGGTGACCTAAAAGCTTTCTTTAGTTGTGCCCAGTCTCCTGCGGAGCCGCTATTCCCCATGGTCCTTTCGGAGTTCCCAGCATCCACTACGGACTACGAGAAATAGATTTACCGGTGAGTAAAATCTTATTTTTAATTAATCCAATGTCCACTGGTGGCATCTATACTCACAGAAGTTCAGTGTGTGTTTGGAAAGGGGGTGGGTTCAGTGAGGTGGAGGTGCCTATCTGTGCCACTGATCACCCTGATCGAGGGAATCACTTGTAGCGGCTGCGGATGGTGTCCGAGGTGCTACGTGTGGTGGAGGTGTGGGTGCGGGAGGGGGTCCAGAGGTGTTGCGGGTGGTGGAGGGGTGGGTGCAGTGGCACCGATGGCGGAAAGGGTGTAGTGGTGCTGTTGGTGGGGGAGGGGTTGGTGTGGAGGGGTCGCGGATGGGGGAGGGGGAGGGGGTGCGGGTGGGGGAGGTGTGGGTGTGGAAGGGGAGTGTAGATGCTGTTGGTGGGGGAGGGGTGGGTGCGGGGGGCTGTGGATGAAGGAGGGGGTCTGGAGGTGGTGTGCGTGGGGGAGGGGCGATGTAGTGGGGGTGTGTTTGGGGAGGTGGGGTTGCAGGGGGGGTAAGGTTTGGTTCTAGAAGTGCTGCGGGTGGAGGAGGGGTGGCTGCAAGGGAGCCGTGGATGGGGTCCAGAGGTGCTGTGGGAGGTGGTCCAGAGGTGCTGCGGGTGGGGGAGGTGTGGTAGGTCCATGAATGGAGGAAGGTGTCTATAGATGAAGTGGGTGGGGGAGGGGGCCGGAGGTGGTGTGGTTGGGGGAGTAGTGGCTGCGGGAGCGTGGTGGGGGTCCGGATGCACTGTGGGCAGGGGAAGGGGCGGGAGGTCCTGCGGGTGTGGGTGCTACGGGTGGGGGAGGGGGCGGGAGTGCAGCGGGTGGGAGGGGGATGTGGTGGATGCTGTGGGTGGGAGGGGGGGCGTGTGCCGCGGGTGGGGGGCAGATGTGGTGGATGCTGTTGGTGCCGCGGGTGGGGGAGGTCTGGGTGGGGTGGAGGGTGCGGGGGTGTAGCGGGGGGGAGAGGTGGGTATGGGGGTGCCGGGAGTGGGGGAGGGGTGGCGGGTGTGGGTGCTACGGGTGGCGGAGGGACGTGTTCCGCGGATGTGGTAGGTGGGGGAGGTGCGGGTGGGGTGGAGGGTAAGGGGGGGAGAGGTGGGTATGGGGGTGGGTTGGGGGAGGGTGGGGTGGAGGGTGCGGGGGTGTATCGGGGGGAGAAGTGGGTATGGGAGTGGGGGAGGTACGGGAGTGCCGCGGGTGGGGGAGGTTTGCGGGTTGTGAGTGATGCGGGAGGGGGGCGGGAGTGCCGTGGGTGGGGGCGGGAATGCCGTGGATGGGGGAGGGATGGGGTGTGCTACGGGTGGGGTAGGGGACATGTGGCGGATGTGGTGGATGCCGCGGGTGGGCGGCGGATGTGGTGGATACTGTGGGTGGTGCGGGGGTGCCGCAGGTGGGGGTGCAACGGGTGGGGGAGGGGGAGGGAGTGCCGCTGGTGAGGCGTCTGCGGCGGGTGGGGGAGGGGCGGGAGTACCACGGGTGGGGGAGGGGCTGGGGGTGCTGCAGGTGTGGGTGCCGCCGGTGGGAGGGTGCGGGGTGCCGTGGGGTGGAGGGTTCGGGGGTGTAGAGGGGGGGAGTGGTGGGTATGGGGGTGGGGCGGGGGTACCATGGGTGGGGGAGGGCGGGGGTGCCGCGGGTTGTGGGTGCTATGGGTGGGGGACGGATGTGGTGGGTGCTGCGGGTGGGGTGGAGGGGTGTAGCGGGGGGGAGAGATGGGTATGGGGGTGAGGAAGGTGCGGGGGTGCTGCGGGTGGGGAAGGTGCTAGGGGTGGGCAGGAGTGCAGCGCACGGGGGAGGGGCGTGTGCCGCGGGTGGGGGCCGGATGTGGTGGGTGCCGCGGGTGGGGGAGGTGCGGGTGGGGTGGAGGGTGCGGGGGAGGGGGGAGAGGTGAGTATGGGGGTGGGGGAGGTGCGGCTGTGGGGGTGTGGTGGGGGTCTGGATGTGCTGCGGGCAGAGGAGGGGGTGCTACGGGTGTGGGTGCTACGGGTGGGGGAGGGGGCGGGAGTGCCGTGGGTGGGGGAGGGGCATGTACCGCGGGTGCTGGAGGGGCGGGAGTGCCGCGGGTGGGGGAGGGGCGGGGGGTGCTTCAGGTGTGGGTGCAATGGGTGGGTGAGGGGGCGAGTGTGCCGCGGGTGGGGGAGGGGCGTCTGCCGTGGGTGGGGGAGGGGCGGGAGTGCCACGGATGGGGGAGGGGCGAGGGGTGCTGCAGGTGTGGGTGCAATGGGTGGGGGAGGGGGCGGGAGTGCCGCCGGTGGGGGAGGGGTGTGGGGTGCTGCAGGTGTGGTTGCGGGGTGGCGCAGGGCATGTGCCGCGGGTGGGGGGTGTATATTGTGGAGGCTGTGGGTGCCGCGGGTGGGAGGGGGGCGGGGGCGGCAGGCAGAGGTCGTCCACAGCATTCTCACCCGCACTGTCTGGCAGCCGCAAAGACTCACTGGCTGCAGTGTCAACAGGGTGCAGGGAGTGTACAGGGAGGAGGGAAAGAGGGGACTGGGGGGAGATGGGGAGGGGACTGGGTGGGGATGGGCGGACCGAGGGAGCGGACTGTTCCTGGCCTTCATCCAGCCACCCAGATCTGTGCCTGTGACTCCACCCAGCGTTAGAAATGCAGGCACAGAGTCACAGGGCTAATATATAGGAGATAATTTTAAATAAAAATGTAAATGATGTCAAAAATCATGTGTGATTTAGATCCTGAAACACAAAATCGTTCCAAAAAACGACCAAACATCGACCAAAAGCGACTTTGAGTAAATATACTGTACCACCACGTGGCATGACCAGCAAATGCCGTTCCTTTCCTCTCACCCGTTACTATGCTGAGCAGCAGTGACTGTGAGATCTTCCAGTCCAATTGGAACTGCGCCGCCTATATGGTGAAATGAAAGCGGAACGTATAGATTATACTGCCATAACTTTGCTCATGCGCACACGCCGCTGTAATGGCTGTTGCTGGCCGGTGGGTGCGTTAAACAGAGAATAGCCTCTCACCAGTGAAGACGCTTGTTTTCACAGAAACTCATTTTCAACCTTTAGTGAATACGAGCCGCACAGGTCAGGAGTGATCTGACTCAGTTCAGCCCTTCATCCATATACCCCTGTGGATCTCTGATACTTTGGTCACCGTGAATTACAGCTTCGAACACCATATTACTGGAACAATTGAACATTTGTTTATTCAGTTACGGCTGCAATCCCAAGTATTGATACCCCCGTTAATTATGCATGGCGGAACATAACACTGAAGGGTCTCACCCGGAGGGACACGGCGTAATTCAGACCTGATCGTTCGCTAGCGTTTTTTCCAGCGCTGCACAGTGTAGCGGGAATGAAAGGTGAGCAGGGAGTGTATGGGGACTGCAGAGTGTAGCGGGAATGAAAGGTGAGCAGGGAGTGTATGGGGACTGCAGATGGTAGCGGGAATGAAAGGTGAGCAGGGAGTGTATGGGGACTGCAGACGGTACTGGGAATGAAAGGTGAGCAGGGAGTGTCTGGGGACTGCAGATCGCAGCGGGAATGAAAGGTGAGCAGGGAGGTTACGGGGACTGCAGATGGCAGCGGGAATGAAAGGTGAGCAGGGAGTGTATGGGGACTGCAGATGGTAGCGGGAATGAAAGGTGAGCAGGGAGTGTATGGGGACTGCAGATGGTAGCGGGAATGAAAGGTGAGCAGGGAGTGTAAGGGGACTGCAGAGTGTAGCGGGAATGAAAGGTGAGCAGGGAGTGTATGGGTACTGCAGAGTGTAGCGGGAATGAAAGGTGAGCAGGGAGTGTATGGGGACTGCAGAGTGTAGCGGGAATGAAAGGTGAGCAGGGAGTGTAAGGGGACTGCAGAGTGTAGCGGGAATGAAAGGTGAGCAGGGAGTGTATGGGTACTGCAGAGTGTAGCGGGAATGAAATGTGAGCAGGGAGTGTATGGGGACTGCAGATGGTAGCGGGAATGAAAGGTGAGCAGGGAGTGTATGGGGACTGCAGAGGTTACCGGGAATGAAAGGTGAGCAGGGAGTGTATGGGGACTGCAGAGGGTAGCGGGAATGAAATGTGAGCAGGGAGTGTATGGGGACTGCAGAGGGTAGCGGGAATGAAATGTGAGCAGGGAGTGTATGGGGACTGCAGAGGGTAGCGGGAATGAAAGGTGAGCAGGGAGTGTATGGGGACTGCAGAGGTAGCGGGAATGAAATGTGAGCAGGGAGTGTATGGGGACTGCAGAGGGTAGCGGGAATGAAAGGTGAGCAGGGAGTGTATGGGGACTGCAGAGGGTAGCGGGAATGAAATGTGAGCAGGGAGTGTATGAGGACTGCAGAGGGTACTGGAAATGAAAGGTGAGCAGGGAGTGTATGGGGACTGCAGAGGGTAGCGGGAATGAAAGGTGAGCAGGGAGTGTATGGGGACTGCAGAGTGTAGCGGGAATGAAAGGTGAGCAGGGAGTGTATGAGGACTGCAGAGGGTACTGGAAATGAAAGGTGAGCAGGGAGTGTATGGGGACTGCAGAGGGTAGCGGGAATGAAAGGTGAGCAGGGAGTGTATGGGGACTGCAGAGTGTAGCGGGAATGAAAGGTGAGCAGGGAGTGTATGGGGACTGCAGAGGGTAGCGGGAATGAAAGGTGAGCAGGGAGTGTATGGGGACTGCAGAGGGTAGCGGGAATGAAAGGTGAGCAGGGAGTGTATGGGGACTGCAGAGGGTAGCGGGAATGAAAGGTGAGCAGGGAGTGTATGGGGACTGCAGAGGGTAGCGGGAATGAAAGGTGAGCAGGGAGTGTATGGGGACTGCAGAGGGTAGCGGGAATGAAATGTGAGCAGGGAGTGTATGGGGACTGCAGAGGGTAGCGGGAATGAAAGGTGAGCAGGGAGTGTATGGGGACTGCACAGGGTAGCGGGAATGAAATGTGAGCAGGGAGTGTATGGGGACCTCAGAGGGTAGCGGGAATGAAATGTGAGCAGGGAGTGTATGGGGACTGCAGAGGGTAGCGGGAATGAAAGGTGAGCAGGGAGTGTATGGGGACTGCAGAGGGTAGTGGGAATGAAAGGTGAGCAGGGAGTGTATGGGGACTGCAGATGGTAGCGGGAATGATAGGTGAGCAGGGAGTGTATGAGGACTGCAGAGGGTAGCGGGAATGATAGGTGAGCAGGGAGTGTATGAGGACTGCAGAGGGTAGCGGGAATGAAAGGTGAGCAGGGAGTGTATGGGGACTGCAGAGGGTACCGGGAATGATAGGTGAGCAGGGAGTGTATGGGGACTGCAGAGGGTAGCGGGAATGAAAGGTGAGCAGGGAGTGTATGGGGACTGCAGAGGGTAGCGGGAATGAAAGGTGAGCAGGGAGTGTATGGGGACTGCAGAGGGTAGCGGGAATGAAAGGTGAGCAGGGAGTGTATGGGGACTGCAGAGGGTAGCGGGAATGAAAGGTGAGCAGGGAGTGTATGGGGACTGCAGAGGGTAGTGGGAATGAAAGGTGAGCAGGGAGTGTATGGGGACTGCAGAGGGTAGTGGGAATGAAAGGTGAGCAGGAGACCTGTTATAGCTCCTGTATTACCTGTGTATTACTGTACATAGCTCCGATACCTCATTCCTACAAAAGGAGGAAATAATGAATATTTTCTCCTACATTTAGGAATGACGCGTGGGCCCCAGGGACACCAAAGGTTTGGGAAACACAGACATTTACTTTTTTCCCAGCTACAGTATATTTATCAGGCTGAACAATACAGCAATTAGAGAGCAATTCTAAATGATTTCCGACGCACAGTTGAGCCGGCTGTGGGTAAATATTTCTGTTGGCACAATGGACCCCCATGCCCTTTCATGAGCCTTTTCATTACTGCAAATGTTTTCCTGCCGGTGGAACGGTTTAGATTGACATTCAGCCGTCGCTCAATGCGCAGGCAATATAGAGCGGGCTGGGAAAGAACAGACATCGATCTATCAAAGCAAATATTTGTATTTATTGATATAAGAAGCCGCACACTGGTGTATAAAGGGAAGGATTAGTTTATCCTGCTGTTGTATTGGGGGTCATTCCGAGTTGATCGCTAGCTGCCGTTGTTCGCTGCGTAGTGATCATTTAAAAAAATGGCAAAACTATGCATTCGTATGGGCCGCAATGTGCACGCGCGGCGTAAGGGTACAAAGAGCATCGTTGTTTTGCACTGCTTCTAGCGACGATTCCATTCGCACAGCCGATCGCAAGAAGATTGACAGGAAGAAGGCATTTGTGGGTGTCAACTGACCGTTTTCTGGGAGTGTTTGGGAAAACGCAGGCGTGTCCAAGCGTTTCCAGGGCGGGTGTCTGACGTCAATTCCGGGACCGAAAAGACTGAAGTGATCGCCAGGGCTGAGTAAGTCCAGAGCTACTCTGAAACTGCACAAAATGTTTTTGCAGAGCTCGGCTGCACAGGTGTTCGCTCACGTACAAAGCGGAAATACACTCCCCCGTGGACGGCGACTATGCGTTTGTACGGCTGCTAACGAGCGATCAACTCAGAATGACCCCCATTGCCAGGAAAGTTTCGGGATAATTTCCTCCATCTCTGTGGCCAACAAGCAGCTTCTCTGCCTAAATTGCTGCATCATTTTTGGAAAATCATTCAGAGCCTTGCTGTGGGTCTATCTGTCCATCATGTTCTTTGTGAGGTTCTGCATACACCTTGATATTATCATCATCATCGGTAGTGCACCAGTGGATGAGTCCCCATAAGATATTGGCTGCCTGGCCAGCCTATACGCGTCGTGTTGTGGTCTGCATACACCGCATTTGACGATGCCCTTACTGTACTCAGCCTGCGCGCCCTGTTTCATTTGACCTCTAAGCGGAAGCGGCTGTATCTGAATTTTCTCTCGTAAGAAAAAATAAATAAACTTGCTATAGGTCAACACGTTCTTACTGCTACGGGTCAAGAGTCAAAAACCTACTGGTTAAAGTTTGCGCCATTCACTGCTCACATTTGAGTTTTGCTGGAGATTTGCCATTTGAGATTCGGGTTTGCCATTCGCAATAATGGAAAAAAAAACCACCTTAACGTACAATTTCGTTTGATCCTGTTGAACCTGTTACAAGCTGTTGTCAGATAGAGGAACTCGCTCCTATATAGTCTAACAGGTTTTTTTAGGCATTCTAGCCACAAATTCCAGTCTCTCTAGGCCAAAGTTATCACCCAGTACAGTGTTCATTCATTACTGTGATGTTCAGCCTGACCGTCAGCGGCTGTATCTGTGTCCAATGTAGGAACATATGTAACCGAGGCCTAGTGTGACAGATCTAGCAGTTCAGTGACTCCGCCAAATGGTGGTGGCCTGAAGACATGTTCAGTCAGGAAATATTACAATCTGAATTTTGCACATTTATTAACATTAAAAAAAACAATTTTTGACAGTAAACAATGGACTCCAGAGAGAGAATGGATTTATGGGTAATCCCATCTTGCCCAGACTGCTAATGTTTGACAATTACCAGATTTTAACCTTGACAATACAGGGGGTTATTCAGAGTTCATCGCTATTTATCGAAATTGAAAAAGGCAGATTTTCGTCTGTCTGCGCATGCGCCGCGTTGGCATCGCACATATATGGGCTTTCACCATGCGATCGCATACAGAAGGAGTGTGATGGATGACCGACAGCTACAGAGCTCATCGTCATAATGAACCTGTGGGGCTACCAGACATGTGTCTACCATGACAATTCAGCCCATCTAGCTGCTGTATGTGCTGCACACCGCGGTTACTCTGGCTATTAGCTGGCGGTCATAATAATGTGACTCCACCGTGTATTTTTCCTATGTTCCATTGCCTATAGTTATCTCCTGCTCTTGGTAGATGTGGCAAATGCCGGATTAACAGTAGTGCAGCCGGGGGCTCCGCACACAGCTACATCACCGGCGTGGGGCCACTGTAGCATAATGTGAACTAGGAGTTCTGTGTGAGATGTATCAAGTATTGGAGAGAGATAAAGTGGAGAAGTTGCCCAAAGCAACTGGGGGAGATGGACTAAGCAGTAATAAAAGTGGAGAAGTGAGCCAGTGGAGAAGTTGCCCACGGCAGCCAATCAGTACTGACATAACATTTATAATTTGCATACTATAAAAGTATACAGAGCAGCTGATTGGTTGCCATGGGCAACTTCTCCACTGGCTCACTTCTCCACTCTTTTCACTACTTAGTACATGTCCCCATCAGCTTGAAACTGTCACTTTATATACTGTGCTAGATAAATAACAGCTGATTGGTTGCTATGGGCAACTTCTTCACTTTACCTATCTTGAAAGCTTTGTACATCTCCCCCACATAAATGTGCACTGGGAGCACAACAGTGCTAGTGCTGGGAGTAGTTACTAGAGATGAGCGGGTTCGGTTTCTCTGAATCCGAACCCGCCAGAACTTCATGTTTTTTTTCACGGGTCCGAGCGACTCGGATCTTCCCGCCTTGCTCGGTTAACCCGAGCGCGCCCGAACGTCATCATGACGCTGTCGGATTCTCGCGAGGCTCGGATTCTATCGCGAGACTCGGATTCTATATAAGGAGCCGCGCGTCGCCGCCATTTTCACACGTGCATTGAGATTGATAGGGAGAGGACGTGGCTGGCGTCCTCTCCGTTTAGAATAGATTAGAGAGACACTTGATTTACTAATTTTGGGGAGCATTAGGAGTACTCAGTACAGTGCAGAGTTTTGCTGATAGTGACCACCAGTTTTATTTATAATCCGTTCTCTGCCTGAAAAAAGCGATACACAGCACACAGTGACTCAGTCACATACCATATCTGTGTGCACTGCTCAGGCTCAGGCCAGTGTGCTGCATCATCTATTATCTATATATAATATTATATATATCTGTCTGACTGCTCAGCTCACACAGCTTATAATTGTGGGGGAGACTGGGGAGCACTACTGCAGTGCCAGTTATAGGTTATAGCAGGAGCCAGGAGTACATAATATATTATATAGTGAGTGACCACCAGACACACAGTGCAGTTTATTTCTCTATCGTCCTAGTGGATGCTGGGGTTCCTGAAAGGACCATGGGGAATAGCGGCTCCGCAGGAGACAGGGCACAAAAAGTAAAGCTTTAGGATCAGGTGGTGTGCACTGGCTCCTCCCCCTATGACCCTCCTCCAAGCCAGTTAGATTTTGTGCCCGGCCGAGAAGGGTGCAATCTAGGTGGCTCTCCTAAAGAGCTGCTTAGGAAAGTTTAGCTTAGGTTTTTTATTTTACAGTGAGTCCTGCTGGCAACAGGATCACTGCAACGAGGGACTTAGGGGAGAAGAAGTGAACTCACCTGCGTGCAGGATGGATTGGCTTCTTGGCTACTGGACATCAGCTCCAGAGGGACGATCACAGGTACAGCCTGGATGGTCACCGGAGCCTTGCCGCCGGCCCCCTTGCAGATGCTGAAGTAAGAAGAGGTCCAGAATCGGCGGCAGAAGACTCCTCAGTCTTCTAAAGGTAGCGCACAGCACTGCAGCTGTGCGCCATTTTCCTCTCAGCACACTTCACACGGCAGTCACTGAGGGTGCAGGGCGCTGGGAGGGGGGCGCCCTGGGAGGCAAATGAATACCTATTTTGGCTAAAAATACCTCACATATAGCCTCCGGAGGCTATATGGAGATATTTAACCCCTGCCAGAATCCGTTAAGAGCGGGAGACGAGGCCGCCGAAAAAGGGGCGGGGCCTATCTCCTCAGCACACAGCGCCATTTTCCCTCACAGAAAGGCTGGAGGGAAGGCTCCCAGGCTCTCCCCTGCACTGCACTACAGAAACAGGGTTAAAACAGAGAGGGGGGGCACTAATTTGGCGATATGCTTATATATATATTAAGATGCTATAAGGGAAAACACTTATATAAGGTTGTCCCTATATAATTATAGCGTTTTTGGTGTGTGCTGGCAAACTCTCCCTCTGTCTCTCCAAAGGGCTAGTGGGTCCTGTCCTCTATCAGAGCATTCCCTGTGTGTGTGCTGTGTGTCGGTACGTGTGTGTCGACAGGTAGGAGGACGATGTTGGTGAGGAGGCGGAGCAATTGCCTGTAATGGTGATGTCACTCTCTAGGGAGTCGACACCGGAATGGATGGCTTATTTAGGAAATTACGTGATAATGTCAACACGCTGCAAGGTCGGTTGACGACATGAGACGGCCGACAAACAATTAGTACGGTCCAGACGTCTCAAAAACACCGTCAAGGGTTTTAAAACGCCCGTTTACTTTAGTCGGTCGACACAGACACAGACAGGGACACTGAATCCAGTGTCGACGGTGAATAAACAAACGTATTCCTTATTAGGGCCACACGTTAAAGGCAATGAAGGAGGTGTTACGTATTTCTGATACTACAAGTACCACAAAAGAGGGTATTATGTGGGATGTGAAAAAACTACCATAGTTTTTCCTGAATCAGATAAATTAAATAAAGTGTGTGATGATGCGTGGGTTCCCCCCGATAGAAAATTATGGGCGGTATACCCTTTCCCGCCAGAAGTTAGGGCGCGTTGGGAAACACCCCTTAAGGTGGATAAGGCGCTCACACGCTTATCAAAACAAGTGGCGGTACCGTCTATAGATAGGGCCGTCCTCAAGGACCAGCTGACAAGGCTGGAAAATATAATAAAAAGTATATACACACATACTGGTGTTATACTGCGGCCAGCGATCGCCTCAGCCTGGATGTGCAGAGCTAGGGTGGCTTGGTCGGATTCCCTGACTAAAAATATTGATACCCTTGACAGGGACAGTATTTTATTGACTATAGAGCATTTCTATATATGCGAGATGCACAGAGGGATATTTGCACTCTGGCATCATGAATAAACGCGATGTCCATAACTGCCAGAAGATGTTATGGACACGACAGGGGTCAGGTGATGCAGATTCCAAACGGCACAGTATGGCCGTATAAAGGAAGAGGACTTGTTTGGGGTCGGTCCATCGGACCTGGTGGTCACGGCAACTGCTGGAAAATCCACCGTTTTTTACCCTAAGTCACATCTCTGCAGAAAAAGACACCGTCTTTTCAGCCTCAGTCCTCTCGTCCCTATAAGATCATATCTGCCCAGGGATAGAGGAAAGGGAAGAAGACTGCAACAGGCAGCCTATTCCCAGGAACAGAAGCGTTCCACCGCGTCTGACAAGTTCTCAGCATGGCGCTGAGACCGTACAGGACCCCTGGATCCTACAAGTAGTATCCCGGGGGTACAGATGGGAATGTCGAGACGTTTCCCCTTCGCAGGCTCCTGAAGTCTGCTTTACCAAGTCTCCCTCCGACAAGGAGGTAGTATGGGAAAAAATTCACAAGCTGTGTTCCCAGCAGGTGACAATTAAATTACCCCTCCTACTACAGAAAAGGGGTATTATTCCACACTATATTGTGGTACTGAAGCCAGAAGGCTAGGTGAGACTTATTCTAAAAAATTTTTTTTGAACACTTACAAAGGTTCAAATTAAGATGAAGTCACTCAGAGCAGTGATAACGAACCAGGAAGAAGGGGACTATATAGTGTCCCGGGACATCAGGGATGCTTACCTCTATGTCCCAAATTTGCCCTTCTCACTAAGGGTACCTCAGGTTCGTGGTGCAGAACTGTCACTATCAGTTTCAGACGCTGCCGTTTGGATTGTCCACGGCACCCCGGGGTCTTTACCAAGGTAATGGCCGAATTGATGATTCTTCTTCGAAGAAAAGGCGTCTTAATTATCCCTTACTTGGACGATCTCCTGATAGGGGCATAGTCCAGGGAACAGTTGGAGGTCGGAGTAGCACTATCTCGGATACTGCTACAATCAGCACGGGTGGATTCTAAATATTCCAAAATCGCAGCTGATCCCGACGACACGTCTGCTGTGCCTAGGGATGATTCTGGACACAGTCCAGAAAAAGGTGTTTCTCCCGGAAGAGAAAGCCAGGGAGTTATCCGAGCAAGTCAGGAACCTCCTAAAAACAGTGCATCATTGCACAAGGGTCCTGGTAAAAATGGTGGCTTCCTACGAAGCAATTCCATTCGGCAGATTTCACGTAAGAACTTTTCAGTGGGATCTGCTGGACAAATGGTCCGGATCGCATCTTCAGATGCATCAGCGGATAACCCAATATCCAAGGACAAGGGTGTCTCTCCTGTGGTGGTTATAGAGTGCTCATCTTCTAGAGGGCCGCAGATTCGGCATTCAGGATTGGATGCTGGTAACCACGGAGCCCAGCCTGAGAGGCTGGGGAGCAGTCACACAAGGGAAAAATTTCCAGGGAGTGTGATCAAGTATGGAGACTTTTCTCCACATAAATATACTGGAGCTAAGGGTAAATTTATAATGCTCTAAGCTTAGCAAGACCTCTGCTTCAAGGTCAGCCGGTATTGATCCAGTGGGAAAAACATCACGGCAGTCGCCCACGTAAACAGACAGGGCGACACAAGAAGCAGGAGGGCAATGGCAGAAACTGCAAGGACTTTTCGCTGGGCGGAAAATCATGTGATAACACTGTCAGCAGTTTTTCATCCCGGGAATGGAAACTGGGAAGCAGACTTCCTCAGCACGACCTCCACCCGGGAGAGTGGAAACTTCATTGAGAAGTTTTTTCCACATGATTGTAAACCGTTGGGAAATACCAAAGGTGGACATGATGGCGTCCCGTCTGAACAAAAAACGGGACAGGTATTGCGCCAGGTCAAGGGACCCTCAGGCAATAGATGTGGACGTTCTGGTAACACCGTGGGTGTACCAGTCGGTGTATGTGTTCCCTCCTCTGCTTCTCATACCTAAGGTGCTGAGAATTATAAGACGTAGAGGAGTAAGAACTATACTCATGGCTCCGGATTGGCCAAGAAGGACTTGGTACCCGGAACTTCAAGAGATGCTTACAGAGGTCTTATGGCCTCTGCCGCTAAGAAGGGACTTGCTTCAGCAAGTACCATGTCTGTTCCAAGACTTACCGCAGCTGCGTTTGTCGGCATGGCGATGGAAAGCCGGATCCTAAGGGAAAAAAGGCATTCCGGAAGAGGTCTTTCCTACCCTGGTCAAAGCCAGAAAGGAGGTGACCGCACAACATTATCACCACGTGTGGCGAAAATTTGTTGCGTGGTGTGAGGCCAGGAAGGCCCCACAAAGAAATTTCAACTCGGTCGTTTCCTGCATTTCCTGCAAACAGGAGTGTCTATGGGCCTCAAATTGGGGTCCATTAAGGTTCAAATTCGGCCCTGTAAATTTTCTTCCAGAAAGAATTGGCTTCAGTTCCTGAAGTCCAGAAGTTTGTCAAGGGAGTATTGCATATACAAACCCCTTTTTTGTGCCTCCAGTGGCACTGTGGGATCTCAACGTAGTTCTGGGATTTCTCAAATCACATTGGTTTAAAACCAGTCAAATGTGTGGATTTGCAGCATCTCACATAAAAAGTGACCATGCTCTTGGCCCTGGCCTGGACCAGGCGAGTGTCAAATTGGTGGTTTTTTCTCAAAAAAGCCCATATCTGTTTGTCCATTCGGACAGGGCAGAGCTGCGGACTCGTCCCCAGTTCTCTCCCTAAGGTGGTGTCAGTGTTTCACCTGAACCAGCTTATTGTGGTGCCTTGCACCTACTAGGGACTTGGAGGACTCCAAGTTGCTAGAAGTTGTCAGGGCCCTGAAAATATATTCCAGGACAGCTGGAGTCAGAAAATCTGACTCGCTGTTTATACTGTATGCACCCAACAAGTTGGGTGCGCCTGCTTCTAAGCAGTCGATTGCTCGTTGGATTTGTAACACAATTCAACTTGCACATTCTGAGGCAGGCCTGCCACAGTCTAAATCGGTTAAGGCCCATTCCACAAGGAAGGTGGGCTCATCTTGGGCGGCTGCCCGAGAGGTCTCGGCATTACAACTCTGCCGAGCAGCTACGTGGTCAGGGGAGAACACGTTTGTAAAATTCTACAAATTTGATATCCTGGCAAAAGAGGACCTGGAGTTCTCTCATTCGGTGCTGCAGAGTCATCCGCACTCTCCCGCCCGTTTGGGAGCTTTGGTATAATCCCCATGGTCCTTTCAGGAACCCCAGCATCCACTAGGACGATAGAGAAAATAAGAATTTACTTACCGATAATTCTATTTCTCGGAGTCCGTAGTGGATGCTGGGCGCCCATCCCAAGTGCGGATTATCTGCAATACTTGTACATAGTTACAAAAATCGGGTTATTATTGTTGTGAGCCATCTTTTCAGAGGCTCCGCTGTTATCATACTGTTAACTGGGTTTAGATCACAAGTTGTACGGTGTGATTGGTGTGGCTGGTATGAGTCTTACCCGGGATTCAAAATTCCTCCCTTATTGTGTACGCTCGTCCGGGCACAGTACCTAACTGGCTTGGAGGAGGGTCATAGGGGGAGGAGCCAGTGCACACCACCTGATCCTAAAGCTTTACTTTTTGTGCCCTGTCTCCTGCGGAGCCGCTATTCCCCATGGTCCTTTCAGGAACCCCAGCATCCACTACGGACTCCGAGAAATAGAATTATCGGTAAGTAAATTCTTATTTTAATATATCCGTTCTCTGCCTGAAAAAAGCGATACACACAGTGACTCAGTCAGTCACATACCATATCTGTGTGCACTGCTCAGGCTCAGGCCAGTGTGCTGCATCATCTATATATATTATATATCTGTCTGACTGCTCAGCTCACACAGCTTATAATTGTGGGGGAGACTGGGGAGCACTACTGCAGTGCCAGTTATAGGTTATAGCAGGAGCCAGGAGTACATAATATTATAGTAAAATTAAACAGTGCACACTTTTGCTGCAGGAGTGCCACTGCCAGTGTGACTAGTGACCAGTGACCTGACCACCAGTATATATAATATTAGTAGTATACTATCTCTTTATCAACCAGTCTATATTAGCAGCAGACACAGTACAGTGCGGTAGTTCACGGCTGTGGCTACCTCTGTGTCGGCACTCGGCAGCCCGTCCATAATTGTATATACCACCTAACCGTGGTTTTTTTTTCTTTCTTTATACATACATACTAGTTACGAGTATACTATCTCTTTATCAACCAGTCTATATTAGCAGCAGACACAGTACAGTGCGGTAGTTCACGGCTGTGGCTACCTCTGTGTCGGCACTCGGCAGCCCGTCCATAATTGTATATACCACCTAACCGTGGTTTTTTTTTCTTTCTTTATACATACATACTAGTTACGAGTATACTATCTCTTTATCAACCAGTCTATATATTAGCAGCAGACACAGTACAGTGCGGTAGTTCACGGCTGTGGCTACCTCTGTGTCGGCACTCGGCAGCCCGTCCATAATTGTATATACCACCTAACCGTGGTTTTTTTTTCTTTCTTTATACATACATACTAGTTACGAGTATACTATCTCTTTATCAACCAGTCTATATATTAGCAGCAGACACAGTACAGTGCGGTAGTTCACGGCTGTGGCTACCTCTGTGTCGGCACTCGGCAGCCCGTCCATAATTGTATATACCACCTAACCGTGGTTTTTTTTTCTTTCTTTATACATACATACTAGTTACGAGTATACTATCTCTTTATCAACCAGTCTATATATTAGCAGCAGACACAGTACAGTGCGGTAGTTCACGGCTGTGGCTACCTCTGTGTCGGCACTCGGCAGCCCGTTCATAATTGTATATACCACCTAACCGTGGTTTTTTTTTCTTTCTTTATACATACATACTAGTTACGAGTATACTATCTCTTTATCAACCAGTCTATATATTAGCAGCAGACACAGTACAGTGCGGTAGTTCACGGCTGTGGCTACCTCTGTGTCGGCACTCGGCAGCCCGTCCATAATTGTATATACCACCTAACCGTGGTTTTTTTTTCTTTCTTTATACATACATACTAGTTACGAGTATACTATCTCTTTATCAACCAGTCTATATATTAGCAGCAGACACAGTACAGTGCGGTAGTTCACGGCTGTGGCTACCTCTGTGTCGGCACTCGGCAGCCCGTCCATAATTGTATATACCACCTAACCGTGGTTTTTTTTTTCTTTCTTTATACATACATACTAGTTACGAGTATACTATCTCTTTATCAACCAGTCTATATTAGCAGCAGACACAGTACAGTGCGGTAGTTCACGGCTGTGGCTACCTCTGTGTCGGCACTCGGCAGCCCGTCCATAATTGTATATACCACCTAACCGTGGTTTTTTTTTCTTTCTTTATACATACATACTAGTTACGAGTATACTATCTCTTTATCAACCAGTCTATATATTAGCAGCAGACACAGTACAGTGCGGTAGTTCACGGCTGTGGCTACCTCTGTGTCGGCACTCGGCAGCCCGTCCATAATTGTATACTAGTATCCAATCCATCCATCTCCATTGTTTACCTGAGGTGCCTTTTAGTTGTGCCTATTAAAATATGGAGAACAAAAATGTTGAGGTTCCAAAATTAGGGAAAGATCAAGATCCACTTCCACCTCGTGCTGAAGCTGCTGCCACTAGTCATGGCCGAGACGATGAAATGCCAGCAACGTCGTCTGCCAAGGCCGATGCCCAATGTCATAGTACAGAGCATGTCAAATCCAAAACACCAAATATCAGTAAAAAAAGGACTCCAAAACCTAAAATAAAATTGTCGGAGGAGAAGCGTAAACTTGCCAATATGCCATTTACCACACGGAGTGGCAAGGAACGGCTGAGGCCCTGGCCTATGTTCATGGCTAGTGGTTCAGCTTCACATGAGGATGGAAGCACTCAGCCTCTCGCTAGAAAAATGAAAAGACTCAAGCTGGCAAAAGCAGCACAGCAAAGAACTGTGCATTCTTCGAAATCCCAAATCCACAAGGAGAGTCCAATTGTGTCGGTTGCGATGCCTGACCTTCCCAACACTGGACGTGAAGAGCATGCGCCTTCCACCATTTGCACGCCCCCTGCAAGTGCTGGAAGGAGCACCCGCAGTCCAGTTCCTGATAGTCAGATTGAAGATGTCAGTGTTGAAGTACACCAGGATGAGGAGGATATGGGTGTTGCTGGCGCTGGGGAGGAAATTGACCAGGAGGATTCTGATGGTGAGGTGGTTTGTTTAAGTCAGGCACCCGGGGAGACACCTGTTGTCCGTGGGAGGAATATGGCCGTTGACATGCCAGGTGAAAATACCAAAAAAATCAGCTCTTCGGTGTGGAGGTATTTCACCAGAAATGCGGACAACAGGTGTCAAGCCGTGTGTTCCCTTTGTCAAGCTGTAATAAGTAGGGGTAAGGACGTTAACCACCTCGGAACATCCTCCCTTATACGTCACCTGCAGCGCATTCATAATAAGTCAGTGACAAGTTCAAAAACTTTGGGTGACAGCGGAAGCAGTCCACTGACCAGTAAATCCCTTCCTCTTGTAACCAAGCTCACGCAAACCACCCCACCAACTCCCTCAGTGTCAATTTCCTCCTTCCCCAGGAATGCCAATAGTCCTGCAGGCCATGTCACTGGCAATTCTGACGAGTCCTCTCCTGCCTGGGATTCCTCCGATGCATCCTTGCGTGTAACGCCTACTGCTGCTGGCGCTGCTGTTGTTGTTGCCGCTGGGAGTCGATGGTCATCCCAGAGGGGAAGTCGTAAGCCCACTTGTACTACTTCCAGTAAGCAATTGACTGTTCAACAGTCCTTTGCGAGGAAGATGAAATATCACAGCAGTCATCCTACTGCAAAGCGGATAACTGAGTCCTTGACAACTATGTTGGTGTTAGACGTGCGTCCGGTATCCGCCGTTAGTTCACAGGGAACTAGACAATTTATTGAGGCAGTGTGCCCCCGTTACCAAATACCATCTAGGTTCCACTTCTCTAGGCAGGCGATACCGAGAATGTACACGGACGTCAGAAAAAGACTCACCAGTGTCCTAAAAAATGCAGTTGTACCCAATGTCCACTTAACCACGGACATGTGGACAAGTGGAGCAGGGCAGGGTCAGGACTATATGACTGTGACAGCCCACTGGGTAGATGTATGGACTCCCGTCGCAAGAACAGCAGCGGCGGCACCAGTAGCAGCATCTCGCAAACGCCAACTCTTTCCTAGGCAGGCTACGCTTTGTATCACCGCTTTCCAGAATACGCACACAGCTGAAAACCTCTTACGGCAACTGAGGAAGATCATCGCGGAATGGCTTACCCCAATTGGACTCTCCTGTGGATTTGTGGCATCGGACAACGCCAGCAATATTGTGTGTGCATTAAATATGGGCAAATTCCAGCACGTCCCATGTTTTGCACATACCTTGAATTTGGTGGTGCAGAATTTTTTAAAAAACGACAGGGGCGTGCAAGAGATGCTGTC
The DNA here is from genome assembly GCF_028390025.1 of Pseudophryne corroboree. Classification (NCBI taxonomy): domain Eukaryota; kingdom Metazoa; phylum Chordata; class Amphibia; order Anura; family Myobatrachidae; genus Pseudophryne; species Pseudophryne corroboree. The sequence goes on along the minus strand of NC_086449.1, from coordinate 817,614,664 downwards.
GGTGGCCAGAAAAATCGCGGGACACTTTCGGCGTACAGGCACCACGTACAGAAGACTGGAGCACCACCAAAAACTACTGAACCTGCCCTGCCATCATCTGAAGCAAGAAGTGGTAACGAGGTGGAATTCAACCCTCTATATGCTTCAGAGGTTGGAGGAGCAGCAAAAGGCCATTCAAGCCTATACAATTGAGCACGATATAGTAGGTGGAATGCACCTGTCTCAAGTGCAGTGGAGAATGATTTCAACGTTGTGCAAGGTTCTGATGCCCTTTGAACTTGCCACACGTGAAGTCAGTTCAGACACTGCCAGCCTGAGTCAGGTCATTCCCCTCATCAGGCTTTTGCAGAAGAAGCTGGAGGCATTGAAGAAGGAGCTAAAAGGGAGCGATTCCGCTAGGCATGTGGGACTTGTGGATGCAGCCCTTAATTCGCTTAACAAGGATTCACGGGTGGTCAATCTGTTGAAATCAGAGCACTACATTTTGGCCACCGTGCTCGATCCTAGATTTAAAGCCTACCTTGGATCTCTCTTTCCGGCAGACACAGGTCTGCTGGGGTTGAAAGACCTGCTGGTGACAAAATTGTCAAGTCAAGCGGAACGCGACCTGTCAACATCTCCTCCTTCACATTCTCCCGCAACTGGGGGTGCGAGGAAAAGGCTCAGAATTCCGAGCCCACCCGCTGGCGGTGATGCAGGGCAGTCTGGAGCGACTGCTGATGCTGACATCTGGTCCGGACTGAAGGACCTGACAACGATTACGGACATGTCGTCTACTGTCACTGCATATGATTCTCTCAACATTGATAGAATGGTGGAGGATTATATGAGTGACCGCATCCAAGTAGGCACGTCACACAGTCCGTACTAATACTGGCAGGAAAAAGAGGCAATTTGGAGGCCCTTGCACAAACTGGCTTTATTCTACCTAAGTTGCCCTCCCACAAGTGTGTACTCCGAAAGAGTGTTTAGTGCCGCCGCTCACCTTGTCAGCAATCGGCGTACGAGGTTACATCCAGAAAATGTGGAGAAGATGATGTTCATTAAAATGAATTATAATCAATTCCTCCGCGGAGACATTGACCAGCAGCAGTTGCCTCCACAAAGTACACAGGGAGCTGAGATGGTGGATTCCAGTGGGGACGAATTGATAATCTGTGAGGAGGGGGATGTACACGGTGATATATCGGAGGGTGAAGATGAGGTGGACATCTTGCCTCTGTAGAGCCAGTTTGTGCAAGGAGAGATTAATTGCTTCTTTTTTGGGGGGGGGTCCAAACCAACCCGTCATATCAGTCACAGTCGTGTGGCAGACCCTGTCACTGAAATGATGGGTTGGTTAAAGTGTGCATGTCCTGTTTTGTTTATACAACATAAGGGTGGGTGGGAGGGCCCAAGGACAATTCCATCTTGCACCTCTTTTTTCTTTTCTTTTTCTTTGCATCATGTGCTGATTGGGGAGGGTTTTTTGGAAGGGACATCCTGCGTGACACTGCAGTGCCACTCCTAGATGGGCCCGGTGTTTGTGTCGGCCACTAGGGTCGCTAATCTTACTCACACAGTCAGCTACCTCATTGCGCCTCTTTTTTTCTTTGCGTCATGTGCTGTTTGGGGAGGGTTTTTTGGAAGGGACATCCTGCGTGACACTGCAGTGCCACTCCTAGATGGGCCCGGTGTTTGTGTCGGCCACTAGGGTCGCTAATCTTACTCACACAGCTACCTCATTGCGCCTCTTTTTTTCTTTGCGTCATGTGCTGTTTGGGGAGGGTTTTTTGGAAGGGACATCCTGCGTGACACTGCAGTGCCACTCCTAGATGGGCCCGGTGTTTGTGTCGGCCACTAGGGTCGCTTATCTTACTCACACAGCGACCTCGGTGCAAATTTTAGGACTAAAAATAATATTGTGAGGTGTGAGGTATTCAGAATAGACTGAAAATGAGTGTAAATTATGGTTTTTGAGGTTAATAATACTTTGGGATCAAAATGACCCCCAAATTCTATGATTTAAGCTGTTTTTTAGTGTTTTTTGAAAAAAACACCCGAATCCAAAACACACCCGAATCCGACAAAAAAAATTCGGTGAGGTTTTGCCAAAACGCGTTCGAACCCAAAACACGGCCGCGGAACCGAACCCAAAACCAAAACACAAAACCCGAAAAATTTCAGGCGCTCATCTAGTTACACATTATACTTTTTAATAACAGTACTAATATATAATTTTGACAAATTCATTGGTATGTACAGGGCCGTATGAAGCCTTATGGGGCCCCGGGGCACTTTCGACAGGGGGGCATAGGGGAAATGAGGGGGGGGGGGATGTATTAGATTATGCATACCTTCCAACATGACCCATTCCAAGATGCTCTCTACCTGGACTTCCCTTTTAGTATGTGATAGGTGTCAAGCGTGTGGAACTATTACATTGATAATAAAGGTGTTTCAGTTCAGGTGATTGCAATTATAAATTAAGAGGGATGTCCAGGTAGAGAGCATTTTGTCCCTCCTGGAATGGGTCATGTTGGGAGGTATGGATTCTGTATATTAAATTTAAACCAATGGTGTATATTAGATTGAAACAATATATGCATATAAAACTAAAATCTGTCATTTATCATGTCACATGCAAGAATAGCAGCAGCCTCTGTACTACTTACACACTGGGACAGGACTCAGGAGGACTCTCTGTGTGTGTGTCTCTCTCTCTAGACCCGAATGCTCTGATTAGATAACAGGTTACACAGGACCCAGACACTGATTTATGCACAAAGGCGCAAACCTTTACCTCTCAGTGCGCCCACGTGCCCTGCACAGAAGTGAGCTGTCTGCGTGCTGTAAATAGCTCTTGCGGCCTCTTCAAGCCAGAAAATGAAACTACAAGATCAATCATTACTTGGAGGACATAAAAAGCAGATGAAAGGCTAAAATGGGAATGAATATTGCGCCTCCTCACAACTGACCGCCATCTCATTTATTTATTTTATTTTCATTTTCATTACAAATTAAAAACATCTTCACTTTTCTCAGGCCAGCGCCATCAAAGGATTTAAGTGTCATTTACCTGATTATTCAAACTGCAATGAAGTTCATTGGGAATATGCGCGGCTATATGCCGGGAGACGGCTAAACCCTAATTACCGGATGAATGCAGAGCACCGTCTTCCAAACAAAGCACAAACCTAATGGTGTCCTTTTGTCTCTCGTAATCGTCTGATCTTATTCAGCACTTGTTGAATTGAACAGGAAGTTCAATGAGTTTTAAGTGAATTAGCTATTAGTGGTTGTGTGGGTGGCATGAAAATGACAAGCGGAAGATGGGAAAATGTTTAACTTGAAGGACGATAAAACCTAAAATCATTATGGGTGCAATGGGTGCGGTGTACAGGGGCCCCTGGGGTCATTTTGATCCTATAGTATTATTAACCTCAATAACCATAATTTCCACTCATTTTCAGTCTATTCTGAACACCTCACACCTCACAATATTATTTTTAGTCCTAAAATTTGCACCAAGGTCGCTGGATGGCTAAGCTAAGCGACACAAGTGGCCGACACAAACACCTGGCCCATCTAGGAGTGGCACTGCAGTGTCAGGCAGGATGGCACTTCAAAAAAATAGTCCCCAAACAGCACATGGTGCAAAGAAAAAAAGAGGCGCAATGAGGTAGCTGTGTGACTAAGCTAAGCGACCCAAGTGGCCGACACAAAGACCCAAGTGGCCGACACAAACACCTGGCCCATCTAGGAGTGGCACTGCAGTGTCAGACAGGATGGCACTTCAAAAAAATAGTCCCCAAACAGCACATGATGCAAAGACAAAAAGAGGCGCACCAAGGTCGCTGTGTGACTAAGCTAAGCGACACAAGTGGCCGACACAAACACCTGGCCCATCTAGGAGTGGCACTGCAGTTTTCTAGCGAGAGGATGAGTGCTTCCATCCTCATGTGAAGCTGAACCACTAGCCATGAACATAGGCCAGGGCCTCAGCCGTTCCTTGCCACTCCGTGTCTTAAATGGCATATTGGCAAATTTACGCTTCTCATCAGACGCTTTTAATTTTGATTTTTGGGTCATTTTACTGAACTTTTGTTTTTTTGATTTTACATGCTCTCTACTATGACATTGGGCATCGGCCTTGGCAGACGACGTTGATGGCATTTCATCGTCTCGGCCATGACTAGTGGCAGCAGCTTCAGCACGAGGTGGAAGTGGATCTTGATCTTTCCCTATTTTACCCTCCACATTTTTGTTCTCCATTTTTTAATGTGTGGAATTATATGCCAGTATTAATAGCAATGGCCTACTACTATATATACTGTGCACAACTGAAATGCACCACAGGTATGGAAGGATAGTATACTTGACGACACAGAGGTAGGTAGAGCAGTGGCCTTCCGTACCGTACTGCTATATATACTGGTGGTCACTGTCAGCAAACTGCAAAACTAGGTATAGAATCTAGATGGATAGTATACTTGACGGCAAAGAGGTAGGTAGAGCAGTGGTCTTCCGTACCGTACTGCTATATATACTGGTGGTCACTGTCAGCAAACTGCAATACTAAAATGCACCACAGGTATAGAATCTAGATGGATAGTATGCTTGACGACACAGAGGTAGGTAGAGCAGTGGCCTTCCGTACCGTACTGCTATATATACTGGTGGTCACTGGTCAGCAAAACTCTGCACTGTACTCCTCCTATATAATATACTGGTGGTCCCCAGTCCCCACAATAAAGCAGTGTGAGCACAGATATATGCAGCACACTGAGCACAGATATGGAGTGTTTTTCAGGCAGACAACGTATAATACTGGTGGTCACTGTCAGCAAAACTCTGCACTGAACTCCTCCTATATAATATACTGGTGGTCCCCAGTCCCCACAATAAAGCAGTGTGAGCACAGATATATGCAGCACACTGAGCACAGATATGGAGTGTTTTTAGGCAGACAACGTATACTGGTGGTCACTGTCAGCAAAACTCTGCACTGCACTCCTCCTATATAATACAGCTGCTCCCCAGTCCCCACAATTAAGCAGTGTGAGCACAGATATATACAGCACACTGAGCACAGATATGGAGTGTTTTTCAGGCAGACAACGTATACTGGTGGTCACTGGTCAGCAAAACTCTGCACTGTACTCCTCCTATATAATACAGCTGCTCCCCAGTCCCCATAATTAAGCAGTGTGAGCACAGATATATGCAGCACACTGAGCACAGATATGGAGTGTTTTTCAGGCAGACAACATATACTGGTGGTCACTGGTCAGCAAAACTCTGCACTGTACTCCTCCTATATAATACAGCTGCTCCCCAGTCCCCACAATTAAGCAGTGTGAGCACAGATATATGCAGCACACTGAGCACAGATATGGAGTGTTTTTCAGGCAGACAACGTATACTGGTGGTCACTGGTCAGCAAAACTCTGCACTGTACTCCTCCTATATAATACAGCTGCTGCTCAGTCCCCACAATTAAGCAATAAGCAGCACAAATATTATTAATAAACGGAGAAGACGCCAGCCACGTCCTCTCCCTAACATTTCCAATGCACGAGTGAAAATGGCGGCGACGCGCGGCTGCTTATATAGAATCCGAATCTCGCGAGAATCCGACAGCGGGATGATGACGTTCGGGCGCGCTCGGATTGACCGAGCCATACGGGAGAATCCGAGTATGCCTCGGACCCGTGTAAAATTAGTGAAGTTCGGGGGGGTTCGGTTTCCGAGGAACCGAACCCGCTCATCACTATATATAAGTAGAGATGCAGAGCTGTGATGTATATGTAGAGATGCAGAGATGTGATATGTAAGTAGAGATGCAGAGCTGTGATATATAAGTAGAGAGGCAGAGCTGTGATATATAAGTAGAGATGCAGGGCTGTGTTATATAAGTAGAGATGCAGAGCTGTGATATATAAGTAGAGAGGCAGAGCTGTGATATATAAGTAGAGATGCAGGGCTGTGATATATAAGTAGAGATGCAGAGCTGTGATATATAAGTAGAGAGGCAGAGCTGTGATATATAAGTAGAGATGCAGGGCTGTGATATATAAGTAGAGATGCAGAGCTGTGATATATAAGTAGAGAGGCAGATCTGTGATGTATAAGTAGAGATGCAGAGCTGTGATGTATAAGTAGAGATACAGAGCTGTGATATATAAGTAGAGATGCAGGGCTGTGATATATAAGTAGAGAGGCAGAGCTGTGGTATATAAGTAGAGATACAGAGCTGTGATATATAAGTAGAGATACAGAGCTGTGATATATAAGTAGAGAGGCAGGGCTGTGATATATAAGTAGAGATATAGAGCTGTGATATATAAGTAGAGAGGCAGAGCTGTGGTATATAAGTAGAGAGGCAGAGCTGTGATGTATAAGTAGAGATACAGAGCTGTGATATGTTAGTAGAGAGGCAGAGCTGTGGTATATAAGTAGAGATGCACAGCTGTGATATATAAGTAGAGATATAGAGCTGTGATATATAAGTAGAGAGGCAGAGCTGTGGTATATAAGTAGAGAGGCAGAGCTGTGATGTATAAGTAGAGATACAGAGCTGTGATATGTTAGTAGAGAGGCAGAGCTGTGGTATATAAGTAGAGATGCACAGCTGTGATATACAATATAAGTAGAGATACAGAGCTGTGATATATAAGTTGAGAGGCAGAGCTGTGATATATAAGTAGTAGTGATGAGCGGGTTCGGTTTCGAGAAACCGAACCCCCCCGAACTTCACCCTTTTTACACGGGTCCGAGCCATACTCGGATTCTCCCGTATGGCTCGGTTAACCCGAGCGCGCCCGAACGTCATCATCCCGCTGTCGGATTCTCGCGAGATTCGGATTCTATATAAGCAGCCGCACGTCGCCGCCATTTTCACACGTGCATTGAGATTGATAGGGAGAGGATGTGGCTGGTGTCCTCTCCGTTTATAATTGTAGAAGAGACAGTTGATTGCTTGTTTTTTTTTTTACTAATTGTGGGGAGGATTGGGGAGCAGCTATTATTAGGACTCGGAGTAGAGTGCAGAGTTTTGCTGATAGTGACCACCAGTTTTTTTTTATCCGTTCTCTGCCTGAAAAAAACGCTCCATACCATATCTCTGCTCAGTGTGCTGCATGATATATCTGTGCTGAGTGCTCACACTGCTTAATTGTGGGGACTGGGGAGCAGCTATAGCAGGAGTACAGTGCACAGTTTTGCTGACAGTGACCACCAGTATACGTTTGTCTGCCTGAAAAACACTCCTGTGGTGGCTTTTTTTTATACTAGTTTAGCAGTCTGCTGACAGTGTCCACCAGGTCCATTATACTGTATATAGCAGTACGGTAGGCCACTGCTGTACCTACCTCTGTGTCGTCAGTCACTCGTCATCCATTAATAATAATAAGTATACTATCCATTCATCTACATTGTATACCTGTGGTGGCTTTTTTTCTTTATACTAGTTTAGCAGTTTGCTGACAGTGTCCACCAGGTCCATTTATTATACTGTATATAGCAGTACGGTAGGCTACTGCTGTACCTACCTCTGTGTCGTCACTCGTCGTCCATAAGTATACTATCCATCCATCTACATCAGGCATTCCCAACCACGGTCCTCAAGGCACACCAACAGTGCAGGTTTTAGTGATATCCAGGCTTAAGCACAGATGGTTAAATCAAAATAACTGAGGTGCTAATTAAGTCACCTGTGTTCAAGCCTGGATATCACTAAAACCAGGACTGTTAGTGTGCCTTGAGGACCGAGGTTGGGAAACACTGATCTACATTGTATACCTGTGGTGGCTTTTTTTCTTTATACTAGTAGTAGTACTAGTTTAGCAGTCTGCTGACAGTGTCCACCAGGTCCATTATACTGTATATAGCAGTACGGTAGGCCACTGCTGTACCTACCTCTGTGTCGTCACTCGTCGTCCATAAGTATACTATCCATCCATCTACATTGTATACCTGTGGTGGCTTTTTTTTTTATACTAGTAGTACTAGTTTAGCAGTCTGCTGACAGTGTCCACCAGGTCCATTATACGGTATATAGCAGTACGGTAGGCCACTGCTGTACCTACCTCTGTGTCATCAGTCACTCGTCATCCATTAATAATAATAAGTATACTATCCATCCATCTACATTGTATACCTGTGGTGTCTTTTTTTCTTTATACTAGTTTAGCAGTTTGCTGACAGTGTCCACCAGGTCCATTTATTATACTGTATATAGCAGTATGGTAGGCCACTGCTGTACCTACCTCTGTGTCGTCACTCGTCGTCCATAAGTATACTATCCATCCATCTACATTGTATACCCGTGGTGCCTTTTTTTCTTTATACTAGTAGTACTAGTTTAGCAGTCTGCTGACAGTGTCCACCAGGTCCATTATGCTGTATATAGCAGTACGGTAGGCCACTGCTGTACCTACCTCTGTGTCGTCACTCGTCGTCCATAAGTATACTACCATCCATCTACATTGTATACCTGTGGTGGCTTTTTTTTTTATACTAGTAGTACTAGTTTAGCAGTCTGCTGACAGTGTCCACCAGGTCCATTATACTGTATATAGCAGTACGGTAGGCCACTGCTGTACCTACCTCTGTGTCATCAGTCACTCGTCATCCATTAATAATAATAAGTATACTATCCATCCATCTACATTGTATACCTGTGGTGGCTTTTTTTCTTTATACTACTTTAGCAGTTTGCTGACAGTGTCCACCAGGTCCATTTATTATACTGTATATAGCAGTACGGTAGGCCACTGCTGTACCTACCTCTGTGTCGTCACTCGTCGTCCATAAGTATACTATCCATCCATCTACATTGTATACCTGTGGTGGCTTTTTTTCTTTATACTAGTAGTACTAGTTTAGCAGTCTGCTGACAGTGTCCACCAGGTCCATTATACTTTATATAGCAGTACGGTAGGCCACTGCTGTACCTACCTCTGTGTCGTCACTCGTCGTCCATAAGTATACTATCCATCCATCTACATTGTATACCTGTGGTGGCTTTTTTTTTTATACTAGTAGTACTAGTTTAGCAGTCTGCTGACAGTGTCCACCAGGTCCATTATACTGTATATAGCAGTACGGTAGGCCACTGCTGTACCTACCTCTGTGTCGTCAGTCACTCGTCATCCATTAATAATAATAAGTATACTATCCATCCATCTACATTGTATACCTGTGGTGGCTTTTTTTCTTTATACTACTTTAGCAGTTTGCTGACAGTGTCCACCAGGTCCATTTATTATACTGTATATAGCAGTACGGTAGGCCACTGCTGTACCTACCTCTGTGTCGTCACTCGTCGTCCATAAGTATACTATCCATCCATCTACATTGTATACCTGTGGTGGCTTTTTTTCTTTATACTAGTAGTACTAGTTTAGCAGTCTGCTGACAGTGTCCACCAGGTCCATTATACTTTATATAGCAGTACGGTAGGCCACTGCTGTACCTACCTCTGTGTCGTCACTCGTCGTCCATAAGTATACTATCCATCCATCTACATTGTATACCTGTGGTGGCTTTTTTTTTTATACTAGTAGTACTAGTTTAGCAGTCTGCTGACAGTGTCCACCAGGTCCATTATACTGTATATAGCAGTACGGTAGGCAACTGCTGTACCTACCTCTGTGTCGTCAGTCACTCATCATCCATTAATAATAATAAGTATACTATCCTTCCATCTACATTGTATACCTGTGGTGGCTTTTTTTCTTTATACTAGTTTAGCAGTTTGCTGACAGTGTCCACCAGGTCCATTTATTATACTGTATATAGCAGTTCGATAGGCCACTGCTGTACCTACCTCTGTGTCGTCACTCGTCGTCCATAAGTATACTATCCATCCATCTACATTGTATACCTGTGGTGGCTTTTTTTCTTTATACTAATAGTACTAGTTTAGCAGTCTGCTGACAGTGTCCACCAGGTCCATTAAACTGTATATAGCAGTACGGTAGGCCACTGCTGTACCTACCTCTGTGTCGTCACTCGTCGTCCATAAGTATACTATCCATCCATCTACATTGTATACCTGTGGTGGCTTTTTTTTTTATACTAGTAGTACTAGTTTACCAGTCTGCTGACAGTGTCCACCAGGTCCATTATACTGTATATAGCAGTACGGTAGGCCACTGCTGTACCTACCTCTGTCGTCAGTCACTCGTCATCCATTAATAATAATAAGTATACTATCCATCCATCTACATTGTATACCTGTGGTGGCTTTTTTTCTTTATACTAGTTTAGCAGTTTGCTGACAGTGTCCTCCAGGTCCATTTATTATACTGTATATAGCAGTATGGTAGGCCACTGCTGTACCTACCTCTGTGTCATCACTCGTCGTCCATAAGTATACTATCCATCCATCTACATTGTATACCTGTGGTGCCTTTTTTTCTTTATACTAGTTTAGCAGTTTGCTGACAGTGTCCACCAGGTCCATTTATTATACTGTATATAGCAGTACGGTAGGCCACTGCTGTACCTACCTCTGTGTCATCACTCGTCGTCCATAAGTATACTATCCATCCATCTACATTGTATACCTGTGGTGGCTTTTTTTCTTTATACTAGTAGTACTAGTTTAGCAGTCTGCTGACAGTGTCCACCAGGTCCATTATACTGTATATAGCAGTACGGTAGGCCACTGCTGTACCTACCTCTGTGTCGTCACTCGTCATCCATAAGTATACTATCCATCCATCTACATTGTATACCTGTGGTGCCTTTTAGTTGTGCGCATTAAAATATGGAGAACAAAAATGTGGAGGTTAAAAAAATAGGGAAAGATCAAGATCCACTTCCACCTCGTGCTGAAGCTGCTGCCACTAGTCATGGCCGAGACGATGAAATTCCATCAACGTCGTCTGCCAAGGCCGATGCCCAATGTCATAGTACAGAGCATGTAAAATCCAAAACACAAAAGATCAGTAAAATGACCCAAAAATCAAAATTAAAAACGTCTGAGGAGAAGCGTAAAGTTGCCAATATGCCATTTACGACACGGAGTGGCAAGGAACGGCTGAGGCCCTGGCCTATGTTCATGGCTAGTGGTTCAGCTTCACATGAGGATGGAAGCACTCATCCTCTCGCTAGAAAAAAGAAAAGACTTAAGCTGGCAAGAGCACAGCAAAGAACTGTGCGTTCTTCGAAATCACAAATCCCCAAGGAGAGTCCAATTGTGTCGGTTGCGATGCCTGACCTTCCCAACACTGGACGGGAAGAGCTTGCGCCTTCCACCATTTGCACGCCCCCTGCAAGTGCTGGAAGGAGCACCCGCAGTCCAGTTCCTGATAGTTAAATTGAAGATGTCAGTGTTGAAGTACACCAGGATGAGGATATGGGTGTTGCTGGCGCTGGGGAGGAAATTGACAAGGAGGATTCTGATGGTGAGGTGGTTTGTTTAAGTCAGGCACCCGGGGAGACGCCTGTTGTCCGTGGGAGGAATATGGCCATTGACATGCCTGGTCAAAATACAAAAAAAATCAGCTCTTCGGTGTGGAATTATTTCAACACAAATGCGGACAACAGGTGTCAAGCCGTGTGTTGCCTTTGTCAAGCTGTAATAAGTAGGGGTAAGGACGTTAACCACCTCGGAACATCCTCCCTTATATGTCACCTGCAGCGCATTCATCATAAGTCAGTGACAAGTTCAAAAACTTTGGGCGACAGCGGAAGCAGTCCACTGACCACTAAATCCCTTCCTCTTGTAACCAAGCTCCTGCAAACCACACCACCAACTCCCTCAGTGTCAATTTCCTCCTTACCCAGGAAAGCCAATAGACCTGCAGGCCATGTCACTGGCAAGTCTGACGAGTCCTCTCCTGCCTGGGATTCCTCTGATGCATCCTTGAGTGTAACGCCTACTGCTGCTGGCGCTGCTGTTGGTGCTGCTGGGAGTCGATCGTCATCCCAGAGGGGAAGTCGGAAGACCACTTGTACTACTTCCAGTAAGCAATTGACTGTACAACAGTCCTTTGCGAGGAAGATGAAATATCACAGCAGTCATCCTGCTGCAAAGCGGATAACTGAGGCCTTGGCAGCCTGGGTGGTGAGAAACGTGGTTCCGGTATCCATCGTTAATTCAGAGCCAACTATAGACCTGATTAAGGTACTGTGTCCCCGGTACCAAATACCATCTAGGTTCCATTTCTCTAGGCAGGCGATACCGAAAATGTACACAGACCTCAGAAAAAGACTCACCAGTGTCCTAAAAAATGGAGTTGTACCCAATGTCCACTTAACCACGGACATGTGGACAAGTGGAGCAGGGCAGACTCAGGACTATATGACTGTGACAGCCCACTGGGTAGATGTATTGCCTCCCGCTGCAAGAACAGCAGCGGCGGCACCAGTAGCAGCATCTCGCAAATGCCAACTCGTTCCTAGGCAGGCTACGCTTTGTATCACCGCTTTCCAGAATACGCACACAGCTGAAAACCTCTTACGGCAACTGAAGAAGATCATCGCAGAATGGCTTACCCCAATTGGACTCTCCTGGGGATTTGTGACATCGGACAATGCCAGCAATATTGTGCGTGCATTACATCTGGGCAAATTCCAGCACGTCCCATGTTTTGTACATACCTTGAATTTGGTTGTGCAGAATTATTTAAAAAACGACAGGGGCGTGCAAGAGATGCTGTCGGTGGCCCGAAGAATTGCGGGCCACTTTCGGCGTTCAGGCACCGCGTACAGAAGACTGGAGCACCACCAAAAATACCTGAACCTGCCCTGCCATCATCTGAAGCAAGAGGTGGTAACGAGGTGGAATTCAACCCTCTATATGCTTCAGAGGATGGAGGAGCAGCAAAAGGCCATTCAAGCCTATACATCTGGCCGCGATATAGGCAAAGGAGGTGGAATGCACCTGTCTCAAGCGCAGTGGAGAATGATTTCAACGTTGTGCAAGGTTCTGCAACCCTTTGAACTTGCCACACGTGAAGTCAGTTCAGACACTGCCAGCCTGAGTCAGGTCATTCCCCTCATCAGGCTTTTGCAGAAGAAGCTGGAGACATTGAAGGAGGAGCTAAAACAGAGCGATTCCGCTAGGCATGTGGGACTTGTGGATGGAGCCCTTCATTCGCTTAACCAGGATTCACTGGTGATCAATCTGTTGAAATCATAGCACTACATTTTGGCCACCGTGCTCGATCCTAGATTTAAAACCTACGTTGTATCTCTCTTTCCGGCAGACACAAGTCTGCAGGGGTTCAAAGACCTGCTGGTGAGAAAATTGTCAAGTCAAGCGGAACGTGACCCGTCAACAGCTCCTCCTTCACATTCTCCCGCAACTGGGGGTGCGAGGAAAAGGCTAAGAATTCCGAGCCCACCCGCTGGTAGTGATGCAGGGCAGTCTGGAGCGAGTGCTGACTAGAGATGAGCGCCTGAAATTTTTCGGGTTTTGTGTTTTGGTTTTGGGTTCGGTTCCGCGGCCGTGTTTTGGGTTCGAACGCGTTTTGGCAAAACCTCACCGAATTATTTTTGTCGGATTCGGGTGTGTTTTGGATTCGGGTGTTTTTTTCAAAAAACCCTAAAAAACAGCTTAAATCATAGAATTTGGGGGTAATTTTGATCCCAAAGTATTATTAACCTCAAAAAACATAATTTACACTCATTTTCAGCCTATTCTGAACACATCACACCTCACAATATTATTTTTAGTCCTAAAATTTGCACCGAGGTCGCTGTGTGAGTAAGATAAGCGACCCTAGTGGCCGACACAAACACCGGGCCCATCTAGGAGTGGCACTGCAGTGTCACGCAGGATGTCCCTTCCAAAAAACCCTCCCCAAACAGCACATGACGCAAAGAAAAAAAGAGGCGCAATGAGGTAGCTGTGTGAGTAAGATTAGCGACCCTAGTGGCCGACACAAACACCGGGCCCATCTAGGAGTGGCACTGCAGTGTCACGCAGGATGGCCCTTCCAAAAAACCCTCCCCAAACAGCACATGACGCAAAGAAAAAAAGAGGCGCAATGAGGTAGCTGTGTGAGTAAGATTAGCGACCCTAGTGGCCGACACAAACACCGGGCCCATCTAGGAGTGGCACTGCAGTGTCACGCAGGATGGCCCTTCCAAAAAACCCTCCCCAAACAGCACATGACGCAAAGAAAAAAAGAGGCGCAATGAGGTAGCTGACTGTGTGAGTAAGATTAGCGACCCTAGTGGCCGACACAAACACCGGGCACATCTAGGAGTGGCACTGCAGTGTCACGCAGGATGTCCCTTCCAAAAAACCCTCCCCAAACAGCACATGACGCAAAGAAAAAAAGAGGCGCAATGAGGTAGCTGTGTGAGTAAGATTAGCGACCCTAGTGGCCGACACAAACACCGGGCCCATCTAGGAGTGGCACTGCAGTGTCACGCAGGATGTCCCTTCCAAAAAACCCTCCCCAATCAGCACATGATGCAAAGAAAAAGAAAAGAAAAAAGAGGTGCAAGATGGAATTGTCCTTGGGCCCTCCCACCCACCCTTATGTTGTATAAACAAAACAGGACATGCACACTTTAACCAACCCATCATTTCAGTGACAGGGTCTGCCACACGACTGTGACTGATATGACGGGTTGGTTTGGACCCCCCCCAAAAAAGAAGCAATTAATCTCTCCTTGCACAAACTGGCTCTACAGAGGCAAGATGTCCACCTCATCTTCACCCTCCGATATATCACCGTGTACATCCCCCTCCTCACAGATTATCAATTCGTCCCCACTGGAATCCACCATCTCAGCTCCCTGTGTACTTTGTGGAGGCAATTGCTGCTGGTCAATGTCTCCGCGGAGGAATTGATTATAATTCATTTTAATGAACATCATCTTCTCCACATTTTCTGGATGTAACCTCGTACGCCGATTGCTGACAAGGTGAGCGGCGGCACTAAACACTCTTTCGGAGTACACACTTGTGGGAGGGCAACTTAGGTAGAATAAAGCCAGTTTGTGCAAGGGCCTCCAAATTGCCTCTTTTTCCTGCCAGTATAAGTACGGACTGTGTGACGTGCCTACTTGGATGCGGTCACTCATATAATCCTCCACCATTCTATCAATGTTGAGAGAATCATATGCAGTGACAGTAGACGACATGTCCGTAATCGTTGTCAGGTCCTTCAGTCCGGACCAGATGTCAGCATCAGCAGTCGCTCCAGACTGCCCTGCATCACCGCCAGCGGGTGGGCTCGGAATTCTGAGCCTTTTCCTCGCACCCCCAGTTGCGGGAGAATGTGAAGGAGGAGATGTTGACAGGTCGCGTTCCGCTTGACTTGACAATTTTGTCACCAGCAGGTCTTTCAACCCCAGCAGACCTGTGTCTGCCGGAAAGAGAGATCCAAGGTAGGCTTTAAATCTAGGATCGAGCACGGTGGCCAAAATGTAGTGCTCTGATTTCAACAGATTGACCACCCGTGAATCCTTGTTAAGCGAATTAAGGGCTGCATCCACAAGTCCCACATGCCTAGCGGAATCGCTCCGTGTTAGCTCCTTCTTCAATGCCTCCAGCTTCTTCTGCAAAAGCCTGATGAGGGGAATGACCTGACTCAGGCTGGCAGTGTCTGAACTGACTTCACGTGTGGCAAGTTCAAAGGGCATCAGAACCTTGCACAACGTTGAAATCATTCTCCACTGCACTTGAGACAGGTGCATTCCATCTCCTATATCGTGCTCAATTGTATAGGCTTGAATGGCCTTTTGCTGCTCCTCCAACCTCTGAAGCATATAGAGGGTTGAATTCCACCTCGTTACCACTTCTTGCTTCAGATGATGGCAGGGCAGGTTCAGTAGTTTTTGGTGGTGCTCCAGTCTTCTGTACGTGGTGCCTGTACGCCGAAAGTGTCCCGCAATTTTTCTGGCCACCGACAGCATCTCTTGCACGCCCCTGTCGTTTTTTAAAAAATTCTGCACCACCAAATTCAAGGTATGTGCAAAACATGGGACGTGCTGGAATTTGCCCATATTTAATGCACACACAATATTGCTGGCGTTGTCCGATGCCACAAATCCACAGGAGAGTCCAATTGGGGTAAGCCATTCCGCGATGATCTTCCTCAGTTGCCGTAAGAGGTTTTCAGCTGTGTGCGTATTCTGGAAAGCGGTGATACAAAGCGTAGCCTGCCTAGGAAAGAGTTGGCGTTTGCGAGATGCTGCTACTGGTGCCGCCGCTGCTGTTCTTGCGGCGGGAGTCCATACATCTACCCAGTGGGCTGTCACAGTCATATAGTCCTGACCCTGCCCTGCTCCACTTGTCCACATGTCCGTGGTTAAGTGGACATTGGGTACAACTGCATTTTTTAGGACACTGGTGAGTCTTTTTCTGACGTCCGTGTACATTCTCGGTATCGCCTGCCTAGAGAAGTGGAACCTAGATGGTATTTGGTAACGGGGGCACACTGCCTCAATAAATTGTCTAGTTCCCTGTGAACTAACGGCGGATACCGGACGCACGTCTAACACCAACATAGTTGTCAAGGACTCAGTTATCCGCTTTGCAGTAGGATGACTGCTGTGATATTTCATCTTCCTCGCAAAGGACTGTTGAACAGTCAATTGCTTACTGGAAGTAGTACAAGTGGGCTTACGACTTCCCCTCTGGGATGACCATCGACTCCCAGCGGCAACAACAGCAGCGCCAGCAGCAGTAGGCGTTACACGCAAGGATGCATCGGAGGAATCCCAGGCAGGAAAGGACTCGTCAGACTTGCCAGTGACATGGCCTGCAGGACTATTGGCATTCCTGGGGAAGGAGGAAATTGACACTGAGGGAGTTGGTGGGGTGGTTTGCGTGAGCTTGGTTACAAGAGGAAGGGATTTACTGGTCAGTGGACTGCTTCCGCTGTCACCCAAAGTTTTTGAACTTGTCACTGACTTATTATGAATGCGCTGCAGGTGACATATAAGGGAGGATGTTCCGAGGTGGTTAACGTCCTTACCCCTACTTATTACAGCTTGACAAAGGGAACACACGGCTTGACACCTGTTGTCCGCATTTCTGGTGAAATACCTCCACACCGAAGAGCTGATTTTTTTGGTATTTTCACCTGGCATGTCAACGGCCATATTCCTCCCACGGACAACAGGTGTCTCCCCGGGTGCCTGACTTAAACAAACCACCTCACCATCAGAATCCTCCTGGTCAATTTCCTCCCCAGCGCCAGCAACACCCATATCCTCCTCATCCTGGTGTACTTCAACACTGACATCTTCAATCTGACTATCAGGAACTGGACTGCGGGTGCTCCTTCCAGCACTTGCAGGGGGCATGCAAATAGTGGAAGGCGCATGCTCTTCACGTCCAGTGTTGGGAAGGTCAGGCATCGCAAACGACACAATTGGACTCTCCTTGTGGATTTGGGATTTCAAAGAACGCACAGTTCTTTGCGGTGCTTTTGCCAGCTTGAGTCTTTTCAGTTTTCTAGCGAGAGGCTGAGTGCTTCCATCCTCATGTGAAGCTGAACCACTAGCCATGAACATAGGCCAGGGCCTCAGCCGTTCCTTGCCACTCCGTGTGGTAAATGGCATATTGGCAAGTTTACGCTTCTCCTCCGACAATTTTATTTTAGGTTTTGGAGTCCTTTTTTTTCTGATATTTGGTGTTTTGGATTTGACATGCTCTGTACTATGACATTGGGCATCGGCCTTGGCAGACGACGTTGCTGGCATTTCATCGTCTCGGCCATGACTAGTGGCAGCAGCTTCAGCACGAGGTGGAAGTGGATCTTGATCTTTCCCTAATTTTGGAACCTCAACTTTTTTGTTCTCCATATTTTATAGGCAGAACTAAAAGGCACCTCAGGTAAACAATGGAGATGGATGGATTGGATAGTTTACTAGTATACAATTATGGACGGACTGCCACGGTTAGGTGGTAT
Organism: Pseudophryne corroboree; assembly: GCF_028390025.1. Taxonomy (NCBI): domain Eukaryota; kingdom Metazoa; phylum Chordata; class Amphibia; order Anura; family Myobatrachidae; genus Pseudophryne; species Pseudophryne corroboree. The sequence goes on along the minus strand of NC_086449.1, from coordinate 817,596,794 downwards.
AAAAAAACCACGGTTAGGTGGTATATATTATAATAATAATACAATTATGGATGGACGGACTGCCTGCCGACTGCCGACACAGAGGTAGCCACAGCCGTGAACTACCGCACTGTACACTGGTTGATAAAGAGATAGTAGTATACTCGTAACAACTAGTATGACACTATGACGACGGTATAAAGAATGGAAAAAAAACCACGGTTAGGTGGTATATATTATAATAATAATACAATTATGGATGGACGGACTGCCTGCCGACTGCCGACACAGAGGTAGCCACAGCCGTGAACTACCGCACTGTACACTGGTTGATAAAGAGATAGTAGTATACTCGTAACAACTAGTATGACACTATGACGACGGTATAAAGAATGGAAAAAAAACCACGGTTAGGTGGTATATATTATAATAATAATACAATTATGGATGGACGGACTGCCTGCCGACTGCCGACACAGAGGTAGCCACAGCCGTGAACTACCGCACTGTACACTGGTTGATAAAGAGATAGTAGTATACTCGTAACAACTAGTATGACACTATGACGACGGTATAAAGAATGGAAAAAAAACCACGGTTAGGTGGTATATATTATAATAATAATACAATTATGGATGGACGGACTGCCTGCCGACTGCCGACACAGAGGTAGCCACAGCCGTGAACTACCGCACTGTACACTGGTTGATAAAGAGATAGTAGTATACTCGTAACAACTAGTATGACACTATGACGACGGTATAAAGAATGGAAAAAAAACCACGGTTAGGTGGTATATATTATAATAATAATACAATTATGGATGGACGGACTGCCTGCCGACTGCCGACACAGAGGTAGCCACAGCCGTGAACTACCGCACTGTACACTGGTTGATAAAGAGATAGTAGTATACTCGTAACAACTAGTATGACACTATGACGACGGTATAAAGAATGAAAAAAAAACCACGGTTAGGTGGTATATATTATAATAATAATACAATTATGGATGGACGGACTGCCTGCCGACTGCCGACACAGAGGTAGCCACAGCCGTGAACTACCGCACTGTACACTGGTTGATAAAGAGATAGTAGTATACTCGTAACAACTAGTATGACACTATGACGACGGTATAAAGAATGGAAAAAAAACCACGGTTAGGTGGTATATATTATAATAATAATACAATTATGGATGGACGGACTGCCTGCCGACTGCCGACACAGAGGTAGCCACAGCCGTGAACTACCGCACTGTACACTGGTTGATAAAGAGATAGTAGTATACTCGTAACAACTAGTATGACACTATGACGACGGTATAAAGAATGGAAAAAAAACCACGGTTAGGTGGTATATATTATAATAATAATACAATTATGGATGGACGGACTGCCTGCCGACTGCCGACACAGAGGTAGCCACAGCCGTGAACTACCGCACTGTACACTGGTTGATAAAGAGATAGTAGTATACTCGTAACAACTAGTATGACACTATGACGACGGTATAAAGAATGGAAAAAAAACCACGGTTAGGTGGTATATATTATAATAATAATAATACAATTATGGATGGACGGACTGCCTGCCGACTGCCGACACAGAGGTAGCCACAGCCGTGAACTACCGCACTGTACACTGGTTGATAAAGAGATAGTAGTATACTCGTAACAACTAGTATGACACTATGACGACGGTATAAAGAATGAAAAAAAAACCACGGTTAGGTGGTATATATTATAATAATAATACAATTATGGATGGACGGACTGCCTGCCGACTGCCGACACAGAGGTAGCCACAGCCGTGAACTACCGCACTGTACACTGGTTGATAAAGAGATAGTAGTATACTCGTAACAACTAGTATGACACTATGACGACGGTATAAAGAATGGAAAAAAAACCACGGTTAGGTGGTATATATTATAATAATAATACAATTATGGATGGACGGACTGCCTGCCGACTGCCGACACAGAGGTAGCCACAGCCGTGAACTACCGCACTGTACACTGGTTGATAAAGAGATAGTAGTATACTCGTAACAACTAGTATGACACTATGACGACGGTATAAAGAATGGAAAAAAAACCACGGTTAGGTGGTATATATTATAATAATAATACAATTATGGATGGACGGACTGCCTGCCGACTGCCGACACAGAGGTAGCCACAGCCGTGAACTACCGCACTGTACACTGGTTGATAAAGAGATAGTAGTATACTCGTAACAACTAGTATGACACTATGACGACGGTATAAAGAATGGAAAAAAAACCACGGTTAGGTGGTATATATTATAATAATAATACAATTATGGATGGACGGACTGCCTGCCGACTGCCGACACAGAGGTAGCCACAGCCGTGAACTACCGCACTGTACACTGGTTGATAAAGAGATAGTAGTATACTCGTAACAACTAGTATGACACTATGACGACGGTATAAAGAATGGAAAAAAAACCACGGTTAGGTGGTATATATTATAATAATAATACAATTATGGATGGACGGACTGCCTGCCGACTGCCGACACAGAGGTAGCCACAGCCGTGAACTACCGCACTGTACACTGGTTGATAAAGAGATAGTAGTATACTCGTAACAACTAGTATGACACTATGACGACGGTATAAAGAATGGAAAAAAAACCACGGTTAGGTGGTATATATTATAATAATAATACAATTATGGATGGACGGACTGCCTGCCGACTGCCGACACAGAGGTAGCCACAGCCGTGAACTACCGCACTGTACACTGGTTGATAAAGAGATAGTAGTATACTCGTAACAACTAGTATGACACTATGACGGTATAAAGAAAGAAAAAAAAATACCACGGTTAGGTGGTATATATTGTAATACAATTATGGATGGACGGACTGCCTGCCGAGTTCCGACTGCCGACACAGAGGTAGCCACAGCCGTGAACTACCGCACTGTACTGTGTCTGCTGCTAATATAGACTGGTTGATAAAGAGATAGTATACAATACATACAACAATGAATATACTACTATACTGGTGGTCAGGCACTGGTCACCACTAGTCACACTGGCAGTGGCACTCCTGCAGCAAAAGTGTGCACTGTTTAATTTTAAATTAATATAATATTATGTACTCCTGGGGGCTCCTGCTATAACAACCTGCAGTGCTCCCCAGTCTCCCCCACAATTATTATAAGCTTTGCCTTTTATACATTGATGTGCAGCACACTGGGCTGAGCTGAGTGCACACAGACTGAGTCACACTGTGTGACTGGCTGCTGCTGTGTATCGTTTTTTTTCAGGCAGAGAACGGATATAGCAGAGAACGGATATATATTAAAATAAATAAAAGTTAACTAACAACAACTGCACTGGTCACTGTGGTAAACTCTGTCTGACTCTGCACAATCTCTCTCTCTCTTCTAATCTAATTTCTAATGGAGAGGACGCCAGCCACGTCCTCTCCCTATCAATCTCAATGCACGTGTGAAAATGGCAGCGACGCGCGGCTCCTTATATAGAATCCGAGTCTCGCGAGAATCCGACAGCGTCATGATGACGTTCGGGCGCGCTCGGGTTAACCGAGCAAGGCGGGAGGATCCGAGTCTGCTTGGACCCGTGAAAAAAACATGAAGTTCGTGCGGGTTCGGTTTCAGAGAAACCGAACCCGCTCATCTCTAGTGCTGACATCTGGTCCGGACTGAAGGACCTGGCAACGATTACTGACATGTCGTCTACTGTCACTGCATATGATTCTCTCACCATTGAAAGAATGGTGGAGGATTATATGAGTGACCGCATCCAAGTAGGCACGTCAGACAGTCCGTACGTATACTGTCAGGAAAAAGAGGCAATTTGGAGGCCCTTGCAGAAACTGGCTTTATTCTACCTAAGTTGCCCTCCCTCCAGTGTGTACTCCGAAAGAGTGTTTAGTGCAGCCGCTCACCTTGTCAGCAATCGGCGTACGAGGTTACTTCCAGAAAATGTGGAGAAGATGATGTTCATTAAAATGAATTATAATCAATTCCTCCGTGGAGACATTCACCAGCAGCAATTGCCTCCAGAAAGTACACAGGGACCTGAGATGGTGGATTCCAGTGGGGACGAATTAATAATCTGTGAGGAGGGGGATGTACACAGTGAAAGGGGTGATGAATCGGAGGATGAGGAGGAGGTGGACATCTTGCCTCTGTAGAGCCAGTTTGTGCAAGGAGAGATTGCTTCTTTTTTGGTGGGGGCCCAAACCAACCAGTCATTTCAGTCACAGTCGTGTGGCAGACCCTGTCACTGAAATGATGGGTTTGTTAAAGTGTGCATGTCCTGTTTATACGACATAAGGGTGGGTGGGAGGGCCCAAGGACAATTCCATCTTGCACCTCTTTTTTCTTTCATTTTTCTTTGCATCATGTGCTGTTTGGGGAGTATTTTTTTGAAGGGCCATCCTGCGTGACACTGCAGTGCCACTCCTAGATGGGCCAGGTGTTTGTGTCGGCCACTTGTGTCGCTTAGCTTAGTCACACAGCGACCTTGGTGCGCCTCTTTTTTTCTTTGCATCATGTGCTGTTTGGGGAGTATTTTTTTGAAGTGCCATCCTGCGTGACACTGCAGTGCCACTCCTAGATGGGCCAGGTGTTTGTGTCGGCCACTTGTGTCGCTTAGCTTAGTCACACAGCGACCTTGGTGCGCCTCTTTTTTTCTTTGCATCATGTGCTGTTTGGGGACTATTTTTTTGAAGTGCCATCCTGTCTGACACTGCAGTGCCACTCCTAGATGGGCCAGGTGTTTGTGTCGGCCACTTGGGTCGCTTAGCTTAGCCATCCAGCGACCTCGGTGCAAATTTTAGGACTAAAAATAATATTGTGAGATGTGAGGTGTTCAGAATAGACTGAAAATGAGTGGAAATTATGGTTATTGAGGTTAATAATACTTTGGGATCAAAATGACCCCCAAATTCTATGATTTAAGCTGTTTTTGAGGGTTTTTTGAAAAAAACACCCGAATCCAAAACACACCCGAATCCGACAAAAAATTTATGGTGAGGTTTTGCCAAAACGCGTACGAATCCAAAACACGGCCGCGGAACCGAACACAAAACCAAAACACAAAACCCGAAAAATTTCCGGTGCACATCACTAATAAGTAGAGATACAGATCTGTGATGTATAAGTAGAGATACAGAGCTGTGGTATATAAGTAGAGATGCAGAGCTGTGGTATATAAGTAGATAGGAAGAGCTGTGATATAAAAGTAGAGATGCAGGGCTGTGATATATAAGTAGAGATGCAGAGCTGTGATGTATAAATAGAGATGCAGAGCTGTGATGTATAAGTAGAGAGGCAGATCTGTGATATATAAGTAGAGATACAGAGCTGTGGTATATAAGTAGAGATGCAGAGCTGTGATGTATATGTAGAGAGGCAGAGCTGTGATATATAAGTAGAAAGGCAGAGCTGTGATATATAAGTAGAAAGGCAGAGCTGTGATATATAGGTAGAGATGCAGAGCTGTGATATATAGGTAGAGATGCAGAGCTCTGATATATAAGTAGAGATGCAGAGCTGTGATATATAAGTAGAGCTCTGACACTGTATATATGTAGAGATGCAGAGCTGTGAAATATAAGTAGAGAGGCAGATCTGTGATATATAATTAGAGAGGCAGAGCTGTGATATATAAGTTTAGATGCAGAGCTGTGATGTATAAGTAGAGATACAGAGCTGTGATATATAAGTAGAAATGCAGAGCTGTGATATATAAGTAGAGAGGCAGCGCTGTGATATATAAGTAGAGAGGCAGAGCTGTGATATATAATTAGAGAGGCAGAGCTGTGATATATAAGTTTAGATGCAGAGCTGTGATATATAAGTAGAGAGGCAGAGCTGTGATATATAAGTAGAGAGGCAGGGCTGTGATATATAAGTAGAGAGGCAGAGCTGTGATATATAAGTAGAGAGGCAGAGCTGTGATATATAAGCAGAGAGGCAGAGCAGGGTTATATAAGTAGAGAGGCAGAGCTGTGATATATAAGTAGAGATACAGAGCTGTGATATATAATGAGAAATGCAGAGTTGTGATATATAAGTAGAGATACAGAGCTGTGATATATAAGTAGAGAGGCAGAGCTGTGATATATAAGTAGAGATGCAGAGCTGTGATAATAAGTAGAGATGCAGAACTGTGATGTATAAGTAGAGATACAGAGCTGTGATATATAAGTAGAAATGCAGAGCTGTGATATATAAGTAGAGAAGCAGATCTGTGATATATAAGTAGAGATGCAGAGCTGTGATAATAAGTAGAGATGCAGAGCTGTGATGTATAAGTAGTGAAACAGAGCTGTGATATATAAGTAGAGAGGCAGAGCTGTGATATATAAGTAGAGACGCAGAGCTGTGATATATAAGTAGAGATGCAGGGCTGTGATATATAAGTAGAGATACAGAGCTGTGGTATATAAGTAGAGAGGTAGAGCTGTAATATATAAGAAGTGATGCAGAGCTGTGATATATAAGTAGAGATGCAGAGCTGTGATATATAAGTAGTGATGCAGTGCTGTGGTATATAAGTAGAGATGCAGAACTGTGATATATAAGTAGAGATACAGAGCTGTGATATATAAGTAGAGATGCAGAGCTATGATATATAAGTAGAGAGGCAGAGCTGTGATATATAAGTAGTGATGCAGAGCTGTGGTATATAAGTAGAGATGCAGAGCTGTGATATATAAGTAGAGAGGCAGAGCTGTGATATATAAGTAGAGAGGCAGAGCTGTGGTATATAAGTAGAGATGCAGAGCTGTGATATGTATGTAGAGAGGCAGAGCTGTGATATATAAGTAGAGAGGCAGAGCTGTGATATATAAGTAGAGACGCAGAGCTGTGATATATAAGTAGAGATGCAGAGCTGTGATATATAAGTAGAGATACAGAGCTGTGGTATATAAGTAGAGAGGCAGAGCTGTGATATATAAGTAGAGCTGTGACACTGTATATAAGTAGAGATGCAGAGCTGTGAAATATAAGTAGAGAGGCAGATCTGTGATATATAATTAGAGAGGCAGAGCTGTGATATATAAGTTTAGATGCAGAGCTGTGATATATAAGTAGAGAGGCAGAGCTGTGATATATAAGTAGAGAGGCAGGGCTGTGATATATAAGTAGAGAGGCAGAGCTGTGATATATAAGAAGAGATGCAGAGCTGTGATAAGTAGAGATGCAGAGCTGTGATGTATAAGTAGAGATACAGAGCTGTGATATATAAGTAGAAATGCAGAGCTGTGATATATAAGTAGAGAGGCAGCGCTGTGATATATAAGTAGAGAGGCAGAGCTTTGATATATAATTAGAGAGGCAGAGCTGTGATATATAAGTTTAGATGCAGAGCTGTGATATATAAGCAGAGCCGGCCTTAGCTATAGGCAGGCTAGGCATTTGCCTAGGGCATTCAAGCATGTCTAGGGGCATCCAAGCATGTCCCTGCAGTATCTCATGCTGAGAGGGACAGTCCACAAACTAACTGTTACTTTCCAAATGTATTCAATCAGTACTTGTATACACTGCTGTTTACATTTGTCAAAAAAAATGCACACTGTGCCTTAAACTTCCTCCGACATGCTTGAATGCCCCTGACTTGTGAGACCTCAGACAGACAGCAGAAGCCCAGTAAATGCAATTCCTGGACCTGTGACATTTTTACTGACTATATAAGGTTATTACTGGATGGCTTCTTATGATAACACGTGTATTTTGGAAGACTGCTTCACAGAAACCTGACATCACCTATACTGCTTGTGCACATGGGGGAGGGGGACCCTGCCATCCTGTGTGTGTCCCTTGTCCCTGTGCAAACCCCAGGTGTCTGCAGGGACATAACATGGGCAGTGTTCTCCCCACACTTTATTTCCTAGTCAGTCCATACCGTAAAATTCCCCTGCCATCTAGCACTGTAACGTGGTCAGTAAGTTGCGTTGTGCTTTTCTATATGAAACATCAGTGCAGCATGACTTTTGGACACATCAGACTGGAGGGCAGAGCATATCACTCCCACAGTATAAAGTAAAGGGCATGCAGTAACAGACACCAGCAAACACACTGAATAGTGAAGAGAATGGACAGTTTCTACATGTTTGATACTGGTCTTTTTGTATAACCAGCAAGTGTGGCAGTATCTGTGGCAGTATATGTGTATTATGGGCATTACTAATGTGGGGCATATGTGTAAGGTGCATTACTGTGTGGCATTATGTGTATTATGGGCATTACTAATGTGGGGCATATGTGTAAGGTGCATTACTGTGTGGCATTATGTGTATTATGGGCATTACTAATGTGGGGCATATGTGTAAGGTTCCTTTACTGTGTGGAATTATATGTATTATGGTCATTACTGTGTGGCATTGTGCAGAGTTGAACTGGCCCACAGGGTAACCCCCCGGTGGGCCCCACTACCTGCGCGTTGCAGGTACAGATGCAGAACTAGCGGCGGAGCTAGGGGGCACCAGACAAAATTTTGCCTAGGGCATCAAATTGGCTAGGGCCGGCTCTGTATATAAGTAGAGAGGCAGAGCTGTGATATATAAGTAGAGAGGCAGGGCTGTGATATATAAGTAGAGAGGCAGGGCTGTGATATATAAGTAGAGAGGCAGAGCTGTGATATATAAGCAGAGAGGCAGAGCAGGGATATATAAGTAGAGAGGCAGAGCTGTGATATATAAGTAGAGATACAGAGCTGTGATATATAATGAGAAATGCAGAGTTGTGATATATAAGTAGAGATACAGAGCTGTGATATATAAGTAGAGAGGCAGAGCTGTGATATATAAGTAGAGATGCAGAGCTGTGATAATAAGTAGAGATGCAGAGCTGTGATATACAATGAGAGATGCAGAGCTGTGATGTATAAGTAGAGATACAGAGCTGTGATATATAAGTAGAAATGCAGAGCTGTGATATATAAGTAGAGAGGCAGAGCTGTGATATATAAGTAGAGATGCAGAGCTGTGATAATAAGTAGAGATGCAGAGCTGTGATGTATAAGTAGTGATACAGAGCTGTGATATATAAGTAGAGACGCAGAGCTGTGATATATAAGTAGAGATGCAGAGCTGTGATATATAAGTAGAGATACAGAGCTGTGGTATATAAGTAGAGAGGTAGAGCTGTAATATATAAGAAGTGATGCAGAGCTGTGATATATAAGTAGAGATGCAGAGCTGTGATATATAAGTAGTGATGCAGTGCTGTGGTATATAAGTAGAGATGCAGAACTGTGATATATAAGTAGAGATACAGAGCAGTGATATATAAGTAGAGATGCAGAGCTGTGATATATAAGTAGAGAGGCAGAGCTGTGATATATAAGTAGTGATGCAGAGCTGTGGTATATAAGTAGAGATGGAGAGCTGTGATATATAAGTAGAGAGGCAGAGCTGTGATATATAAGTAGAGAGGCAGAGCTGTGGTATATAAGTAGAGATGCAGAGCTGTGATATGTAAGTAGAGAGGCAGAGCTGTGATATATAAGTAGAGAGGCAGAGCTGTGATATATAAGTAGAGACGCAGAGCTGTGATATATAAGTAGAGATGCAGAGCTGTGATATATAAGTAGAGATACAGAGCTGTGGTATATAAGTAGAGAGGTAGAGCTGTAATATATAAGAAGTGATGCAGAGCTGTGATATATAAGTAGAGATGCAGAGCTGTGATATATAAGTAGTGATGCAGAGCTGTGGTATATAAGTAGAGATGCAGAACTGTGATATATAAGTAGAGATACAGAGCTGTGATATATAAGTAGAGATGCAGAGCTGTGATATATAAGTAGAGAGGCAGAGCTGTGATATATGAGTAGTGATGCAGAGCTGTGGTATATAAGTAGAGATGCAGAGCTGTTATATATAAGTAGAGAGGCAGAGCTGTGATATATAAGTAGAGAGGCCGAGCTGTGATATATAAGTAGAGATGCAGAGCTGTGATATATAAGTAGAGATGTAGAGCTGTGATATATAAGTAGAGATGCAGAGCTGTGATATATAAGTAGAGATGCAGAGCTGTGATATATAAGTAGAGATGCAGAGATGTGATATATAAGTAGAGATGCAGAGCTGTGATATATAAGTAGAGATACAGAGATGTGATATATAAGTAGAGATGCAGAGCTGTGATATATAAGTAGAGAGGGAGAGATGTGATATATAAGTAGAGATGCAGAGATGTGATATATAAGTAGAGAGGCAGAGCTGTGATATATAAGTAGAGATGCAGAGCTATGATATATAAGTAGAGATGCAGAGATGTGATATATAAGTAGAGATGCAGAGCTGTGATATATAACTAGAGATACAGAGATGTGATATATAAGTAGAGATGCAGAGCTGTGATATATAAGTAGAGAGGCAGAGCTGTGATATATAAGTAGAGAGGCAGAGCTGTGATATGTAAGTAGAGAGGCAGAGCTGTGATATATAAGTAGAGAGGCAGAGCTATGGTATATAAGTAGAGATGCAGGGCTGTGATATATAAGTAGAGATACAGGGCTGTGATATGTAAGTAGATGTTAGGGTCTCCTGCCCTGTGCTGCCACGTCGTCATGGCAACCGGGAGACAAGTGCTAGTGGAGTAACCTGAGCGCAGCTGATACTCCGGTTCGGGTCTTTTGCTGTGCAGTGGTTATAGGCTCTGTGCACGGCAGGGGATCCGGTGCTGGTTTTTGTGCTCACAGTCTGTGAGGTCTGAGTGGGGCGTGGACAGCACCTGCTTTATAAGGCCTCTTTTCAGGGTAAGCAGATGCTGCTGAATCTTTGTTGGTTAGTCAGTTCATGAACGTTAGCCAGTACTGTGTAGCTTTGTATTTGTTTGTTGCTTACTGCAAATAGGCCTGGGAATTTGGTATTACACTCTGCCAATCCAGACCTAGCAGTAAGACTGGAGTCAGTCGTTTAGCTTGCTGGGGTTCTGTTAGTACTCTGTGAACTTAGCAAGTTTGCGGCTGTATTCTAAGACTTGCCTGTCTAATCCTGTCTCACTGTGCTAGGTGTCAGGGGTCAGTTTAGTGGCAGTAAGCTAAAACCTGTGCACTGCAAGTGAGAATTTGGATTGTGGAGATTCTCCTTGTGTCTATCATTCCATCTCTGACCAAGGAGTTTACTGCCACACCCGTTGGTAACCCTTTAGGGTTTTGCTGTTGCCCTTAGCAACAGCATTTCGGGTACTCTACGTATTAAAACACAACATCTTGCTTTTTCCATCTTAGCAGTTCTAATACAAGGGAGATACCCAGTTCCTTAGCCTCTGGGCTTCTCTGTTCACTTTGTGTGTATTTTGTTACCCTATCACCTTCTGTGTACGTTATGTCATATCCCCCAGTTTGTCTGTGAGTCCATCTGTTTTGCATAACAGTTCAAACACCAGTACATTCCTGCAGACACTGGAGTGCATAACAGTTCTGACACCAGTACTTTCCTGCTGGCACTGGTGTGCATAACATATTCAGCAGCCTAATACTCCTGTTGAAATTTTGTGGGAATATGGAGCATACCCCTCAAAATACGTTGCAACAGGTGGTCGATCAGGTGCAGGTCCTGACTCGACAATTTAATGATTTGTCCATTAAAATGCACACCTCCCAGGCTGCTGGCGGAGCTCCCGCAGCAGCAGCACCTGCAGGGGTTAAGGAGCCGAAAGTAAATCTCCCGGATCGTTTTTCTGGAGATCGCTCGCAGTTCTTTTGTTTCAAGGAGAGCTGCAAGCTATACTTCCGGCTTAGGCCTCAGTCTTCTGGGTCGGAGATTCAGCGGGTGGGCATAGTGATTTCCTTGCTACAAGGAGACCCACAGGTCTGGGCATATGGGTTGCAGCCTGACTGTCCGTCGCTTAAAAGTGTTGATGCTTTTTTTACGGCACTGGGCATGTTGTATGATGACCCTGACAAGACGGCCTCAGCCGAGGCTCAGATTTCGATCCTTAAGCAAGGGCGCAGGCCAGTTGAGGTTTACTGTACGGAGTTTCGGAGGTTGGCCCATGATACCCAGTGGAATGACCCAGCCCTGAGACACCAGTAACGAAGAGGTCTTTCTAACCAGATAAAGGACCAACTGGTACAATATCCCTTGCCTGATAGCTTGGATCAGCTCATGCAGTTATCCATCCGGGTGGATAGACGGCTGAGAGAGCGTAGGCTTGAAAGGGAGACTGAGATTTCCTTCCTTCCCAAGGGAACCTCAGACTCTGAGGAATTTTCTGAGGAGCCTATGCAGATTGGGGCTACCCGCCTCTCCTCGCGTGAGAAGACGCGGAGGAGACAGCAGGGGTTGTGTTTGTACTGTGGGAATAAAGGTCATGTGGTAGTATCATGCCCAGAAAAGCCGGAAAACTTCAGGGCCTGAGGGTGATGGGAAATATCCTGTCAGGCCAGAAGTCAGAATTTCCCAAGAAGACTTTTATCATTCCGGTGACCTTGAAGATCCTCGGTCAAACTGTCAAGACTGAGGCCTTTGTGGACAGTGGGGCCGACGGGGTTTTTATGGACCGCCAATTCGCCCTGAAACACTCTGTTCCCTTAGTACCCTTGGCATCGGAAATTGAGATTTGTGGGTTAAACGGGGAACCATTATCCCAAGGTAAAATTACCTCTTGCACTAGCCAGATTTCTTTGTTTATTGGAGCCACACACTCTGAAAAATTGTCCTTTTATGTGACTGTCTGTACTTTTGCCCCATTGGTGTTGGGGTTACCCTGGTTAAGGGCCCACAATCCTCAATTTGACTGGGTCTCTGGGGAGATTCTTAGTTGGGGTACTGATTGTTTCAGGAGTTGCTTGAGCCTTCCAGTCAGGCTCTCGCAGCTAAGTTTGCCAGGATTGCCAGGGTGTTATGCAGATTTTGCGGACGTGTTCTCCAAAAAAGTTGCAGAGGTACTACCTCCCCATCGCCCCTATGACTGTGCCATTGATTTGTTGCCAAATGCTAAGCTTCCCAAGAGCAGGTTGTACTCCCTGTCACGTCCTGAGACTCAGGCTATGGCAGAGTACATTCAGGAGAACTTGGCTAAGGGATTTATCAGACCTTCACAGTCTCCAGTTGGGTCGGGGTTCTTCTTCGTGGGTAAAAAGGACGGTTCGTTGCGACCCTGCATCGACTTCAGGGAATTGAACCGTATCACGATTAAAAACTCATACCCACTGCCTCTCATTTCGGTCTTGTTTGACCAGCTTCGTACTGCCACCATTTTTTCTAAGATTGACCTACGCGGTGCGTACAATCTAATCCGAATAAGAGAGGGGGATGAATGGAAGACTGCCTTTAATACCCACTCAGGGCATTATGAATATTTGGTGATGCCTTTTGGGCTCTGTAATGCCCCGGCAGTCTTCCAGGATTTCATGAATGATGTGCTCAGGGAATATTTGGATAGATTCTTAGTTGTATACTTAGATGACATCCTAATCTTCTCCCATTCCCTGGAGGAACATCGGAAGCATGTACGCTTAGTCCTCCAGAAACTCAGAGACCACCGGCTTGGGGCGAAGCTGGAGAAGTGCGAATTTGAAGTTCAGCAAATCGCATTTCTAGGATATATTATCTCCCCAGAAGGTTTCCAAATGGAGGGTTCCAAGGTACAGGCAGTCCTGGATTGGGTGCAGCCCACTAGTTTGAAGGCGCTTCAGCGTTTCCTGGGCTTTGCGAATTTTTATAGACGATTTATCGCTGGATTTTCGTCTATAGTGGCGCCCTTGGTGGCACTCACTAAGAAAGGGGCGGATGTTGCTCACTGGTCTTGTGAGGCTAAAGCGGCTTTTGCCCGTCTCAAAAGGGCATTTGTTTCGGCCAAGGTGCTGCGACACCCAGATCCAGAGCGTCCTTTTGTGGTGGAGGTGGATGCCTCTGAGATGGGTATTGGGGCAGTGCTTTCTCAGATGGGAGTGTCTGATAATCGCCTTCATCCCTGTGCTTACTTTTCCCGTAAATTTTCGCCTGCCGAGATGAATTATGACGTGGGTAACCGGGAATTGTTGGCTATTAAGGATGCACTCGAGGAGTGGAGACACTGGCTTGAGGGGGCTAAGTTTGTGGTCTCAATTCTCACTGACCATAAGAATCTGGCATATTTAGAGTCAGCGAAGCGTCTCAATGCCAGGCAGGCACGATGGGCTTTGTTTTTTGCTCGCTTTAATTTTTTGATAACATATCGCCCTGGGTCAAAAAACATCAAGGCTGATGCGCTCTCGCGGAGTTTTGCTCCAATCCAGGAGACCACCGAGGAGCCGTTGCCCATTGTTTCCCCATCATGTATTAAAGTGGGCATTACCCAGGACCTCTTATCATTAGTCCTTAGAGCACAGGAGCAGGCTCCTCCAGACCTTCCGGTAGGTCTTTTGTTTGTGCCTCCTAGGTTAAGACAGCGAGTGTTCCTGGAATTCCATGCCAAGAAGTCGGCAGGTCACCCGGGTATTGCCAGAACTCGGGAGTTGCTATCTAGGGCGGTGTGGTGGCCCTCGGTGGCTAAGGATGTGGATCAGTGGGTTCGGGCATGTGACATCTGTGCCCGAAATAAGACTCCTAGAGGGGTTCCTGTTGGCCCATTACATCCACTCTCTATCCCATCTAAGCCATGGACCCACATTTCAATGGATTTTGTGGTGGACTTGCCCAAATCCTCGGGGATGACAGCCATCTGGGTTGTCGTTGACAGGTTTTCGAAGATGGCGCACTTCGTTCCACTGGTTGGGCTGCCATCAGCCAGACGCCTGTCTGAATTATTTATGCTGCATGTTGTGCGTCTCCACGGGTTGCCACTTGATGTGGTCTCTGACCGCGGATCCCAGTTTGTGGCCAAATTCTGGAGGGCATTTTGTTCCGATCTCCAGATTTCTGTCAGCTTGTCGTCAGGCTACCATCCGCAGTCTAATGGGCAGACTGAAAGGGTGAACCAGTCCTTGGAGCAGTTCCTCAGGTGTTATGTCTCCAAGTGTCAGACTGACTGGGTTGCTCATCTGTCCATGGCGGAGTTTGCCTATAACAACGCGGCTCACTCTGCTACAGGGATCTCTCCCTTCCTTTGTGTGTATGGGCATCATCCTAAGGCCAATTCTTTTGACCCCGTGGACTCCACGCCTGGTGGTTCCTCTGTGGTTTTCGGTCCTTAGAGGTATTTGGCGGAAAGTGAAGAAAGCCCTTGTGTCTGTGTCATTAGTGACCAAAAGGGTTTTTGATAAGCGGAAAAGACCCTGCAGCTTCAAATTAGGAGACTTCGTCTGGTTGTCTACCAAGAATTTGAAGTTGAGACAGCCATCTCATAAGTTAGGGCCCCGGTTCATCGGCCCTTATAAGATCACCAGGGTTATCAATCCGGTGGCATTTCAGTTAGATCTGCCCCGTTCTTTGGGTATCAATAAAACATTTCATTGTTCCCTTTTAAAACGGGCGATTAGTAATCCTTCTACCAGTGGAAGACCTTCCCCTCTTCTGATACGTGGCCAGAGGGAGTTTGTTGTTGAAAGGATTCTTGACTCCAAGGTGGTTCGGGGTCGGCTGTCATTTTTGGTGCACTGGAAGGGGTATGGCCCGGAGGAGCGGTCGTGGGTGCGCAGTTGTGATCTTCATGCCCCCAGACTGATACGCTCTTTCTTCTCGCAGTTCCCCGATAAACCCGGTGGTAGGGGTTCTTTGACCCCTCGTCAGAGGGGGGGTACTGTTAGGGTCTCCTGCCCTGTGCTGCCACGTCGTCATGGCAACCGGGAGACAAGTGCTAGTGGAGTAACCTGAGCGCAGCTGATACTCCGGTTCGGGTCTTTTGCTGTGCAGTGGTTATAGGCTCTGTGCACGGCAGGGGATCCGGTGCTGGTTTTTGTGCTCACAGTCTGTGAGGTCTGAGTGGGGCGTGGACAGCACCTGCTTTATAAGGCCTCTTTTCAGGGTAAGCAGATGCTGCTGAATCTTTGTTGGTTAGTCAGTTCATGAACGTTAGCCAGTACTGTGTAGCTTTGTATTTGTTTGTTGCTTACTGCAAATAGGCCTGGGAATTTGGTATTACACTCTGCCAATCCAGACCTAGCAGTAAGACTGGAGTCAGTCGTTTAGCTTGCTGGGGTTCTGTTAGTACTCTGTGAACTTAGCAAGTTTGCGGCTGTATTCTAAGACTTGCCTGTCTAATCCTGTCTCACTGTGCTAGGTGTCAGGGGTCAGTTTAGTGGCAGTAAGCTAAAACCTGTGCACTGCAAGTGAGAATTTGGATTGTGGAGATTCTCCTTGTGTCTATCATTCCATCTCTGACCAAGGAGTTTACTGCCACACCCGTTGGTAACCCTTTAGGGTTTTGCTGTTGCCCTTAGCAACAGCATTTCGGGTACTCTACGTATTAAAACACAACATCTTGCTTTTTCCATCTTAGCAGTTCTAATACAAGGGAGATACCCAGTTCCTTAGCCTCTGGGCTTCTCTGTTCACTTTGTGTGTATTTTGTTACCCTATCACCTTCTGTGTACGTTATGTCATATCCCCCAGTTTGTCTGTGAGTCCATCTGTTTTGCATAACAGTTCAAACACCAGTACATTCCTGCAGACACTGGAGTGCATAACAGTTCTGACACCAGTACTTTCCTGCTGGCACTGGTGTGCATAACAGTAGAGAGGCAGAGCTGTGATATATAAGTAGAGATGCAGAGCTGTGATATTTAAGTAGAGAGGCAAAGCTGTGATATATAAGTGGAGATGAGCGGGTTCAGTACGTCGAGATCCGAACCCCCCCGAACGTCACGTGGTTTACACGGGTCCGAGGCAGCCTCGGTTCTTCCCGCCTTGCTCGGTTAACCCGATCGAGGCAAAACGTCATCATCCCGCTGTCGGATTCTCGCGGTATTCGGATTCCATATAAAGAACCGTTGCCGCCATTTTCACTCGTGCATTGCAGATTGAGCGGAGAGGACGTGCCTATGTTCTCTGCCTGAAAAGCTCAGTATCTGTGCTCAGTGTCAGTGCTGCATTGTGGTGACCACCAGTAAATAGTACTACAGTACAGTAGCCCATTGCTGTATCTTGCTGCTCCGTGTCAGTTCCAGTATCCTCATCAGTGCTCGCTCAATATCTGTGCAGAGTGTCAGTGCTGCATTGTGGTGACCAGTATAGTAGTACAGTACAGTAGCCCGATGCTGTATCTTGCTGCTCCGTGTCAGTTCTAGTATCCTGAACAGTGCTCAATATCTGTGCTCAGTGTCTGTGCTGCATTGTGGTGACCAGTATATAGTAGTACAGTACAGTAGTCCAGTGCTGTTCTCGCTGCCCAGTGTCAGTTCTAGTATCCTGAACAGTGCTCAGTATTACTGGTCAGTGTCAGTGCTGCATTGTGGTCACCAGTACATAGTAGTACAGTACAGTAGTCCAGTGCTGTTCACGCTGCCCAGTGTCAGTTCTAGTATCCTGAACAGTGCTCAATATCTGTGCTCAGTGTCAGTGCTGCATTGTGGTGACCAGTATATAGTAGTACAGTACAGTAGTCCAGTGCTGTTCTCGCTGCCCAGTGTCAGTTCTAGTATCCTGAACAGTGCGCAGTATCACTGGTCAGTATCAGTGCTGCATTGTGGTGACCAGTACATAGTAGTACAGTACAGTAGTCCAGTGCTGTTCTCGCTGCCCAGTGTCAGTTCTAGTATCCTGAACAGTGCTCAGTATCACTGGTCAGTGTCAGTGCTGCATTGTGGTGACCAGTATATAGTAGCACAGTACAGTAGTCCAGTGCTGTTCTCGCTGCCCAGTGTCAGTTCTAGTATCCTGAACAGTGCTCAGTATCACTGGTCAGTGTCAGTGCTGCATTGTGGTGACCAGTATATAGTAGCACAGTACAGTAGTCCAGTGCTGTTCTCGCTGCCCAGTGTCAGTTCTAGTATCCTGAACAGTGCTCAGTATCACTGGTCAGTGTCAGTGCTGCATTGTGGTGACCAGTATATAGTAGCACAGTACAGTAGTCCAGTGCTGTTCTCGCTGCCCAGTGTCAGTTCTAGTATCCTGAACAGTGCTCAGTATCACTGGTCAGTGTCAGTGCTGCATTGTGGTGACCAGTATATAGTAGTAGAGTACAGTAGTCCAGTGCTATTCTCGCTGCCCAGTGTCAGTTCTAGTATCCTGAACAGTGCTCAATATCTGTGCTCAGTGTCAGTGCTGCATTGTGGTGACCAGTATATGGTAGTACAGTACAGTAGTCCAGTGCTGTTCTCGCTGCCCAGTGTCAGTTCTAGTATCCTGAACAGGGCTCAGTATTACTGGTCAGTGTCAGTGCTGCATTGTGGTGACCAGTACATAGTAGTACAGTACAGTAGTCCAGTGCTGTTCACGCTGCCAGTGTCAGTTCTAGTATCCTGAACAGTGCTCAATGTCTGTGATCAGTGTCAGTGCTGCATTGTGGTGACCAGCATATAGTAGTACAGTACAGTAGCCCAGTGCTGTTCTTGCTGCCCAGTGTCAGTTCTAGTATCCTCATCAGTGCTCAGTATCACTGGTCAGTGTCAGTGCTGCATTGTGGTGACCAGCATATAGTAGTACAGTCCAGTAGTCCAGTGCTATTCTCGCTGCCCAGTGTCAGTTCTAGTATCCTGAACAGTGCTCAATATCTGTGCTCAGTGTCAGTGCTGCATTGTGGTGACCAGTATATGGTAGTACAGTACAGTAGTCCAGTGCTGTTCTTGCTGCCCAGTGTCAGTTCTAGTATCCTCATCAGTGCTCAGTATCACTGGTCAGTGTCAGTGCTGCATTGTGGTGACCAGCATATAGTAGTACAGTACAGTAGTCCAGTGCTGTTCTTGCCTCCCAGTGTCAGTTCTAATATCCTCATCAGTGCTCAGTATCACTGGTCAGTGTCAGTGCTGCATTGTGGTGACCAGTACATAGTAGTACAGTACAGTAGTCCAGTGCTGTTCTCGCTGCCCAGTGTCAGTTCTAGTATCCTGAACAGTGCTCAATATCTGTGCTCAGTGTCAGTGCTGCATTGTGGTGACCAGTATATAGTAGTACAGTACAGTAGTCCAGTGCTGTTCTCGCTGCCCAGTGTCAGTTCTAGTATCCTGAACAGTGCTCAATATCTGTGCTCAGTGTCTGTGCTGCATTGTGGTGACCAGTATATAGTAGTACAGTACAGTAGCCCAGTGCTGTTCTCGCTGCCCAGTGTCAGTTCTAGTATCCTGAACAGTGCTCAATATCTGTGCTCAGTGTCAGTGCTGCATTGTGGTGACCAGTACATAGTAGTACAGTACAGTAGTCCAGTGCTGTTCTCGCTGCCCAGTGTCAGTTCTAGTATCCTGAACAGTGCTCAATATCTGTGCTCAGTGTCAGTGCTGCATTGTGGTGACCAGTATATGGTAGTACAGTACAGTAGTCCAGTGCTGTTCTCGCTGCCCAGTGTCAGTTCTAGTATCCTGAACAGTGCTCAGTATCACTGGTCAGTGTCAGTGCTGCATTGTGGTGACCAGTATATAGTAGTACAGTACAGTAGTCCAGTGCTGTTCTCGCTGCCCAGTGTCAGTTCTAGTATCCTGAACAGTGCTCAGTGTCACTGGTCAGTGTCAGTGCTGCATTGTGGTGACCAGTATATAGTAGCACAGTACAGTAGTCCAGTGCTGTTCTCGCTGCCTAGTGTCAGTTCTAGTATCCTGAACAGTGCTCAGTATCACTGGTCAGTGTCAGTGCTGCATTGTGGTGACCAGTATATAGTAGCACAGTACAGTAGTCCAGTGCTGTTCTCGCTGCCCAGTGTCAGTTCTAGTATCCTGAACAGTGCTCAGTATCACTGGTCAGTGTCAGTGCTGCATTGTGGTGACCAGTATATAGTAGCACAGTACAGTAGTCCAGTGCTGTTCTCGCTGCCCAGTGTCAGTTCTAGTATCCTGAACAGTGCTCAGTATCACTGGTCAGTGTCAGTGCTGCATTGTGGTGACCAGTATATAGTAGTAGAGTACAGTAGTCCAGTGCTATTCTCGCTGCCCAGTGTCAGTTCTAGTATCCTGAACAGTGCTCAATATCTGTGCTCAGTGTCAGTGCTGCATTGTGGTGACCAGTATATGGTAGTACAGTACAGTAGTCCAGTGCTGTTCTCGCTGCCCAGTGTCAGTTCTAGTATCCTGAACAGGGTTCAGTATTACTGGTCAGTGTCAGTGCTGCATTGTGGTGACCAGTACATAGTAGTACAGTACAGTAGTCCAGTGCTGTTCACACTGCCAGTGTCAGTTCTAGTATCCTGAACAGTGCTCAATGTCTGTGCTCAGTGTCAGTGCTGCATTGTGGTGACCAGCATATAGTAGTACAGTACAGTAGTCCAGTGCTGTTCTTGCTGCCCAGTGTCAGTTCTAGTATCCTCATCAGTGTTCAGTATCACTGGTCAGTGTCAGTGCTGCATTGTGGTGACCAGCATATAGTAGTATAGTACAGTAGTCCAGTGCTGTTCTTGCCTCCCAGTGTCAGTTCTAATATCCTCATCAGTGCTCAGTATCACTGGTCAGTGTCAGTGCTGCATTGTGGTGACCAGTACATAGTAGTACAGTACAGTAGTCCAGTGCTGTTCTCGCTGCCCAGTGTCAGTTCTAGTATCCTGAACAGTGCTCAATATCTGTGCTCAGTGTCAGTGCTGCATTGTGGTGACCAGTATATAGTAGTACAGTACAGTAGTCCAGTGCTGTTCTCGCTGCCCAGTGTCAGTTCTAGTATCCTGAACAGTGCTCAATATCTGTGCTCAGTGTCAGTGCTGCATTGTGGTGACCAGTACATAGTAGTACAGTACAGTAGTCCAGTGCTGTTCTCGCTGCCCAGTGTCAGTTCTAGTATCCTGAACAGTGCTCGGTATTACTGGTCAGTGTCAGTGCTGCATTATGGTGACCAGTATATAGTAGTACAGTACAGTAGTCCAGTGCTGTTCTCGCTGCCCAGTGTCAGTTCTAGTATCCTCATCAGTGCTCAGTATCACTGGTCAGTGTCAGTGCAGCATTGTGATGACTAAAAGTCCAGTGTGTTGTGCTGCATCTTGCTGCTGTAGGGTGCTGTGGTAGTGTCCTGTCACTGTGCATAGGTCATCATCATTCCACTGGCAGGGACGTGCGGTGAGCTACATGGCTCAGGAGGCACTGGCTAACCCCAGAGCCAGATATACATGCAATATATGAGCCAAAGGGTACATCTGGGCATTATATACAGGTGCAGCATTATGAACTTCTGGAGTTTTGATCAGAGATGTGCGGAAAAGATAAGCAGGTGGGGCACTGCCTCACCTGCCATAGACTTTTTACTCCAGAGTTTGGGCTATAAAAATTATTAAAATAATGCAAAGAAGATATTTCAAACAAATTATTTGTATTTTTCATATACTTTATTCAGTCAAAACTCTGGTTTAAACGTAAGTATGACAGGAAATGCTTTGCCTCGCCCCACCGCACGTCACTGCATTCCAGTCACAGTGGTATCTGGTATCTATCTAGTGATTACTGCTGACTAATTCCAGATATATTACTGGCATATAATTCCACACATTAAAAAATGGAGAACAAAAATTTGGAGGGTAAAATAGGGAAAGAACCAGATCCACTTCCACCTAGTGCTGAAGCTGCTGCCACTAGTCATGGCAGAGACGATGAAATGCCATCAACGTCGTCTGCCAAGGCCGATGCCCAATGTCATAGTAGAGAGCGTGTAAAAATCCAAAAAGCAAAAGTTCAGTAAAACGATGACCCAAAAACCAAAATTAAAATCGTCTGAGAAGAAGCGTAAACTTGCCAATATGCCATTTACGACACGGAGTGGCAAGAAACGGCTGAGGCCCTGGCCTATGTTCATGGCTAGTGGTTTAGCTTCACATGAAGCACTCATCCCCCCGCTAGAAAAATGAAAACAGTTAAGCTGGCAAAAGCCCAGCAAAGAACTGTGCGTTCTTCTAAATCACAAATCCCCAAGGAGAGTTCAATTGTGTCGGTTGCGATGCCTGACCTTCCCAACACTGGATGGGTAGAGGTGGCGCCTTCCACCATTTGCACGCCCCCTGCAAGTGCTGGAAGGAGCACCCACAGTCCAGTTCCTGATATTCAAATTGAAGATGTCACTGTTGAAGTACACCAGGATGAGGATATGGGTGTTGCTGGCGCTGCAGAGGAAATTGACAAGGAGGATTCTGATGGTGAGGTGGTTTGTTTAAGTCAGGCACCTGGGGAGACACCTGTTGTCCATGGGATGAATAAGGCCATTGACATGCCTGGTCAAAATACAAAAAAAATCACCTCTTCGGTGTGGAATTATTTTAACAGAAATGCGGACAACAGGTGTCAAGCCATGTGTTGCCTTTGCCAAGCTGTAATAAGTAGGGGTAAGAACGTTACCCACCAAGGAACATCCTCCCTTATACGTCACCTGGAGCGCATTCATCAGAAGTCATTGACAAGTTAAAAAACTTTGGGTGACAGCGGAAGCAGTCCACTGACAACAAAATCCCTTCTTCCTCTTGTACCCAAGCTCCTGCAAACCACACCACCAACTCCCTCAGTGTCAATTTCCTCCTTACACAGGAACACCAATAGTCCATGAAACTGGCAAGACTGACGAGTCCTCTCCTAACTGGGATTCCTCCGATGGATCCTTCAGTGGAACGCCTACTGCTGCTGTTGTTACTGCTGGCGCTGCTGTTGTTGCTCTTGGGAGTCGATCGTCATCCCAGAGGGAAAGTCGGAAGACCACTTGCACTACTTCCAGTAAGCAATTGACTGTCCAACAGTCCTTTGCGAGGAAGATGAAATATCACAGCAGTCATCCTGTTGCAAAGCGGATAACTCAGGCCTTGACAACTATGTTGGTGTTGCATCCGGTATCCGCCGTTAGTTCTCAGGGACTTAGAGAATTTCTTGAGGTAGCGTGTCCCCGGTATTAAATACCATCTAGGTTCCACTTCTCTAGGCAGGCGATACCGAGAATGTACACAGACCTCAGAAAAAGTGTCACCAGTGTCCTAAAAAATGCAGTTGTACCCAGTGTCCACTTAACCACGGACATGTGGACAAGTGGAGCAGGGCAGACTAAGGACTATATGACTGACAGCCCACTGGATAGAAGTATTGCCTCCCGCAGCAACAACAGCAGCAGCGGCACCAGTAGCAGCATCTTGCAAACGCCAACTCGTTCCTAGGCAGGCTACGCTTTGTATCAACGCATTCCATAAGAGGCACACAGCTGACAACCTCTTACGGAAACTGAGGAACATCGTCGCAGAATGGCTTACCCCAATTGGACTCTCCTGGGGATTTGTGACATCGGACAACGCCACCAATATTGTGCGTGCATTACATGTGGTCAAATTCCAACACGTCCCATGTTTTGCACACACAATGAATTTGGTGGTGCAGAATTTTTTAAAAACCGACAGGGGCATGCAGGAGATGCTGTCGGTGGCCCGAAGAATTGCGGGCCACTTTCGGCATTCAGCCACCGCATGCCGAAGACTGGAGCACGAGCAAACACTCCTGAACATGCCCCGCCATCAGCTGAAGCAAGAGGTGGTAACGAGGTGGAATTCAACCCTCTATATGCTTCAGAGGATGGAGGAGCAGCAAAAGGCCATTCAAGCCTATACATCTGCCTACGATATAGGCAAAGGAGGGGGAATGCACCTGACTCAAGTGCAGTGGAGAATGATTTCAACGTTGTGCAAGGTTCTCCAACCCTTTGAACTTGCCACACGTGAAGTCAGTTCAGACACTGCCAGCCTAAGTTAGGTCATTCCCCTCATCAGGCTTTTGCAGAAGAAGCTGGAGACATTGAAGGAGGAGCTAAAACGGAGCGATTCTGCTAGGCATGTGGGACTTGTGGATGGAGCCCTTCATTCGCTTAACCAGGATTCACGGGTGGTCAATCTGTTGAAATCAGAGCATTACATTTTGGCCACCGTGCTCGATCCTAGGTTTAAAGCCTACGTTGTATCTCTCTTTCCGGCAGACACAAGTCTGCAGATGTTCAAAGACCTGCTGGTGAGACACTTGTCAAGTCAAGCGGAACGTGACCCGCCAACAGCTCCTCCTTCATTTTCTCCCGCCACTGGAGCTGCCAGAAAAAGGATCACATTTCCAAAACCACCCGCTGGTGGTGATACAGGGCAGTCACGAGCAAGTGCTGACATCTGGTCCGGACTGAAGGACCTGCCAACGATTACTGACATGTCTACTGTCACTGCATATGATTCTGTCACCATTGAAAGAATGGTGGAGGATTATATGAGTGACAGCATCACTGTAGGCATGTCAGACAGTCCGTACGTATACTGGCTGGAAAAAGAGGCAATTTGGAGATCCTTGCACAAACTGGCTTTATTTTACCTAAGTTGCCCCCCCTCCAGTGTGTACTCCAAAAGAGTGTTTAGTGCAGCCGGTGACCTTGTCAGCGATCGGCGTAGGAGGTTACTTCTAGAAAATGTGGAGAAGATGATGTTCATCAAAATGAATTATAATACATTCCTCCGTGGAGACATTTAGGGGTGAGGAATCGGACGATGAGGAGGAGGTGGACATCTTGCCTCTGTAGAGCCAGTTTGAGCAAGGAGAGATTGATTGCTTCTTTATTGGTGGGGGCCCAAACCAACCAATCATTTCAGTCACAGTCGTGTGGCAGACCCTGTGGCTGAAATGATGGGTTTGTTAAAGTGTTCATGTCCTTTTTATACAACATAAGGGTGGGTGGGAGGGCCCAAGGACAATTCCATCTTGCACCTCTTTTTTTATTTATTATTTGCATCATGTGCTGTTTGGGGCCAATTTTTTTAAGTGCCATATTGTCTGACACTGCAGTGCCACTTCTAGATGGGCCAGGTGTTTGTGCCACCCACTTGGGTCGCTTATCTTAGTCATCCAGCGACCTTGGTGCAAATTGTAGGACTAAAAATAATATTGTGAGGTGTTCAGAATAGACTGGAGGTGAGTGGAAATTATGGTTATTGAGGTTAATAATACAATAGGATCAAAATTACCCCCAAATTCTATGATTTAAGCTGTTTTTGAGGGTTTTTAAAAAAAAACACAGAATCCAAAACGCACCCGAATCCGACAAAAATTCTTAAAGGAGGTTTTGCCAAAACACATCCGAATCCAAAACACGACCGTGGAACCGAATCCAAAACCAAAACACAAAAAAACCCGAAAAATGTCCGGTGCACATCTCTATATATAAGTAGAGAGGTAGAGCTGTGGTATATAAGTAGAGATCCAGAGCTGTGATATACAGGTTGAGTATCCCTTATCCAAAATGCTTGGGACCAGAGGTATTTTGGATATGGGATTTTTCCGTATTTTGGAATAATTGCATACCATAATGAGATATCATGGTGATGGGACCCAAGTCTAAGCACAGAATGCATTTATGTTTCATATACACCTTATACACACAGCCTGAATGTCATTTTAGCCAATATTTTTTATAACTTTGTGCATTAAACAAAGTGTGTGTACATTCACACAATTCATTTATGTTTCTTATACACCTTATACACACAGCCTGAAGGTCATTTAATACAATATTTTTAATAATTTTGTGTATTAAACAAGGTTTGTGTACATTGAGCCATCAAAAAACAAAAGTTTCACTATCTCACTCTCCCTCAAAAAAGTCCGTATTTCGGATATTTGGATATGGGATACTCAACCTGTATAAGTAGAGAGGCAGAGCTGTGATATATTAGTAGAGATGCAAAGCTGTGATATATAAGTAGAGAGGCAGTGCTGTGATATATAAGTAGAGAGGCAGAGCTGTGATATCTAAGTAGAGAGGCAGAGCTGTGGTAGAGATACAGAGCTGTGATATATAAGTAGAGATGCAGCGCTGTGATATATAAGTAGAGAGGCAGAGCTGTGATATCTAAGTAGAGAGGCAGAGCTGTAATATATAAGTAGAGATGCAGAGCTGTGATATATAACCAGTAGCGGATCTTGCCACGGGCAAGCAGTACTTTTGCCCGGGGCGCCGCCTTCCGGAGGGCGCAGGGCGCCCTCCGGAGGGCGCCGCACCAGGGCAAGATCCGCTACTGGTGTGTGCCCCCTGCTGCCCGCTGCCCGCTGCCCCCGGCCGCTACCGCTGGGAAGGGAAACTAGACGCGTACGCGTCTAGTTTCCCTTCCTGGAGAGGTCCTTTACTGTGCGGTGCGCGATGACGTCATCGCGCACCGCACAGCAAAGGTCCTCTCCACGAAGGGAACTAGACGCTACGCGTCTAGTTTCCCTTCGTGGAGAGGACCTTTGCTGTGCGGTGCGCGATGACGTCATCGCACACCGCACATCATTTCAGCTGTGCAGGGGGCGTAAATGACCACGCCCCCTGTACAAAGCCACGCCCCCTAAAGCCGCCCGGGGCGCCACAAGCCCCGGAGCCGGCCCTGTATATAACTAGAGATGCAGAGCTGTGATATATAAGTAGAGATGCAGTGCGGTGATATATAAGTAGAGATACAGAGCTGTGATATATAGAGATACAGAGCTGTGATGTATAAGTAGAGATACAGGGCTGTGATATATAAGTAGAGATACAGAGCTGTGATATCTAAGTAGAGAGGCAGAGCTGTGATATATAAGTAGAGATACAGAGCTGTGATGTATAAGTAGAGATACAGGGCTGTGATGTATAAGGAGAGATGCAGAGCTGTGATATATAAGTAGAGAGGCAGAGCTGTGATATATAAGTAGAGAGGCATAGCTGTGGTAGAGATACAGAGCTGTGATATATAAGTAGAGATGCAACGCTGTGATATATAAGTAGAGAGGCAGAGCTGTGATATCTAAGTAGAGAGGCAGAGCTGTAATATATAAGTAGAGATGCAGAGCTGTAATATATAAGTAGAGATGCAGAGCTGTGATATATAAGTAGAGATGCAGCGCTGTGATATATAAGTAGAGATACAGAGCTGTGATATATAGAGATACAGAGCTGTGATGTATAAGTAGAGATACAGGGCTGTGATATATAAGTAGAGATAAAGAGCTGTGATATCTATGTAGAGAGGCAGAGCTGTGATATATAAGTAGAGAGGCAGAGCTGTGATATATAAGTAGAGATACAGAGCTGTGATGTATAAGTAGAGATACAGGGCTGTGATGTATAAGTAGAGATGCAGAGCTGTGATATATAAGTAGAGAGGCAGGGCTGTGATGTATAAGTAGAGATGCAGAGCTGTGATATATAATGTCAAAGTCAAAAATATTACATAGAGAGAACATACAAACTGTACACATTTAAGTCGCTATACTTGCAAATATGCGCAGCGAGCACAGCAATATATAGTAACACACGCATTTGCTCGGACATGGCACGGAGATGGATTCGGCGCTTGTTTCATACAGTACATGGTTATAATAATGTCGGGCACCAGACATCATGGAGATTTAGAATTGGCTGATGAATTGATGTCATGAATGTGTATTATTTGAACAGAACCAGATGCGCCCGTCATGTTTGGTATTGAAGCAAGCAGAATGATGTGTGGGTTAGTTTGATGCTTGTTGTGAAGTTGTGGGACATTGCAGCGGATAGATATGATTATATGCATAAAAGCTAAGATCACTTAGTTAGAACAATGAATGATCAAGCCAACCATTTACTAAGTTTTCAGGGCTGAACCTGATCAGCATATACAAAGAGAATAGTGACTCAATCATAAAGGAGAGAGAGAGACCCCTCCCCCAGGAACAGACACACAGGAGTATAGTTCCTGTCGGGGGGGGGGTCGGGGTCAGTTGTGGGGGCCTCTGAGGACAGATATACTGTAACTCACTCACACAGCTACCTTACACACAGCAAGCATGGCTGGATCATCACCAGGCTCCTTACGAAAGGCTAAGTATCATAATCTCAATATCTCATGGCTGATTGGCATAGATTAGTTAGTTTGGAGATACAAATTGCTTAAGGTTAACGAGGTTTGGGCAGTTGTGTGATTGTTGGGTGTTTCTGTTGATACTCTGTGAAGTCTGTGATGAATTGGAACAGTAGACAATCTGTAGCATAGTATTTGTGGTATTTGTTTGCCTATGGTGATTTAAAATAGATTGTGCTGGTTTGTTATAATATATCTTGTTAATCATGAATAAGACCATGCAGTACTTTTGAATATGTGCTTGTAACAATGGCAGGCTGATACTTGTGGGTACCTGGTGGTCTGGTCTTGTGATAGCTCATATGCTCTGGTTATTGAGATACTGTGTTTGCTTGAAATTGTGAAAGGTGATTTAGATGGTTTGGAATTGTAAAATCAGAACATATGCATTGTTTTGAGGCTTGGACATTTTGGAATAAAATGGAGTCTTGTGTCTTCTGCTATGTGATTGTGGTGTAGCAGAGAGTGCCATGTGTTTGGACCTGCAAATCTAAAATGGCTGCTGCCGGGTGTTTTCCCCTCCCCCTTTCAACCATGTGTTGCAGTCTTTGGAATCATGGGAGTTTTCTCAAAATGGAGTCTAGCTTCCATCCCATGCGGTATTCAGCATTGACTAACTGCGCAGCGATTGTCTCTCACATGTGTAGTTTTATCTGCAACCATATTGTCTTATTGTTATTGTTAGCCATTCTCTCTCTCTCTCTCTCTCTCTCTTCTCCCCTTTTCTCTCTCTTTTCCTCTTAAAGTATTATTGTACCATTATTGTATTTTATGTGTAGTAATCTGGTTAGTTAGTCTATGTTGTATTGGTAGTGTATAATTGTATTGTATTATTCTTTTGCAAGCATACCATCCATAATATATATATAAGGCGTTAGACCCTAAGCCCAGGTATCTGTGTATTTCTTATAGTGTTAAGTATTCTCAGAGCGTCGGTGACGCTCGAACAGCATTTGAGTTAATAAGGTTATACTGTGTTGCATTTACACTCTATCACTACACTAAGGTTTTACTGCATAATATACTGTTTATGGTTTAGATATAAAGGTTTAACATTGTGAGCGTCAGCGCCGCTGGTGATCTCCTCGTGGTCCCGAGCGTCCGCTACGCTATAGCGAATCATTACGATAGACGGCAGCCAATAGTGTGCCTGCCTGTGATCTCTTGGCCGTGAGCGAACGTGACGCTTGAGCGTCTCGACTACGGCTAAGCGATTGCTACGCAACGAGCGTACCCTTACGGTACTCCATACGTGAATAGCGTACAGTGTTCTTAGACCTCATAAAGGGTTTTATATAAGATAAATATTTAGCTTTATCAATAAGTAGAGAGGCAGAGCTGTGATATATAAGTAGAGATACAGAGCTGTAATGTATAAGTAGAGAGGCAGGGATGTGATGTATAAGTAGAGATGCAGAGCTGTGATACTGTTTATAAGCAGAGATGCAGAGCTGTGGTATATAAGCAGAGATGCAGAGCTGTGATATATAAGTAGAGAGGCAGGGCTGTGATATATAAGTAGAGAGGCAGAGCTGTGATATATAAGTAGAGAGGCAGGGCTGTGATATATAAGTAGAGATGCAGAGCTGTGATATATAAGTAGAGATGCAGAGCTGTGATATAAAAGTAGAGATGCAGAGCTGTGATATATAAGTAGAGATACAGAGCTGTGATATATAAGTAGAGATACAGAGCTGTGATATATAAGTAGAGAGGCAGAGCTGTGATATATAAGTAGAGAGGCAAAGCTGTGATATATAAGTAGAGAGGCAGAGCTGTGATATATAAGTAGAGATGCAGAGCTGTGATGTATAAGTAGAGATACGGAGCTGTGATGTATAAGTAGAGATACAGAGCTGTGTTGTATAAGTAGAGATACAGAGCTGTGATGTAAGACTGCATACTATTGCATAGGTCATGTAATGTGGCCGAAACAGCATAAACTCACCGGCTGGGCTTGCTGCACGCCTCTTAATGCATCACTCTGGCACGGAAGGGGTTACAGTTTTTGTGGGAGTAACGTAAGGGCAACTGCCTGGATTGTGATTGGCTGGATTCTGTATAGGAGCTGGTCTGACATACATATAGTCTTCAGACATAGGACATCCTGCCTCTTTCCAGTTTTTCCGTGAAACTGCAAGTACACTACTTTACCTACTACTACCACCACCAGTGTTTCCTTTAAAAACACTTCTTTTCTTTCAATCTATCCTCTTTCTCTCTGCCCTCCTGATGTTATGAACCACAGGTAGTGGTTCATTCCTATTTTATGTTTATAGTTGTCTTGCAGGCCAGGATTTCCTGTTGCTCTGGTTTAGGAATACTCTTGTTTTCTGCCGGTGGTGAGTCTGTGTAATTGCAGCTTGTTCCCATGTGTTCAGCCTCACCTGTCTGTTGATTGCACCTCTCAGTTGTGCAGCAGGGCAGCTGCACGACATAATTAATTAAGACTCTCTGTTATATTCTGGCTCAGTGCAATTCACAGACGCTGGTGATATTTCCTGAGTTCCAGAGCTCTTGAGTTCTGAGCTAGTCTCTGCCAGTTCCTGAGCTCCTGTCTAGCAGTATCTGCCTAGCTGCTTTGAGTGTCAGTTCCTGAGTGTCAGTTCCTGTGTCGATTCCAGTGTCTGATCCTGTGTCCTGCCGTGAAGCGTTCCTGTCCAGGAGTCCTGTGGCTTTGTCTGTGCCTGGGCGAGTGTCTGGCTTCTTGGTGTCCACCGGTCTGTCGTTTGGGATTCTGCCTGTCCTCCGGTACTGAGAGTCTGTGTCGGCTGCATTGGGGGTTCCTGTCCGTTTGCCAGTATTTGTACCGGTTCCGTGAGTAGCGGCTTTGCCGCGTCCGTCGGCCTAGGCCGCAGTATTCTTTGGTTGTATTTGGTTACTGGTGTTTTGCAGAGGGTTCTCCTTATGCTGTCACCGCCGGTACACAACAGTATTGTGTCGGCGAGTGGACAGCATTTCCTTGGTTGTTCTTTTCCTTTGGCGGCGTGCCGCACATATATTTAGTTTTAGGGTTGTTAGTAGCCCCTAGCCTTCTGTTTGCTTTAGTTAGAGGTCCCCTTGTTATTATCCTGTCTCGGTTCACGCCTTGTCTCAATCTAAGACCTGGGGGCATCGGAGTTGGGCAGACCTAATCCGCCCTTCAAACGCGGCTGCCGTGGGCCCAAGAAACCATAGTCACTCAGGCGTGAACTGACCACACGGGTGAAACAATGGAGGTAGGGTGCTAGGGGCTATTTCCACACCACACCTTATTTCAGCATCACGTTCTGGTGCTCAGGACTCACTACGCAACATCTCCCTTGTTCTGAGCACCAGGAACCTAACATTATCACCAGCCATACAACAAAAAAGAAATAAAACTTTTTCTTTTTTGGCCCAGTCCAGTGTCTTGTCTAGAATCCAGTCCTGTCTAGAATTCAGTGTGCAGAATCCAGTCCTGTCAAGAATCCAGTCCGGTGTTTAAAAATCCAGTCCGGTGTTTAAAAATCGTGTCTAGTCTTGTATTGTCTAGTTTGAAATCCTCCTATGCCTACTATGCAAGCCCTGCAAGCATCTCTCTCAGCCCTGAACTCTGCTTTCAGTGCTTTGAAACCTGAGCGACTGGAAGTTTTGCAGCAATCCTTAAAGCAACTGCAAAACCTTCTGACCAAAATATTGCTTATCTTGCCAGAAGTTATTGAGAGTTCATCTACCTCTAAAGAGACTCTTGCTCACAATATGGTGACAAGAGAATCCTCAGGTTTAATTAGAGAGAAAAAGTTTGAAAGTTTTCTGCGGCCCAGGCTCTCAGAAGAAGAGCGTCTGCGTCGCAGAAACTTAGATTTATGCCTATATTGTGGGGGTTTAGGCCACTATCTGCAGACCTGTGAGTTGCGCAAGCCAAAGTGTGGTGACAAATCCTGCCCTCTGGCCAAGTTGAGTCAGGATACAAGACCTACTCCTGTCTCTACTGTGGCAGAGGTACTTGTCACACAACCCACACTAAAAAGCACTCTGTCCTATAATTGGGGTCCTTGGGCTAGGGAGCCCCATTATAGATTCAGGAACCAAAGGAGAATGTTTCTCTCCTCTCTTGATTTTCCTGTTGAAGCAAAGTTGCAAACCCCTGGAGTGGTGCCCGATGCCCGGGGTCCTGGAGTGGTGCCCGATGCCCAGGGTCCTGGAGTGGTGCCCGATGCCCAGGGTCCTGGAGTGGTGCCCGATGCCCAGGGACCTGGACTGGTGCCCAATGCCCAGGGTCCTGGAGCGGTACCCGATGCCCAGAGTTCTGGAGCGGTACCCGGTGCCCAGAGTTCTGGAGCGGTACCCGGTGCCCAGAGTTCTGGAGCGGTACCCGGTGCCCAGAGTTCTGGAGCGGTACCCGGTGCCCAGAGTCCTGTAGCGGTACCCGATGCTCTAGGTTATAGAGGGACATTGAATATTATAGCTCAGGTGTCAATACCAGAAGGGGTCTCAGAAGCTGTTTCCCCAGGTAAGGACTTGAAAAGCGCAACCCCAGAAAGGGCATCTAAAACCATAGTTCTAGAAGGGAACTCGAGAAGCAAAACCCCAGAAGGGGTCTTTGAAGTAATATCCCCAAGTGGGGTCTCGAGAGACGCAGCCCGAAAGAAGGGTCTAGAGGTCGCTTCCCCAGGAAAGAACTTAAGAGGCATAGCGTTAGTGGAGGTTCTGAAGGTTATAGCTTCAGCAAAAGTCCCGGAAGTCATAGTCCCGGGAGAAGTTTCGATAATTATCGACTCAGAGAGGGAGGCCGACAGCCCGGTCCCAGTAAAAGAATCCGAGGTGCTGACCCCAGCGGGGTTCCCGAAGGCCGCTGCCCCGGGTGGGGTTCATAAAGTCACTGCCCCGGGTGGGGTTCAGAAAGTCACTGCCCTGGGTGGGGTTCAGAAAGTCACTACCTCGGGTGGGGTTCCGAGGGCCACTGCCCCAGGTGGGGTTCCGATGGCCACTGCTCCAG
Source organism: Pseudophryne corroboree (assembly GCF_028390025.1). Classification (NCBI taxonomy): domain Eukaryota; kingdom Metazoa; phylum Chordata; class Amphibia; order Anura; family Myobatrachidae; genus Pseudophryne; species Pseudophryne corroboree. The sequence continues at coordinate 817,563,995 of NC_086449.1, read as the reverse complement.
GTGGGGTTCAGAAAGTCACTGCCCCAGGTGGGGTTCAGAAAGTCTCAGCCTCGAGTAAGGTCAATAGTGACCAGGTCCTAGCAAAGCACTCTAGTCAGTCATATGGGAAGGAAGCAGATCCTGACTCTGCTGATATCTCAACATCTATAATCTTTGATGGGGACTTAGTCCAATTTCTGGCGCTTTACAAACACTATTACATCATTATGTTGTATAGACCATTTCTGGGCATCACTACAGAGAACCTTGTGCTCTATCTGATATCTTCCTTTAGAGGAGAGCCTTTTGAATGGGCGACCAGCCTAATGAAAGCTGAAGATCCCATTCTTCAGGATCCCCCAGCATTCAGTGATGCAGTTATTAAAAGATATGGTTCCAAAGAAATTGGTTCAGGTTCCTCTAAGTCACCCGTCTTGTCTGCTGAGAGTCCACCAAATACTGTAAACTCGGCACAAGAGTCTCAGCCCGTTGTTTTGACTGCAGGATGTGCTTTTCTGTCTTCTTCTAATAGTAGTACTTTGCCTGAAAGTTCAGCTCCCAAGTTTAAGAAACCAATCTCTGATTTGAACCCAGCCTTGCTGGGAGGTACCATCAGTTCAGACAATGTTTGGGGAATTACCTTGGTCAGACCTCAAGAACTTTGTAAAAATAAGAAGAAGAAGAAGAAGAAGAAGAAGAAGAAGAAAAAGAAATAATTATTGACTCTTGCCTTGAGATATAAAAAAAAATATTATTTTTTTTCCCTTGTCTTGTGTCCAGTGGCCACCGTCAAGAGGGGTGCACTGTTACAAGCTGTTGCCACAGCATGTTTCTGTTTCTTATCTTTGTATGTTTATTCCAGTGTCAGGCTTATTAATGTATACCTTGTTTTGGATAACCTGAATTTTGGGGTCCTTTGACCCGTCCTCAAGGGGGGGGGGGGGGGGGTAATGTTATGAGCCACGGCTGTGGCTCATTCCTGTTTTGCATTTTGGTTATGTATTTTATGTTATACTTCTGTTTATGTTCCCCGTGGGTGTCATGGGGTGTTCGGAGCTCACCCTTAAGGAGAGGGTACTGTTATGAACCACAGGTAGTGGTTCATTCCTATTTTATGTTTATAGTTGTCTTGCAGGCCAGGATTTCCCGTTGCTCTGGTTTAAGAATACTCTTGTTTGCTGCCGGTGGTGAGTCTGTGTAATTGCAGCTTGTTCCCATGTGTTCAGCCTCACCTGTCTGTTGATTGCACCTCTCAGTTGTGCAGCAGGGCAGCTGCACGACATAATTAATTAAGACTCTCTGTTATATTCTGGCTCAGTGCAATTCACAGACGCTGGTGATATTTCCTGAGTTCCAGAGCTCTTGAGTTCTGAGCTAGTCTCTGCCAGTTCCTGAGCTCCTGTCTAGCAGTATCTGCCTAGCTGCTTTGAGTGTCGGTTCCTGAGTGTCGGTTCCTGAGTGTCGGTTCCTGTGTCGATTCCAGTGTCTGATCCTGTGTCCTGCCGTGAAGCGTTCCTGTCCAGGAGTCCTGTGGCTTTGTCTGTGCCTGGGCGAGTGTCTGGCTTCTTGGTGTCCACCGGTCTGTCATTTGGGATTCTGCCTGCCCTCCGGTTCTGAGAGTCTGTGTCGGCTGCATTGGGGGTTCCTGTCCGTTTGCCAGTATTTGTACCGGTTCCGTGAGTAGCGGCTTTGCCGCGTCCATCGGCCTAGGCCGCAGTATTCTTTGGTTGTATTTGGTTACTGGTGTTTTGCAGAGGGTTCTGCTTATGCTGTCACCGCCGGTACACAACAGTATTGTGTCGGCGAGTGGACAGCATTTCCTTGGTTGTTCTTTTCCTTTGGCGGCGTGCCGCACATATATTTAGTTTTAGGGTTGTTAGTAGCCCCTAGCCTTCTGTTTGCTTTAGTTAGAGGTCCCCTTGTTATTATCCTGTCTCGGTTCACGCCTTGTCTCAATCTAAGACCTGGGGGCATCGGAGTTGGGCAGACCTAATCCGCCCTTCAAACGCGGCTGCCGTGGGCCCAAGAAACCATAGTCACTCAGGCGTGAACTGACCACACGGGTGAAACAATGGAGGTAGGGTGCTAGGGGCTATTTCCACACCACACATTATTTCAGTGTCACGTTCTGGTTCTCAGGACTCACTACGCAACATCTCCCTTGTTCTGAGCACCAGGAACCTAACACCTGATCTATACTTCTCTCTGTATCTTCTACTTCCTACCCCTGTTCTACTTCCTTCTATCCTCTTTTTCCCCCTTTTCCTATTTCTCCAATCTATTATACAGTGACCTTCTGTGTGTAAACAATGGCGTCAGACGCAGCGCGGGCCTGCCTGGTCGGCAACTGGACTTCTCCGTGGTCCGGCCGAGTCGGGGCGTGACTCACTGGGCGTTTGCGGCCGGCCTCGGCCGCCGGCTCCCGCTCCCCCCATGGCACAATCTCCATCTCCGGACCCGCCGCTGGCTGCGGCGGAGGGTGGAGACGCGGCGCTAGATGTTCATGGGTAGCTGAGGTGGACTGCCCGGGCGAGCGTTCTGACGTCCCATGCAGCCGCTTCTCAGAGCGGGGGGCGGTAATGCTAGGCCTGCACGGCCCGGACAGCGCTCCCGCATAGCAGCGCAGCAATGTACTTCTGCGGGGGGGGGGCAGCCCACACACCACACAGGTGCTGCTCACCCACTCCAATGAACGGAATCAGGGTCACGCGGAGGTGGCCCGTGATGGGTCCGGCCAACGCGCATGCCCTAATGCGTCTTGGCCGAAATAGTCGCCGCTCCACGCCAGGGAAGCCCACATGAGGCCTAGTCAGGCAGTTCACGTGGCGGATCTTTATGTCCAGGCGCAGGGCTGCTCGGCGGCCACCCATGGTAGGATGGGGCAACGCGCCTGTCCTACTGCTTCTGGGCTGGTGACGCCATCGGTCCTCACTGGGAGGTCCCTCAGGAGGCACGGTCTGGTCGTCCACGCTGGGGCTGATACTTATGTCTCGCATCCCGCAGTGGGATGGGTCAACGCGCCACCCCTGCCGTAGATGGTCCCGTGGTTCCAGCCCATTCTGGGGTTGCCCGTGTGGGACGTGCCCGCGTTATGCCGGCCGGCCACAGGCTGGAGGCGCAGCTGCAGGTCGGTACCCCCCTCCCCAGGGAGCCGGCGTGCGCAGGCAGTCAGCACGTTAGCTAGGCCCAGCCGGGGGCAGTCTTCTACTCCGGATGCTGCTGCGAACAGCCCACAGTCAGAAGGTGCGCTGCGTCTCTATAGCAGTGACAGAGCTTGGGATAGGAGGAGGTCGCGTTCCCAACGTGCCAGACTGAACTTGTCGGAGGGGGACGAAGACGCCGCGATAACCGACAGCGAGGGCTCGTCCGGGTCTTTGCTTCCGACGGGTGCTTTGCAAACCTCTCGTCGGGAGCGGGACTCACGTGCAGTGTCGGAGCTCAGAGCGTTGCCAACGGCGGCCAAACCCTTTGTGGATGCCTCCGTTTTGTCCGCCATTTGTGCTGCAGTCGTGTCGGCAGTGGCTCCCTTGTTATCCACCGTACCCGGGGGACAGGGGCCGGCCACCGCATCCTTGGCGGATAGCATTGCGCAAACTCTTACGCCGCTCCTGTCCTCTGGTGTAACGGCCACACTGCTAGCCCCGCTGCTCGCTACAGCTGCGGGAACGGTTGGGGTGCATGGGAATGATGTCTCTTTTGTCTCCCCAGCCGCGGACGTCAGGACAGGAATGGAGACAGCCGGTACCTCAGCAAGTCGTCTGGAGGGTGCAGGAACGGACGGTGTAGCTTCTCGGGCTGGTGAGTCTTCCTCGGACCCCGACTGGTCCCAAGGGAGTGCGGTTAGCTGCTTTGAGTGTCGGTTCCTGAGTGTCGGTTCCTGAGTGTCGGTTCCTGTGTCGATTCCAGTGTCTGATCCTGTGTCCTGCCGTGAAGCGTTCCTGTCCAGGAGTCCTGTGGCTTTGTCTGTGCCTGGGCGAGTGTCTGGCTTCTTGGTGTCCACCGGTCTGTCATTTGGGATTCTGCCTGCCCTCCGGTTCTGAGAGTCTGTGTCGGATGCATTGGGGGTTCCTGTCCGTTTGCCAGTATTTGTACCGGTTCCGTGAGTAGCGGCTTTGCCGCGTCCATCGGCCTAGGCCGCAGTATTCTTTGGTTGTATTTGGTTACTGGTGTTTTGCAGAGGGTTCTGCTTATGCTGTCACCGCCGGTACACAACAGTATTGTGTCGGCGAGTGGACAGCATTTCCTTGGTTGTTCTTTTCCTTTGGCGGCGTGCCGCACATATATTTAGTTTTAGGGTTGTTAGTAGCCCCTAGCCTTCTGTTTGCTTTAGTTAGAGGTCCCCTTGTTATTATCCTGTCTCGGTTCACGCCTTGTCTCAATCTAAGACCTGGGGGCATCGGAGTTGGGCAGACCTAATCCGCCCTTCAAACGCGGCTGCCGTGGGCCCAAGAAACCATAGTCACTCAGGCGTGAACTGACCACACGGGTGAAACAATGGAGGTAGGGTGCTAGGGGATATTTCCACACCACACATTATTTCAGTGTCACGTTCTGGTTCTCAGGACTCACTACGCAACATCTCCCTTGTTCTGAGCACCAGGAACCTAACACCTGATCTATACTTCTCTCTGTATCTTCTACTTCCTACCCCTGTTCTACTTCCTTCTATCCTCTTTTTCCCCCTTTTCCTATTTCTCCAATCTATTATACAGTGACCTTCTGTGTGTAAACAATGGCGTCAGACGCAGCGCGGGCCTGCCTGGTCGGCAACTGGACTTCTCCGTGGTCCGGCCGAGTCGGGGCGTGACTCACTGGGCGTTTGCGGCCGGCCTCGGCCGCCGGCTCCCGCTCCCCCCATGGCACAATCTCCATCTCCGGACCCGCCGCTGGCTGCTGCGGAGGGTGGAGACGCGGCGCTAGATGTTCATGGGTAGCTGAGGTGGACTGCCCGGGCGAGCGTTCTGACGTCCCATGCAGCCGCTTCTCAGAGCGGGGGGCGGTAATGCTAGGCCTGCACGGCCCGGACAGCGCTCCCGCATAGCAGCGCAGCAATGTACTTCTGCGGGGGGGGGGGGGGGGGGCAGCCCACACACCACACAGGTGCTGCTCACCCACTCCAATGAACGGAATCAGGGTCACGCGGAGGTGGCCCGTGATGGGTCCGGCCAACGCGCATGCCCTAATGCGTCTTGGCCAAAATAGTCGCCGCTCCACGCCAGGGAAGCCCACATGAGGCCTAGTCAGGCAGTTCACGTGGCGGATCTTTATGTCCAGGCGCAGGGCTGATCGGCGGCCACCCATGGTAGGATGGGGCAACGCGCCTGTCCTACTGCTTCTGGGCTGGTGACGCCATCGGTCCTCACTGGGAGGTCCCTCAGGAGGCACGGTCTGGTCGTCCACGCTGGGGCTGATACTTATGTCTCGCATCCCGCAGTGGGATGGGTCAACGCGCCACCCCTGCCGTAGATGGTCCCGTGGTTCCAGCCCATTCTGGGGGTGCCCGTGTGGGACGTGCCCGCGTTATGCCGGCCGGCCACAGGCTGGAGGCGCAGCTGCAGGTCGGTACCCCCCCCCCCCCAGGGAGCCGGCGTGCGCAGGCAGTCAGCACGTTAGCTAGGCCCAGCCGGGGGCAGTCTTCTACTCCGGATGCTGCTGCGAACAGCCCACAGTCAGAAGGTGCGCTGCGTCTCTATAGCAGTGACAGAGCTTGGGATAGGAGGAGGTCGCGTTCCCAACGTGCCAGACTGAACTTGTCGGAGGGGGACGAAGACGCCGCGATAACCGACAGCGAGGGCTCGTCCGGGTCTTTGCTTCCGACGGGTGCTTTGCAAACCTCTCGTCGGGAGCGGGACTCACGTGCAGTGTCGGAGCTCAGAGCGTTGCCAACGGCGGCCAAACCCTTTGTGGATGCCTCCGTTTTGTCCGCCATTTGTGCTGCAGTCGTGTCGGCAGTGGCTCCCTTGTTATCCACCGTACCCGGGGGACAGGGGCCGGCCACCGCATCCTTGGCGGATAGCATTGCGCAAACTCTTACGCCGCTCCTGTCCTCTGGTGTAACGGCCACACTGCTAGCCCCGCTGCTCGCTACAGCTGCGGGAACGGTTGGGGTGCATGGGAATGATGTCTCTTTTGTCTCCCCAGCCGCGGACGTCAGGACAGGAATGGAGACAGCCGGTACCTCAGCAAGTCGTCTGGAGGGTGCAGGAACGGACGGTGTAGCTTCTCGGGCTGGTGAGTCTTCCTCGGACCCCGACTGGTCCCAAGGGAGTGCGGTTAGCCCCGGTAGCGGATTGGGATCAGGTGCGCAGTCCCGCTCCTCTAGTGGGGGAGGAAGTACACATAGGGGCTCCAGCAAGCGCAGTAGAAAAGGCGTAGGCGTCGGGGTACGGACTCTTCCCTTGCCTCCACGTCTTCAGAAGGGGTATCCTCCTCCGACGGCGGAGTGCACAGGGTCAAACGCTGCGAAAGGCGCGAGCGCAGGTATTCAAGCTCTTCCGCCTCACAAGCGTTGGTTTAGTCGGACACCGTTCACTGCGCTAACATGGCAGTGCAACGTGGTCTGAGGCCCCGGGACCGGATTCGCAAAGGTCACTACATCAATATTTTCGCACTCCCTAGCGCTGATCTTAAAGCCTTGCTTGTGGCAAAAAAAAAAAAAGGCCAGGGCAGCAGGGACGCTTTGCGTTCCCATCCGAATTGGGTTAGGTGCATGTTAATCTTTGCGGCATCTTATTTAGAGACGCGCCCGGACGAACACATTAACTTAGTGCGCTATCAGTTCCTTATCCACGTGCTATACCATAAGTACAAAGGGTCGGCTTGGCGACGTTACGATGAGGTCTTCCGGCGCAAACTGCACGGCCGTGAGATCTACTACTTTGGGAAAAAGGATGTAGAATTGTACGTGGAGCTGAAACAGGGCTCCGTGGGCACTGAGGAAAGCGGTACTACAAGACGATGGGCGAAGCAGCCTGTCTGTCGCTCTACCAGCTTTCGAGTGGGTCCGTCGCGCGCGGGGCATGGAAAATGCTTCGCGTTCAATAATGCCCAATGTGACTTGGGGGGGCGGTGTCGTTTTCGTCACTCCTGCATCAGATGTGGCGGAGGCCATGGGATCAAGGACTGCAACAGACCAGGGACGGGAGGTGATTTCTGCCCACAGACCCGGCTAAGCCGCTTTCCTGCAGTCCCAGTTGCTGGCCACAGCCCCCTCCCCAATTAGACTACCGGCGCTCATACCCTGGCTGCTAGGATACCCGCGACGGGTGGCCGTGGATTTTTTGCACTCGGGTTTCACGTCTGGCTTACCATTACCTATATCTGGTCTCGTGGGTCCCGGTGCGGGTGCGAACCTGCGCTCGGCTCAGGAGTTTCCGGACGTGTTGCGACAGAAGGTTGAGGCAGAGGTAACGTTGGGGAGGATGATAGGCCCGTTTCGTAATCCCCCCTTACAGGATTTAGTGTTGTCACCCGTCGGAATAGTACCCAAGACGGCCGCCTGAAAATTTAGACTCATGCAACATCTTTCCTGTCCCCTGGGGGCATCGGTACATGATGCTATACCTGAAGATCGGTGTAGGGTCATTTACCTGTCTTTCTATTTGGCCATAGCCACCATTAGGTCTTTTGGTCGGGGTGCCTTTATGTGTAAATTGGACATCCAGTCCGCATTTCGTCTTCTTCCGTTGCACCCTTCGGCCTTTAGGTTTATGGGTTTTAAACTGGACGATGGCTATCACATCGATAGGTGCCTCCCTATGGGTTGTTCTATCTCTTGCGCATACTTCGAAAGATTCAGTTCATTCCTCCCTTGGTGTCTGTAGTATGCACCGGGCGAAAGGGGTATTTCGCACTATTTGGACGATTTCCTATTGATCGGCCCTCCGGACTCAGATCGCTGCGCTGGCTTGCTCCAGAGGGCATTGGGATTCGTCGCCCGCATCATTTTCTTAGATGTCACTCGAAATTTGGAAAGATTTACATACAAGGAGGTACTTTTCTGGTGCGACAACTTGGGCGTGGTTTTTGCCATTAATAGGCAAAAATCCACATCCTTGCCGGTCCTTCGATAGTTTTGCTGTGCTTGGTGAACAACATTACGTTGCGAGCCACGCATGTCCCGGGCGTGCGTAACGACATTGCTGATACCCTTTCCCGTGGCTAATGGCAGCGGTTACGGCGCTTGGCTCCTGCAGCTCTAATCCAAGGGGAATTGTGTCCTGATTATGTGTGGCAGGTTATCCGCCCAGATTGGAGAATTTAGGCCACTGGTCATTGGCTCCTGCAACTATCGCGGCTTATCTGGCCACCTGGGTGCGGTGGAGTCGCTACCAGACCTTTCACTAATTACTTTTCGATTACATCTGGGTTTTGTACACCAACGGAATTTCGCGGGCGTATGTTGGTAGGGTTCTAGCGGGTATATCATACTTTCTGCAGCTTCGGGGGGAGGAGGACTTTACTAAGTCCTTTTTCCTCCAGAGGGTGTTGAAGGGATGGCCTCGGGCGATCCCGCCCCGGCCGGACAATCGCCGGCCAATCACTGGGTCTTTGTTGGGGCTAATTTTAGGATCCCTACGGATTTGCTCTTCGGGGTATGAAGTTTGCCTCTTCATGACTGCCTTTACGATGGACTTTCACGGTGCGTTCCGGGTGGGCGAGCTGGTGTCCATTTCTCGGACTTCTGCCTCGCACATGCTGGCGGCCCACGTCATCATACGCCCCATACGGTTTGTGGTGTGGGATTCAGCGCTCTAAGAATGACATAGTCGGCAGGGGGCTGTGGGTACGAATGGGTCGGGCTTGTGTGCGGGGTTTTTGTCCAGTTACCGCTGCCCGGTCTTATTCGTCCGTATGGCCTGCCACGCCTGAAGGGTGGCTTGTCCATAGTGATGGTTCCCCGTTGACCAGATATCAATTCCGGTCGGTTTTGGGGCATTGTATTTTATACCTGGGTCTATCTCCGGCCGACTATGGGACTCACTCTTTCCGCATCGGCGCTGATTCTGCGGCTGCTGCGGCGGGTTGGTCCGAAGTCGCAGTCCGGGCACTGGGTAGGTGGAGGTCTGGTGCACTCAGGCGCTATATCAGGCCTTTTCCTCCCGGTGCACCCCTTTGAGGATTAGCCGCTCGTCGCAGTTGCACTTTGCGATTGTGGGGGCCTTGAGGAATTTTTGCTTTATCGTTGGTTTTAATTACGGTTTTTGCCAGCTGACAAAGTTTTGTGTTTTTGCCGCAAGTCAAATTGAGCTGTGACACTGTATATAATTAGAGAGGCAGAGCTGTGATATACAAGTAGAGAGGCAGAGCTGTGATATATAATTAGAGATGCAGTGCTGTGACATATAAGTAGAGAGGCAGAGCTGTGATATATAAGTAGAGATGCAGAGCTGTGATATATAAGTAGAGATGCAGAGCTGTGATATATAATTAGAGATGCAGAGCTGTGACATATAAGTAGAGAGGCAGAGCTGTGACATATAAGTAGAGAGGCAGTGCTGTGATATCTAAGTAGAGAGGCAGAGCTGTGATATATAAGTAGAGATACACGGCTGTGATATATAAGTAGAGAGGCAGGGCTGTGATACTGTATATAAGTAGAGATACAGAGCTGTGATATATAAGTAGAGTTGCAGAGATGTGATATATAAGTAGAGAGGCAGAGATGTGATATATAAGTAGAGAGGCAGAGCTGTGATATATAAGTAGTGAGGCAGAGCTGTGATATATAAGTAGAGATACAGAGCTGTGATGTATAAGTAGAGAGGCAGAGCTGTGATATATAAGTAGAGAGGCAGCGCTGTGATATATAAGTAGAGAGGCAGCACTGTGATATATAAGTAGAGAGGCAGCGCTGTGATATATAAGTAGAGAGGCACCGCTGTGATATATAAGTAGAGAGGCAGTGCTGTGATATATAAGTAAAGATGCAGGGCTGTGATATATAAGTAGAGATGCAGAGCTGTGACACTGTATATAAGTAGAGATACAGAGCTGTGATATATAAGTAGAGTTGCAGAGATGTGATATATAAGTAGAGAGGCAGAGATGTGATATATAAGTAGAGAGGCAGAGCTGTGATATATAAGTAGAGATACAGAGCTGTGATGTATAAGTAGAGAGGCAGAGCTGTGATATATAAGTAGAGAGGCAGCGCTGTGATATATAAGTAGAGAGGCAGCGCTGTGATATATAAGTTGAGAGGCAGAGCTGTGATATATAAGTAGAGAGGCAGAGCTGTGATATATAAGTAGAGATGCAGTGCTGTGATATATAAGTAGAGATGCAGAGATGTGATATATAAGTAGAGAGGCAGTGCTGTGATATATAAGTAGAGAGGCAGCACTGTGATATATAAGTAGAGATGAAGGGCTCTGCTATATATAAGTAGAGATGCAGAGCTGTGATACTGTATATAAGTAGAGATGCAGGGCTGTGATATATAAGTAGAGAGGCAGCGCTGTGATATATAAGTAGAGAGGCAGTGCTGTGATATATAAGTAGAGAGGCAGTGCTGTGATATATAAGTAAAGATGCAGGGCTGTGATATATAAGTAGAGATGCAGAGCTGTGACACTGTATATAAGTAGAGATGCAGAGCTGTGATATATAAGTTGAGAGGCAGAGCTGTGATATATAAGTAGAGAGGCAGAGCTGTGATATATAAGTAGAGATGCAGTGCTGTGATATATAAGTAGAGATGCAGAGATGTGATATATAAGTAGAGAGGCAGTGCTGTGATATATAAGTAGAGAGGCAGCACTGTGATATATAAGTAGAGATGAAGGGCTCTGCTATATATAAGTAGAGATGCAGAGCTGTGATACTGTATATAAGTAGAGATGCAGGGCTGTGATATATAAGTAGAGAGGCAGAGCTGTGATATATAAATAGAGATGCAGAGATGTGATATCTAAGTAAAGAGGCAGAGCTGTGATATATAAGTTGAGAGGCAGAGCTGTGATATATAAGTAGAGAGGCAGTGCTGTGATATATAAGTAGAGATGCAGTGCTGTGATATATAAGTAGAGATGCAGAGATGTGATATATAAGTAGAGAGGCAGAGCTGTGATATATAAGTAGAGAGGCAGCACTGTGATATATAAGTAGAGATGCAGGGCTCTGATATATAAGTAGAGATGCAGAGCTGTGATACTGTATATAAGTAGAGATGCAGAGCTGTGATATATAAGTAGAGAGGCAGAGCTGTGATATATAAATAGAGATGCAGAGATGTGATATCTAAGTAGAGAGGCAAAGCTGTGATATATAAGTAGAGATGCAGAGATGTGATATATAAGTAGAGAGGCAGAGCTGTGATATATAAGTAGACATGCAGGGCTGTGATATATAAGTAGAGATGCAGAGCTGTGATATATAAGTAGAGAGGCAGAGCTGTGATATATATCACATCTCTGCATCTCTATTAATATAAGTAGAGAGGCAGAGCTGTGATATATAAGTAGAGAGGCAGCGATGTGATATATAAGTAGAGAGGCAGGGCTGTGATATATAAGTAGAGATACAGAGCTGTGATATGTATGTAGAGAGGCAGAGCTGTGATATATAAGTAGAGAGGCAGAGCTGTGATATATAAGTAGAGAGGCAGAGCTGTGACACTGTATATAAGCAGAGAGGCAGAGCTGTGATATATAAGTAGAGATGCAGTGCTGTGGTATATAAGTAGAGATGCAGAGCTGTGGTATATAAGTAGAGATGCAGAGATGTGGTATATAAGTAGAGAGGCAGAGCTGTGATATATAAGTAGAGAGGCAGAGCTGGGAAATATAAGTAGAGAGGCAGAGCTGTGACACTGTATATATGTAGAGAGGCAGTGCTGTGATATATTAGCAGAGAGGCAGAGATGTGATATATAAGTAGAGATACTGAGCTGTGATATATAAGTAGAGAGGCAGGGTTGTGATATATAAGAAGAGAGGCAACTGTGATATATAAGTAGAGATGCAGTGCTGTGATATATAAGTAGAGAGGCAGCGCTGTGATATATAAGTAGAGAGGCAGCGCTGTGATATATAAGTAGAGAGGCAGCGCTGTGATATATAAGTAGAGAGGCAGCGCTGTGATATATAAGTAGAGAGGCAGCGCTGTGATATATAAGTAGAGAGGCAGCGCTGTGATATATAAGTAGAGAGGCAGTGCTGTGATATCTAAGTAGAGAGGCAGAGCTGTGATATATAAGTAGAGATACACGGCTGTGATATATAAGTAGAGAGGCAGGGCTGTGATACTGTATATAAGTAGAGATACAGAGCTGTGATATATAAATAGAGTTGCAGAGATGTGATATATAAGTAGAGAGGCAGAGATGTGATATATAAGTAGAGATGCAGGGCTGTGATATATAAGTAGTGAGGCAGGGCTGTGATATATAAGTAGAGATACAGAGCTGTGATATATAAGTAGAGATGCAGAGCTGTGATATATAAGTAGAGAGGCAGAGCTGTGATATATAAGTAGAGAGGCAGAGCTGTGATATATAAGTAGAGATACACGGCTGTGATATATAAGTAGAGAGGCAACTGTGATATATAAGTAGAGATGCAGAGCTGTGATATATAAGTAGAGAGGCAGCGCTGTGATATATAAGTAGAGAGGCAGCGCTGTGATATATAAGTAGAGAGGCAGCGCTGTGATATATAAGTAGAGAGGCAGCGCTGTGATATATAAGTAGAGAGGCAGGGCTGTGATATATAAGTAGAGAGGCAGTGCTGTGATATATATCACATCTCTGCCTCTCTACTTATATATCACAGCACTGCCTCTCTACTTATATATCACAACGCTGCCTCTCTACTTATATATATCACAGCCCTGCCTCTCTACTTATATATCACAGCGCTGCCTCTCTACTTATATATCACAGCCCTGCCTCTCTACTTATATATCACAGCCCTGCCTCTCTACTTATATATCACAGCCCTGCATCTCTACTTATATATCACAGCCCTGCATCTCTACATATATATCACAGCACTGCCTCTCTACTTATATATCACAGCACTGCCTCTCTACTTATATAAGTAGAGAGGCAGTGCTGTGATATATATGTAGAGATGCAGATCTGTGATATATAAGTAGGGATACAGGGCTGTGATATATAAGTAGAGAGGCAGGGCTGTGGTATACTGTATAAGTAGAGATACAGAGCTGTGATATATAAGTAGAGATGCAGCGCTGTGATATATAAGTAGAGGTGCAGGGCTGTGATATATAAGTAGAGAGGCAACTGTGATATATAAGTAGAGATGCAGAGTTGTGATATATAAGTAGAGGTGCAGGGCTGTGATATATAAGTAGAGATGCAGAGCTGTGATATATAAGTAGAGAGGCAGCGCTGTGATATATAAGTAGAGAGGCAGGGCTGTGATATATAAGTAGAGAGGCAGAGCTGTGATATATAAGTAGAGATGCAGGGCTGTGATATATAAGTAGAGATGCAGAGCTGTGATATATAAGTAGAGAGGCAGCGCTGTGATATATAAGTAGAGAGGCAGGGCTGTGATATATAAGTAGAGATGCAGAGCTGTGACACTGTATGATGCAGCGATGTGATATATAAGTAGAGATGCAGGGCTGTGATATATAAGTAGAGAGGCAGTGCTGTGATATATAAGTAGAGAGGCAGAGCTGTGATATATAAGTAGAGATGCAGAGATGTGATATCTAAGTGGAGAGGCAGTGCTGTGATATATAAGTAGAGAGGCAGCGCTGTGATATATAAGTAGAGATGCAGAGATGTGATATCTAAGTAGAGAGGCAGAGCTGTGATATATAAGTAGAGATGCAGAGATGTGATATATAAGTAGAGAGGCAGCGCTGTGATATATAAGTAGAGATGCAGAGATGTGATATATAAGTAGAGAGGCAGAGCTGTGATATATAAGTAGAGATGCAGAGATGTGATATATAAGTAGAGAGGCAGAGCTGTGATATATAAGTAGAGATGCAGGGCTGTGATATATAAGTAGAGATGCAGGGCTGTGATATATAAGTAGAGAGGCAGCGCTGTGATATTTAAGTAGAGAGGCAGGGCTGTGATATATAAGTAGAGATGCAGATCTGTGACACTGTATATAAGTAGAGATGCAGAGCTGTGATATATAAGTAGAGATGCAGAGCTGTGATATATAAGTAGAGAGGCAGTGCTGTGATATATAAGTAGAGAGGCAGCGCTGTGATATATATCACATCTCTGCATCTCTATTTATATAAGTAGAGAGGCAGAGCTGTGATATATAAGTAGAGAGGCAGAGATGTGATATATAAGTAGAGATGCAGAGCTGTGGTATATAAGTAGAGATGCAGAGATGTGGTATATAAGTAGAGAGGCAGAGCTGTGATATATAAGTAGAGAGGCAGGGCTGTGAAATATAAGTAGAGAGGCAGAGCTGTGACACTGTATATAAGTAGAGAGGCAGTGCTGTGATATATTAGTAGAGAGGCAGAGATGTGATATATAAGTAGAGAGGCAGCGCTGTGATATATAAGTAGAGAGGCAGGGCTGTAATATATAAGTAGAGATACTGAGCTGTGATATATAAGTAGAGAGGCAGCGCTGTGATATATAAGTAGAGATGCAGGGCTGCGATATATAAGTAGAGAGGCAGCGCTGTGATATATAAGTAGAGAGGCAGCGCTGTGATATATAAGTAGAGAGGCAGCGCTGTGATATATAAAGAGAAGCGGAACTGGTATGAGGTCGGAACTCTATGCAGCGATGTCCTGTCTGCCGGCGTGGAGATGCTACAGATGTCCCGCAGACCTCAGTAGGTGGGGGCGGAGCTTTTACACCACACAGGTCCAATCATAAGGCACTGCATGTGACCCCAATCTGTTAACCCGGGTCAGCCTGTTCATACGTCCATGTAATCTGGGTAGCTCCCGTGTTATACCCTAAAGATACCCGGGTTGAAATGGTGGTGCACTGAAACTGGGTTATTTTTCACATAAACACGACCCAGGTGGGCCCACCAATAACCCGGGTCGCAAGGCCAGCATTACACCCCTTTCAGATTACATTTCCGGGTCGCACCTAGGATTTTGTAGACTTCTCCAACATGGATGCGACCCAGCTGAGACTTCTTTCAGACTGGCGCAGGACTGGGCTAATTAAGCGCTGACTCTTCCTATGCTGCGAACGGGTCCGACCGTCCCGGGTTACCCATTTACACTGAACTTTACCCGGGTCCTTCCCAGGAAAAACCTTGCTCACTTGAGCGGTTTCTGCTGACAAAAATCCCAGGTTCACATGCAATACTATGGAACGTGGAAAAGGGGTATTAAAGGGATATACTAATTGGGGCACATGTAATAGAGTTTTTCTTTTTATGAAAAAGTAAGTTTTCACTTGTCAAAAGTACTAAAAAATACAAAAAAAAAAAACCTATTTGGGACCTTTCAGCTCCGCTATATTCCAAGCAGTAGCGGATCTTGCTACGGGCACACAGGAATTTTGCCCGGGGCTCCGACTTCCGGAGGGCGCCGCCGCCATGGCAAGATCCGCTACTGGTGGTGGCCCCCAGTGCTGTGCTGTCACTGCTGTGCAGTGCGCGATGATGTCATCGCGCACCGCACGGCATTGTGGGACCGGCACAAAGACGCTAGGGGTCATAATTGACCGCCAGTGTCTATGCTGTGCTATGGGAGAGACGTCATGACGTCTCTCCCATAGATCAGAGGAGCGGCGCTGGTGGCCGGAGACAGAGACGGAGGTCAGCAGCGGTCGGGAATCAGGAGCGGGGATGGTGAGTATTAATTAATTATTATTTTTTTCTTTTATTTTTTGTAAGCGGCACAAATTAGGGGGCACAGTACTGGGGGCACAAACGGGGGCATAGTACTGGGTGCACAAACAGGGCACAGTACTGGGGGCACAAACAGGGGCATAACTCTCCAGGGGACCCGATCACGCCCCTTTATGAAGCCACGCCCCTATTTTCGCCCTGGGCGCCACAATGGCTAGAACTGGCCCTGATTCCACGCAAACACCTTTATTATATCAGACCGTGGCTTACGGCTGACTTTTATCACTCATACCTGTCCTCGCAGTTACCAGCCATCACTGTACAGAAGGGAGATTGTTTAAATGCTTTGTATCGGCCATATAACTAGTGATGAGTGGGTTCGGTTCCTCGGAAACCGAACCCCCCGAACTTCACCCATTTTACACGGGTCCGAGGCATACTCGGATTCTCGGGTTAACCCGAGCGCGCCCGAACGTCATCATCCCGCTGTCGGATTCTCGCGAGATTCGGATTCTATATAAGCAGCCGCGCGTCGCCGCCATTTTCACTCGTGCATTGGAAATGTTAGGGAGAGGACGTGGCTGGCGTCCTCTCCGTTTATTAATCTTGAATTCTTGATGTAAAAATATTTGTGCTTATTGCTTTATTTTGGGGACTGGGGAGCAGCTGTATTGTATAGGAGGAGTACAGTGCAGAGTTTTGCTGACAGTGACCACCAGTATACGTTGTCTGCCTGAAAAACACTCCATATCTGTGCTCAGTGTGCTGCATATATCTGTGCTCACACTGCTTTATTGTGGGGACTGGGGACCAGCAGTATATAGGAGGAGTACAGTGCAGAGTTTTGCTGACTGTGACCACCAGTATACGTTGTCTGCCTGAAAAACACTCCATATCTGTGCTCAGTGTGCTGCATATATCTGTGCTCACACTGCTTTATTGAGGGGGCTGGGGACCACCAGTATATTATATAGGAGGAGTAGAGTGCAGAGTTTTGCTGACAGTGACCACCAGTATACGTTGTCTGCCTGAAAAACACTCCATATCTGTGCTCAGTGTGCTGCATATATCTGTGCTCACGCTGCTTTATTGTGGGGACTGGGGACCAGCAGTATTATATAGGAGGAGTAGAGTGCAGAGTTTTGCTGACAGTGACCACCAGTATACGTTGTCTGCCTGAAAAACACTCCATATCTGTGCTCAGTGTGCTGCATATATCTGTGCTCACACTGCTTTATTGAGGGGGCTGGAGACCACCAGTATATTACATAGGAGGAGTACAATGCAGAGTTTTGCTGACAGTGACCACCAGTATATATAGCAGTACGGTACGGAAGGCCACTGCTCTACCTACCTCTGTGTCGTCAAGTATACTATCCATCCAGATTCTATACCTGTGGTGCATTTTAGTTTTGCAGTTTGCTGACAGTGACCACCAGTATATATAGCAGTACGGTACGGAAGGCCACTGCTCTACCTACCTCTGTGTCGTCATTAAGTATACTATCCATCTAGATTCTATACCTGTGGTGCATTTTAGTTTTGCAGTTTGCTAACAGTGACCACCAGTATATGTAGCAGTTCGGTACGGAAGGCCACTGCTCTACCTACCTCTGTGTCGTCAAGTATACTATCCATCTAGATTCTATACCTGTGGTGCATTTTAGTTTTGCAGTTTGCTGACAGTGACCACCAGTATATATAGCAGTACGGTACGGAAGGCCACTGCTGTACCTACCTCTGTGTCGTCAAGTATACTATCCATCCATACCTGTGGTGCATTTCAGTTGTGCGCAGTATATATAGTAGTAGGCCATTGCTATTGATACTGGCATATAATTCCACACATTAAAAAATGGAGAACAAAAATGTGGAGGTTAAAATAGGGAAAGATCAAGATCCACTTCCACCTCGTGCTGAAGCTGCTGCCACTAGTCATGGCCGAGACGAAGAAATGCCATCAACGTCGTCTGCCAAGGCCGATGCCCAATGTCATAGTAGAGAGCATGTAAAATCCAAAAAACAAAAGTTCAGTAAAATGACCCAAAAATCAAAATTGAAAGCGTCTGATGAGAAGCGTAAACTTGTCAATATGCCATTTACGACACGGAGTGGCAAGGAACGGCTGAGGCCCTGGCCTATGTTCATGGCTAGTGGTTCAGATTCACATGAGGATGGAAGCACTCATCCTCTCGCTAGAAAAATGAAAAGACTTAAGCTGGCAAAAGCACAGCAAAGAACTGTGCGTTCTTCTAAATCACAAATCCCCAAGGAGAGTCCAATTGTGTCGGTTGCGATGCCTGACCTTCCCAACACTGGACGGGAAGAGCTTGCGCCTTCCACCATTTGCACGCCCCCTGCAAGTGCTGGAAGGAGCACCCGCAGTCCAGTTCCTGATAGTCAAATTGAAGATGTCACTGTTGAAGTACACCAGGATGAGGATATGGGTGTTGCTGGGGAGGAAATTGACAAGGAGGATTATGATGGTGAGGTGGTTTGTTTAAGTCAGGCACCCGGGGAGACACCTGTTGTCCGTGGGACGAATATGGCCATTGACATGCCTGGTCAAAATACAAAAAAAATCAGCTCTTCGGTGTGGAATTATTTCAACACCAATGCGGACAACAGGTGTCAAGCCGTGTGTTGCCTTTGTCAAGCTGTAATAAGTAGGGGTAAGGACGTTAACCACCTAGGAACATCCTCCCTTATACGTCACCTGGTCCGCATTCATCAGAAGTCAGTGACAAGTTCAAAAACTTTGGGTGACAGTGGAAGCAGTACACTGACCACTAAATCCCTTCCTCTTGTAACCAAGCTCCTGCAAACCACACCACCAACTCCCTCAGTGTCAATTTGCACCTTACACAGGAAAGCCAATAGTCCTGCAGGCCATGTCACTGGCAAGTCTGACGAGTCCTCTCCTGCCTGGGATTCCTCCGATGCATACTTGAGTGTAACGCCTACTGCTGCTAGCGCTGCTGTTGTTGCTGCTGGGAGTCGATCGTCATCCCAGAGGGGAAGTCGGAAGACCACTTGTACTACTTCCAGTAAGCAACTGACTGTCCAACAGTCCTTTGCGAGGAAGATGAAATATCACAGCAGTCATCCTGCTGCAAAGCGGATAACTCAGGTCTTGTCAGCCTGGGTGGTGAGAAACGTGGTACCGGTATCCACCGTTAATTCAGAGGCAACTAGAGACTTGTTTGAGGTACTGTGTCCCCGGTACCAAATACCATCTAGGTTCCATTTCTCTAGGCAGGCGATACCGAAAATGTACACAGACGTCAGAAAAAGAGTCACCAGTGTCCTAAAAAATGCAGTTGTACCCAATGTCCACTTAACCACGGACATGTGGACAAGTGGAGCAGGGCAGACTCAGGACTATATGACTGTGACAGCCCACTGGGTAGATGTATTACCTCCCGCAGCAAGAACAGCAGCGGCGGCACCAGTAGCAGCATCTCGCAAACGCCACCTCGTTCCTAGGCAGGCTACCCTTTGTATCACCGCTTTCCATAAGAGGCACACAGCTGACAACCTCTTAGGGAAACTGAGGAACATCATTGCAGAATGGCTTACCCCAATTGGACTCTCCTGTGGATTTGTGACATCGGACAACGCCAGCAATATTGTGCGTGCATTACATGTGGGCAAATTCCAGCACGTCCCATGTTTTGCACATACATTGAATTTGGTGGTGCAGAATTATTTAAAAAACGACAGGGGCGTGCAAGAGATGCTGTCGGTGGCCCGAAGAATTGCGGGCCACTTTCGGCATTCAGCCACCGCGTGCCGAAGACTGGAGCCATCATCTGAAGCAAGAGGTGGTAACGAGGTGGAATGCAACCCTCTATATGCTTCAGAGGATGGAGGAGCAGCAAAAGGCCATTCAAGCCTATACATCTGCCCACGATATAGGCAAAGGAGGGGGCATGCACCTGACTCAAGCGCAGTGGAGAATGATTTCAACGTTGTGCAAGGTTCTGCAACCCTTTGAACTTGCCACACGTGAAGTCAGTTCAGACACTGCCAGCCTGAGTCAGGTCATTCCCCTCATCAGGCTTTTGTAGAAGAAGCTGGAGACATTGAAGGAGGAGCTAAAACAGAGCGATTCCGCTAGGCATGTGGGACTTGTGGATGGAGCCCTTAATTCGCTTAACCAGGATTCACGGGTGGTCAATCTGTTGAAATCAGAGCACTACATTTTGGCCACCATGCTCGATCCTAGAATTAAAACCTACGTTGTATCTCTCTTTCCGGCAGACACAAGTCTGCAGAGGTTCAAAGACCTGCTGGTGAGAAAATTGTCAAGTCAAGCGGAACGTGACCCGTCAACAGCTCCTCCTTCACATTCTCCCGCAACTGGGGGTGCGAGGAAAAGGCTAAGAATTCCGAGCCCACCCGCTGGCGGTGATGCAGGGCAGTCTGGAGCGAGTGCTGACATCTGGTCCGGACTGAAGGACCTGGCAACGATTACTGGCATGTCGTCTACTGTCACTGCATATGATTCTGTCACCATTGAAAGAATGGTGGAGGATTATATGAGTGACCGCATCCAAGTAGGCACGTCAGACAGTCCGTACGCATACTGGCAGGAAAAAGAGGCAATTTGGAGGCCCTTGCACAAACTGGCTTTATTCTACCTAAGTTGCCCTCCCTCCAGTGTGTACTCCGAAAGAGTGTTTAGTGCAGCCGCTCACCTTGTCAGCAATCGGCGTACGAGGTTACTTCCAGAAAATGTGGAGAAGATGATGTTCATCAAAATGAATTATAATCAATTCCTCCGTGGAGACATTCACCAGCAATTGCCTCCAGAAAGTACACAGGGATCTGAGATGGTGGATTCCAGTGGGGACGAATTAATAATCTGTGAGGAGGGGGATGTACACAGTGAAAGGGGTGAGGAATCGGAGGATGATGATGAGGTGGACATCTTGCCTCTGTAGAGCCAGTTTGTGCAAGGAGAGATTGATTGCTTCTTTTTTGGTGGGGGCCCAAACCAACCAGTCATTTCAGTCACAGTCGTGTGGCAGACCCTGTCGCTGAAATGATGGGTTCGTTAAAGTGTGCATGTCCTGTTTATACAACATAAGGGTGGGTTGGAGGGCCCAAGGACAATTCCATCTTGCACCTCTTTTTTCTTTCATTTTTCTTTGCATCATGTGCTGTTTGGGGATAATTTTTTTGAAGTGCCATCCTGCCTGACACTGCAGTGCCACTCCTAGATGGGCCAGGTATTTGTGTCGGCCACTTGTGTCGCTTAGCTTAGTCACACAGCGACCTTGGTGCGCCTCTTTTTTTCTTTGCATCATGTGCTGTTTGGGGACTATTTTTTTGAAGTGCCATCCTGTCTGACACTGCAGTGCCACTCCTAGATGGGCCAGGTGTTTGTGTCGGCCACTTGTGTCGCTTAGCTTAGCCATCCAGGTGTTCAGAATAGAATGAAAATGAGTGTAAATTATGGTTATTGAGGTTAATAATACTATGGGATCAAAATGACCCCCAAATTCTATGATTGAAGCTGTTTTTGAGGGTTTTTTGTAAAAAAACACCCGAATCCAAAACACACCCGAATCCGACAAAAAAAATTTCAGGGAGGTTTTGCCAAAACGCGTCCGAATCCAAAACACGGCCGCGGAACCGAATCCAAAACCAAAACCAAAACACAAAACCCGAAAAATTTCCGGTGCACATCACTACATATAACGGCAGATAATTACTATCAATGAACTATAAACCAGCAACATTTTTAACTGGGGGAAACTAAAGTAAAAAATCTAGATGAAACCTATAAAATCCGCCAGCTGTTTTGTATTTCTGGATTTAACATCACAGAAATGTCGCTGTTTATCTAACATACAGGCGTTCCCTCTGCCGCATGGAAAAGACTTGATTCCCCATCAATACTAATAGCTGGAACAGGCCATGGCAATCAAGCTGGAAGCTGCAGAGTTTATTGGACTGAAATGTCAAAGCAATCCTGACTGGCGATAAGAGGCAAGAAAAAAAGTTAGATAAATCTGCAAGCGGCCGGTAGTAATTGTTCAGCTCCGGCGGCTCCTTTATTTTTTGTGTTGCTGTCAGAAATAATTTGCTTAGAGGTGGAATCAAGTTGATCTGTTTTCTTTCATTATTAGTATTTTTTTATTTTACCAGTTGTGTTCTGAGCCTGGAATAATAAAATGCCGTGCAAATATTTATATAGAGTTTTTTTAAATCGAAATGTAAGTTGATGTACAGTAAGCGGTCAGACGCCCGCGTTATACACATGACTGCAACCGTTCATAACATCATTTCATTGTCCTCACCCCGTTTCAATTGTCATCAATTTATCATTCTCCAACGTAAAGGGCCCATTCTCGAGAAAAACTGCAAACACAGCAGAAGTCTCGGGGCAGCGGTTTTATGTCCAGATTTTGGGAAGGGTTGGACTCTCTGCCTTGGGAAATTGAAGTCTCTGCTATTGTTACTGTTGACGATCCCAGAAGCAACGGGTTTAGGGGGTCATTCCGAGTTGATCGTAGCTATTTAGCACAGCTCCGATCATCTTCCCTGACACGCGGGGGGATGCCCAGCACAGGGCTAGTCCGCCCCGCATGTCAGTCCGCCCCCCCCCGCACAAATAAACAAGTAACTCCCGGCCAGCGCAGCTCCTGCAGCTGGCCGGGAGAACCTCCTCGCTGCCACTGGCCGCAGCGGCTGCGTGAGACGTCAAGCAGCCGCTGCGGCCCGCCCCCCCCAATGGTCCGGCCATGCCTGCGTTGGCCGGACCGCGCCCCCCTAAACAGCGGCTTAACGCCGCCGTCCAGCCCCCTCCCACCCTGCGACCACCTCTGCCTGTCAATCGACTGGATCTGCTTGAAAACTAAGCACCGTACTGTAAGCATATTCCCCATCATCCCAATATCATTGGGACAGTCCAGTATTTTGGGGCACTGGCCTGCTGTCTAACCAACACCCCGCAGTATGATACGGGAGCGCGGAATGTTGGGTGGAGCACTCAGGGGTAAATGTATGAGGCAGTGATAAGTGTGGAGAAGTGAGCCAGTGGAGAAGTTGCCCATATAGTTGCCCGCACCCACTGCCGCCAACTGTCATCCCAAACTGACTCACTGCCAGTTGGTGTGTCTCCCCTATTTGAACTTTGGATTGCGCTGCAGCCACCGCATAGGGGGCAGCACCCTGCACCCTGGGGAGCCGCCCGCTGCACCCTTAAGGAAAAAAAACCTGACACAATTATTGCCATACGCCACAGAAAGCTTTGTTCTGCTAATAATTCTCCATTCGTTAAAAAAAAGACGGAATAAAACTGCACATACCCATAACAACCGGATAGCTGAGCGACAAAACCTTGGGAAATAAAGCCGGACATTTGTCTATATTTATTGAGAACAAAACCACTCCAATAGGCTTTCAGTGAGTAAGCGGCGCGTAAATTATTTAGTGCAACTCTAAATGGTTTGTTTTGCAAAGATTTCCACATATCTTATAATTACAATACTTTGTTTTATAATGAAGGTCGTTATTTTAAGCAAGTATAAATCTCCTACCAAAATGATTATTAATTCATAGATATTCCCCCTGCACGCTCCGGCTAAGAAGACGCATTAGAGTCACCTACTGATGAGGTACTTACTGTACATGGTATAATATCTTACACCAACAATCTACTAATTAAAATGAGTACAGTGACCTAGAGGCGGGAAGGGCAGAACATTTACATACTTTCCTCGCCATGTTTATGTTGGATGAGACGTAAATCACACAATTAATTTACTCCATTGCTGGCGTGTATCGGGTCCATTAATTATATCTCCACACAGCATTGTGATAAGAGGTACACGGAACCTGAAACGGTAGTTGGCTTATTATTACATTATGTAAGAAAGACGTTAGCAGCTCGTTAGAAAGAGAATATTTTAGATAATAATTTAACAGTGAGGAAATATTTTTTCTTTGTTTTATTATCATTATTATTACTAGTATTACTAGACCCGGCTCCATTACGCCCCCTACTGCGCATGCTTGGTATCGGACCAACTACACCAAACCACCCCGTAGCTGTTATATACTTGGGAAACAGAAGATATATACACTACAGTCACATCAGCGCCATTTCCCTGCATTGGTTATAAGGCACAGTGATCCCTATGACTACATACGTTTTCAACTAAGGTTTCTTGTGACCGGCGCCGCCCCTCTGATCTATGGGAGAGACGTCATGACGTCTCTCCCATAGCGCTGCACAGAAAGGTCCTGTCCGCGAAGGGAAACTAGATGCTACCTCACTGCGCGTCTAGATTCCCTTCGTGGAGAGGACCTTTTCATAACCACCGCCACCGCCATCCTAGTTAGTAGCGGCTCTTGCCACAGCGGCGGCGACCCCGTGACAGCGGCGCCCCGGGCAATAGTCCTGCTTGCCCGTGGCAAGAGCCACTACTGTTTACTAACTGCTTTGGGGCTCATTTACATTTGGATGCAAGTCATTTTTATGACACGCCTCTCAGGTGTAGCAGCGCACGTCCGCGCTTGTAGGTGTTACGCTGGGTGTACACTGGCCAATATATATCGGCCGTTCTATTGAACAGGCAATATATATCGCTGGCCCGTCGGCCACAGACATATCGCGTCAGCCCTGCAGCACACACGATGACCAATATACTGTGTCTACCGACCGCCCGTACACATGCTGCAGCAGCTGGCGGTGATTGATGGCTGACCTGGGCGGGGGCATGTAAATGTGACGCCAGTCACGACGGATCGGGCAGTGTGTATACGCAAGACACTGCCCGATCCGGCTATAGATATATCTGCAGATACGTTGAAAATGACGCCGCCCCACTCCATACTAGTTAAGAGGCTTATGGGGGGGGGGGGCTGCACTGAGT
The DNA here is from genome assembly GCF_028390025.1 of Pseudophryne corroboree. Classification (NCBI taxonomy): domain Eukaryota; kingdom Metazoa; phylum Chordata; class Amphibia; order Anura; family Myobatrachidae; genus Pseudophryne; species Pseudophryne corroboree. The sequence continues at coordinate 817,539,364 of NC_086449.1, read as the reverse complement.
TGGGGGTTAAGATGAAGTTGTGGCACCGAAGTGTGTCTCGGAGAGGCGCCTGGGATGGGATTACTAGGCTGCCCAGACCTCACACAATGGTCCTACCGTCAAACCCCCAGGCTGGTCTGTGATTGTATCATTGTCTGGCTGTTTGTTCCTATATGACATAAACCATTTTGTATTGTTGCTCAGTGCCATTGGTTGGGCCTAATTCAGACCTGATCGGTGCTGTGTGTTCTCGCACAGCAGCCGATCACGTCTGAACAGCGCATGCGCCGACGCCGCAGTGCGCCGGTGCATGCCAGGCAGTCGACGGCTGTCTCAGCCCTGCAATCGCCTCTGCCTGACTGACAGGCAAAGGCGGTCGCTGGGTGGGAGGGAGCAGGCCAGCATCGTTTGGCCGCCATTTAGGGGGTGCGGTCCGGGCAACGCAGGCGTGCCCGCACCGTGCGGGGGGCAGACTAGCCCTGTGCTGGGCGTCCCCCCGCATGTCAGTGTGCCTGATCGTAGATGTGCTAAATTTAGCACATCTACGATCGAGGCCAGTATTTATTAAAAATCCGAGTTTGTCCGATTTGTGGGTTTTTTTCTAAGTCCCAATCCGGGAATTCACTAAGCACCAATCTCGGCAGTGTTTGGACTATTCGTAATGGTTTGAATGACAACGTTCAGAAATACGAATGAATAGACCATCGGTCAAACACGGCTGTTATTTCATAGAATACGGGCATTCACTATTCATTCGTATTTGGGTGTTAGTCTCTGAGTGCTCAAGTGCGGGTCTGTTTTTTTCAGATTCGTTAAAAAAAGCAGCAAAAAAATAGACCTGCTTTTTCCAGTCGGGTTTGGATAACCATGCACGGATCAGTGAGATCTGTGCATGGTTATCTATGGGAAAGGGTCTATTTAGTGTAAAATCTGAAAAAAAAATTGCGTGGGGTCCCCCCTCCTAAGCATAACCAGCCTCGGCCGGAGGGAGCCAATCAGCAAGAAGCGAAAAATTATTCCGGAATACCGCAGCAAAACGGGTCAAGGCCGATATTGCTGCAGAATTCCAAAGTGGAGGACGGGATACGGCGAACAATCTGGGTAACAGCTCTGAAATGTCGCCTCTCTCTAATTGTACGCTTTACACAGATTGGATGGGGATGAGCCGACGCAGACCGTATTTATCTGTGCCGCAGCCTTATCTCACCCCGAACAAAGCGTTTTGCTTGCTAGATTTCAGCCTGGCACAGCTGTGCTCCAAACATATTTAATTCATGACTATATTATCACTGCCCGAGCCATGCACCAGACAATGGGGGTAATTCCAAGTTGATCGCAGCAGGAAATTTTTTAGCAGTTGGGCAACACCATGTGCACTGCAGGGGAGGCAGATATAACATTTGCAGAGAGAGTTAGATTTGGGTGGGTTATTTTATTTCTGTGCAGGGTAAATACTGGCTGCTTTATTTTTACACTGCAAATTAGATTGCACATTGAACACACCCCATCCAAATCTAACTCTCTCTGCACATGTTATATCTGCCTCCCCTGCAGTGCACATGGTTTTGCCCAATTGCTAACAGAATTCCTGCTGCGATCAACTTGGAATTACCCCCAATGTTCCTGCAACAGGAGATCCGTGCAGTACGCGTGTCTCTTCCGTGCCCCAGCTGACTATGACACAGGGCTATTCCTGGCCAGGTACTCCTTGTCTTCCAGTGTATGTAACAGCTGGCAGATTGCACAGAGCCCCTCTCCCCTGCTGCGTCCCCTCGCCCTTTGTTCTGACAATTACACTGGAATAATTTGTTCCATTTGGATTTGCATCCGCCCCATAAACGGCTCTTTATCTAAACACCGTTGCGAAACAAGATGACAAAACTTTTACAGGAACAGGACAACTGAAATGCACATTAATCCAATATGGACAATGGACCTAATTCAGACCTGGGGGTATATTTACAAAGATCCGTGTTTTGGCCGTTTTGAAGGGTGTTTGAACTCGAATGGTATCGGGTGCATTTTACTGCAACTTTTTGAATCCTGATACGATCATTCACTAAGCTGACGAGTTTTACATAGAGATGAGCGGATTCGGTTTTACTCGGTTTTACTCGGTTCTCAAAACCGAATCTTATTGGCTCACGGATGTCACGTGTTTTGGATAGCCAATAAGATTCGGTTTTTAGAACCGAGTAAAACCGAGTAAAACCGAGTAAAACCGAATCCGCTCATCTCTAGTTTTACACAATCGTTTTTTCCGATGTCGATGTGATTCGTAATATCTGGCAGTGTTTTACGGGAGTGATGAGTAAAACACTGCCTGACAAAACACAAGGAATCCCGGCCGGATCTGTGAGATCCGTGCAGGGCTTCATTGTGTACCTTAAAAAGTTGATTAAAGTCTTTAAAATTCTGAAAAAAATTGCGTGGGATCCCCCCTCCTAAGCACAACCAGCCTCGGGCTCTTTGAGCCGGTCCTGGTTGTAAAAATATGGGGGGGAAATGACAGGGGTTCCCCCATATTTAATCAACCAGCACCGGGCTCTGCGACTGGTCCTGGTTCCAAAAATACGGGGGACAAAAAGCGTAGAGGTCCCCCGTATTTTTTAAACCAGCACCGGGCTCCACTAGCCAGGTACATAATGCCACAGCCGGGGAACACTTTTAAACTGGTCCCTGCGGCCCTGGCATTACATACCCAACTAGTCACCCCTGGCTGGGGTACCCCGGAGGAGTGGGAACCCCTTAAATCAAGGCGCCCCCCCCCCCCTCCAGCCACCCAAGGGCCAGGGGTGAAGCCCGAGGCTGTCCCCCCCCCCATCCAAGGGCGGCGGATGGGGGGCTGATAGCCTTTTGAAAAAATGTGAATATTGTTTTTAGTAGCAGTACTACAAGTCCCAGCAAGCCTCCCCCGCAAGCTGGTACTTGGAGAACCACAAGTACCAGCATGCGGTGGAAAACCGGGCCCGCTGGTACCTGTAGAACTACTACTAAAAAAATACCCTCAAAAAAACAGGACACACACACCGTGAAAGTATAAGTTTTTTACATACATGCACACCTCCATACACACATACTTACCTATGTTCCCACGAGGCTCGGTCCTCTTCTCCATGTAGAATCCTTGGGGTACCTGTGAAAAAAATTATACTCACATAATCCAGTGTAGAATCAGACCTTTGAATAATCCACGTACTTGGCAAAATAATAAAACGGAAACCCGACCACGCACTGAAAGGGGTCCCATGTTTACACATGGGACCCCTTTCCCCGACTGCCAGGACCCCCCCTGACTCCTGTCAAAGAGGGTCCCTTCAGCCAATCAGGGAGCGCCACGTCGTGGCACTCTCCTGATTGGCTGTGTGCTCCTGTAGTGTCTGTCAGGCAGCACACGGCACAGATACAATGTAGCGCATATGCGCTCCATTGTAGCCAATGGTGGGAACTTTGCGGTCAGCGGTTGACTGAAAGTAACCTCACCGCTGACCGCAAAGTTCCCACCATTGGCTACAATGGAGCGCATATGCGCTACATTGTATCTGTGCCGTGTGCTGCCTGACAGACACTACAGGAGCACACAGCCAATCAGGAGAGTGCCACGACGTGGCGCTCCCTGATTGGCTGAAGGGACCCTCTTTGACAGGAGTCAGGGGGGGTCCTGGCAGTCGGGGAAAGGGGTCCCATGTGTAAACATGGGACCCCTTTCAGTGCGTGGTCGGGTTTCCGTTTTATTATTTTGCCAAGTACGTGGATTATTCAAAGGTCTGATTCTACACTGGATTATGTGAGTATAATTTTTTTCACAGGTACCCCAAGGATTCTACATGGAGAAGAGGACTTGTAGTACTGCTACTAAAAATAATATTCACATTTTTTCAAAAGGCTATCAGCCCCCCAACCGCCGCCCTTGGATGGGGGGGACAGCCTCGGGATTCACCCCTGGCCCTTGGGTGGCTGGAGGGGGGGGGACCCCTTGATTTAAGGGGTTCCCACTCCTCCAGGGTACCCCGGCCAGGGGTGACTAGTTGGGTATGTAATGCCAGGGCCGCAGGGACCAGTATAAAAGTGTCCCCCGGCTGTGGCATTATGTACCTGGCTAGTGGAGCCCGGTGCTGGTTTAAAAAATACGGGGGACCCCTACGCTTTTTGTCCCCCGTATTTTTGGAACCAGGACCAGGCGCAGAGCCCGGTGCTGGTTGATTAAATATGGGGGAACCCCTGTCATTTCCCCCCCCATATTTTTACAACCAGGACCGGCTCAAAGAGCCAGAGGCTGGTTGTGCTTAGGAGGGGGGACCCCACGCAATTTTTTTCAGAATTTTAAAGACATTAATCAACTTTTTAAGGTACACAATGAAGCCCTGCACGGATCTCACAGATCCGGCCGGGATTCCTTGTGTTTTGTCAGGCAGTGTTTTACTCATCACTCCCGTAAAACACTGCCTGATATTACGAATCACATCGACATCGGAAAAAACGATTGTGTAAAACTCGTCAGCTTAGTGAATGATCGTATCAGGATTCAAAAAGTTGCAGTAAAATGCACCCGATACCATTCGAGTTCAAACACCCTTCAAAACGGCCAAAACACGAATCTTTGTAAATATACCCCCAGGTCTGAATTAGGTCCATTGTCCATATTGGATTAATGTGCATTTCAGTTGTCCTGTTCCTGTAAAAGTTTTGTCATCTTGTTTCGTAACGGTGTTTAGATAAAGAGCCGTTTATGGGGCGTTTGCAAATCCAAATGGAACAAATTATTCCAGTGTAATTGTCAGAACAAAAGGCGAGGGGACGCAGCAGGGGAGAGGGGCTCTGTGCTATCTGCCAGCTGTTACATACACTGGAAGACAAGGAGTACCTGGTCAGGAATAGCCCTGTGTCATAGTCAGCTGGGGCACGGAAGAGACACGCGTACTGCACAGATCTCCTGTTGCAGGAACATTGTCTGGTGCATGGCTCGGGCAGTGATAATATAGTCATGAATTAAATATGTTTGGAGCACAGCTGTGCCAGGCTGAAATCTAGCAAGCAAAACGCTTTGTTCGGGGTGAGATAAGGCTGCGGCACAGATAAATACGGTCTGCGTCGGCTCATCCCCATCCAATCTGTGTAAAGCGTACAATTAGAGAGAGGTGACATTTCAGAGCTGTTACCCAGATTGTTCGCCGTATTCCGTCCTCCACTTTGGAATTCTGCAGCAATATCGGCCTTGACCCGTTTTGCTGCGGTATTCCGGAATAATTTTTCGCTTCTTGCTGATTGGCTCCCTCCGGCAGTCATGTGTCGGCGAAATGTCAAACACGGATCACACTCTTAAGAGAAAGCGGCACAAACGCCACGCCCTTTATGAATACAATGAAAAACATTTCGGTAACGGACAAAGACCCTCATTCCGAGTTGTTCGCTCGCTAGCTGCTTTTAGCAGCTTTGCACACGCTAAGCCGCCGCCTACTGGGAGTGAATCTTAGCTTTGCAGATTAGCGAACGAAAGATTCGCAAAATAGCGAATAGAATAGCGATCAGAAATTTCTTTGCAGTTTCCGAGTAGCTCGATACTTACTCTGCCACTGCGATCAGTTCAGTCCTTTTCGTTCCTGGTTTGACGTCACAAACACACCCAGCGTTCGCCCAGACACTCCCCCGTTTCTCCAGCCACTCCCGCGTTTTTCCCAGAAACGGCAGCGTTTTTTCACACACTCCCATAAAACGGACAGTTTCCGCCCAGAAACACCCACTTCCTGTCAATCACACTCCGATAACCAGAACGAAGAAATTTCTTCGTTAAGCCGTGAGTAAAATACCAAACTTCTTAGCAAATTTACTTGGCGCAGGCGCGGTGCGAACATTCCGCATGCGCAGTTTGCGGAAAATCGCTGCGATGCGAAGAAAAATAACGAGCGAACAACTCGGAATGAGGGCCTATAGGTGAAAACAAATGAGATTTATGAGGATTGCGTGCAGCATTTTATGGCGGCGAAGCTGCGAGAAGCCGACAAAGTGACTTTCCCAATGCAGAATATTATTTATGACGCTGGTTTATATTCTGTTTTGAGATTTATGGCTGATCAGACATTAAAGTCTTCAGAACAAGTCAGGAGACAAGATAAACAGTTACAGTATATTGATTGTAAAAGCCACAGAGGCTGGCGCATAATTCACCCGCATAAACTTCTTCCCGAAATCCAGGCTTAGATGGCAGACATAAATTAAACCATTGACCTCTTCTTTTCACAGACACAAACAAGATAAAACTCTTTTATATTGGACTTAACAAGACTTTTTGTTACGCAGACAACTGTATTACTGTATTATAATATTTATAGGTGACCGTTTCGCCGTCTATACAGCTGGTACAAAACTGACAATATTTCAGGGTTATTATATTTGGAGACATGTCAACATGACCCCACTATTAATAATACTATACATACACCATACTTGTCTACTCTCCCGGAATGGCCGGGAGGCTCCTGAAAAACGGGTGGCACCTCCGGCCACACGGAAAAGGGGGCAAGTCTCCCGCACATTAGTGGCACATCCGCAGTCACCTGCACCCGACCGCAGCGTCTGGAAAAGCAGGCGTGGCTATGATGCACTTAGCGCCAAATTGCAGCATAGTAGCCCCCCCCCCCCCCCCCCCGCTTTGCAATGCCGGTAATATGGACATTGCGTATCGGGGGGGGGGGGGAGGGGGGCGGAACTACGATAATGTATTCACGTTCCACACTGCCTGGGTGCCCCCTTTTCCCGAGCCCCCTTGTGAGCCGACCAGAGAGAGCAGCCAGAGAGTCGGCAAGTATGCTATACACAGTTGGCCTGATCTGAGTCAGACGTAGCGGCGGTGTCAGACGCAGTGGAGCATACACAGGTCCAACCTATGGTAGAGCCGGGTCAGACCCCGTTCACACCACAGGCCGGACCCGGGATATTGGCTGGTAGACCCTTTCAGACTGTACCTGTGTGCAAGGTTTCTGTCCAAGCGTCGGTGATCCGGCTCTCTCTATACTTATAGTCTCACCCGGGTTGTGCCGTGTACATCTCAGCCTACTCTGGTCCTTCCTGGGTCCAACACTGGTAGCTACCTGGGTTGGATTACCGGGTCACCAGCAACGGACTGGGCCTCCATTTCAGCCCGGGCACTCGTGGCCTTCGGCGGGCGTGCCGTCACTTAATACGGGGGCGTGCCATGAGTCATGGGGGTGTTGACTTGTGGCATGCCCCCATTACCATGACGACGCTTGCTGGGGGCACACCGCGAGTCCGGGGGCGTGGACGCGCAACACGCCCCATTTCCATGGAGACCGGTGGAGGTGGCTCAACCAGAGTGCCAGAAGTGCCAGACGGCCAGTCCGGCCCTGCGGGTCACTGTTATTTTTCGAGCCTTTTCCACCAAGCCGCGACCCAGGTAGACCCGGCAGTATCCCTGGTTACTGCAGCAGTGGAAAAGGGGTATGAGTCGCACTGCGCATGCATCCAGATAGTGTACGTACAGAGGGTCAAAGTCATGTACGCTATGCCAATGTTCACACAACCGTGCAATTATTGGCAGACTGCGCATGTGCAGCGATCGCAGATCCGTGGAACTATTAAGAGTAGTGCGGCAGTCAGCCGGATCTCCACTTACGGCTATATGGGTGTAATTGCATGGCAGTGGGGCGTTCCCACTAAGCATATGTCTGCCGTAGGCGTGTCATGGGCGCATAGACGGAATTGCGGCATATTTAGAGGTAAGCGTACGCAAAGCTCTGTCGTTTTCAGACGGATCTCTTGCACCCAGCATACGGCTTTTGCAAATGCGCGCCGAAGATAGTGCTGGCGGCTGCTCTCGCAAACAGACTGATAGGGGAGGCGCAGCCACGTAGATCCAGGTGACTCGGAAATCCACAGCTATTGTCAAGAACGCAGATGCTGCCCCTTTGCGCGTCAATCCGAATCAGCCCTAATTTATTTAATATATATAAATAATTCTACTAACGAGCGAGCAGGATGTTTATATATAGGATGGAAAATGAACTTGATTCCATGGCGTGATGGCGGGTAAAGTTGGCCTATTTATAGCTGAATATCAGACTTTTTTCCTTGTATGTAAATGTTTCTTAACGAATGTTAGTCTAATGAGCTATTATTGTATTTCCTGCGAGAGGACAAGACAAAGTCACAAAACATAATCAGACAAATCTACGAAGTGACCCCGGGTGCAAGAACAACATCTAGTGATATTTCCGCCATGCTATTTGCAGACAGCGCATCTGCAAAGGTCCAGTGTCGTGCTCATTATAAAACCGTGTCTCACAGGTTAAACAGTTACCTCACGAATCGCACGGCAAAGTCACAGAAGACGGGATCCAGCGCTGTGCGGCGTCCTGAGAATAACAAATCAACCAACAAACACCTTCATTATTCCGTTTACAGCCACCATCTCATATTAATGACTGGGTTGTCGCTACTAAGTTATAACATAACGACGTGCATGGCGCTTTGGGAGCTGCTATGATATACAGTATGCTAAATGAAGAAAAAAGCAACCTCAACGCGGTGACGGGTCGTGTTTTGCAGCTCAGTATGGGACACCAAGGGGGGGAGCTCCAGTTTCAAGGTGGAGTTTTACTGTATAGCAATCATAACTTCCGGAAATGAAACCTGGCCGCCGCTAATGAATCGTCTCTTTGAAGGAACGTCTCTTTGAGGGTGCTTTCTATTGGGATAGTGGTCACAATAGGGCCACAGCGGATGTGAGAGTGACTGTTAGGCCACACAGAGAGTCCTAGCCATAATAATGGGTTTACTGGTAAACAGCAGGTACAGGGTTAATGCAGGCACACAGTGGTAATGCAGGGGTATCAAGCATTGGGTAATAGCAGGTATCTGGGTGTCTCGTCTCAGGACGGTGACACTTACACAGTAAAGATATATGTAGTCTGCACATGTGCAGTAGCACATCAGGTTGGAGGTTGCAACTCCCTGTAGAATGGGTCCTAGTGCCCGTAGTGTATGCAGCGGGTCGCGGGTGTGTCTTGGCTGTGTCCTCAGATGCATAGAGAGGCCATGTTCAGGTGGAGATGCTGCACTTGCCACAGGGAAAGGTGCCAGTGTCAATGGTGCACGCAGTGGTGGCATGTCCGGAGCCACCGGTGGAGTTACTCTGTGCACGGGCGCCGAAAGGGGTGTCTCAGGGCTTGTGTACTCCAGCGCATTTTATTAGGAAGCACCACATTTACTAATTAATTTCAGTTAGGACCCGATTCTGCGTTATATGCAACTATGTACGCAACAGCGCCAATTGGCAGTCGCCTGTCTGCAAGTTTATGCAAGTGGTCTACAAGCCCCTCAACCTGGTGTATATCTGTGTGACCGTGCATGCAAGGAACGAGATGCCACTTTCAGTGCCCGTGCACGCTGTAATACCGATTGCACCCTATGGCAAGTGTGGGTTTTCCATCTGACTATGGGCCTAATTCCAAGTTGATCGCAGCAGGATTTTTGATAGCAATTGGGCAAAACCATGTGCACTGCAGGGGAGGCAGATATAACATGTGCAGAAAGAGGTAGATTTGGGTGGGTTATTATTTTATTTCTGTGCAGGGTAAATACTGGCTGCTTTATTTTTACACTGCAAATTAGATTGCAGACTGAACACACCCCACCCAAATCTAACTCTTTCTGCACATGTTATATCTGCCCCTCCTGCAGTGCACATGGTATTGCCCAACTGCTAACACATTTGATGCTGCGATCAACTCAGAATTAGGCCCTATGGCCTCCTAGGCTTGCGGCTGTGCAGCAAATTAATATTGCGAAAAAATCGCAGTAGCTGCACTAAAATAGTAACAGTGGGAGGGATCAAGACCAACTCAGCCAATCAGAAGCCAGTGCCGATATTCATCATCCGTGCGGATTTTGCACCAGGGTTCCGAGTCATATGATCAGTATGAGACCAAATCTACATACAGATAAACGCAGAGGAAGTTGCTCACACATAGCATTAAAAAAAGAGCAATTTGCGCATTAATAAAATAGACGTATGCCCAACGGTACATTCGCCTCTGACTGGGCAGCGCATCAATAGCACGCAAAGTGCGGTACAGCGCAGATTCTTACTGGCGCCTGTGTACAGAGGTGGTCATTCCGAGTTGTTCGCTCGCTAGCAGTTTTTAGCAGCCGTGCAAACGCTATGCCGCCTCCCACTGGGAGTGTATTGTAGCTTAGCAGAAGTGCGAACGAAAGGATCGCAGAGCGGCTACAAAGTTTTTGTGCAGTTTCTGAGCAGCTCAAAACCTACTCAGCGCTTGCGATCACTTCAGACTATTCAGTTCCTGTTTTGACGTCACAAACACGTCCTGCGTTCGCCCAGCCACGCCTGCGTTTTTCCTGACACGCCTGCGTTTTTCAGAACACTCCCTGAAAACGGTCAGTTAACACCCAAAAACGCCCACTTCATGTCAATCACTCTGCGGCCACCAGTGCGACTGAAATGCTTCGCTAGACCCTGTGTGAAAATACATCGTTCGCTGTAATACTAGTACGACGTGCGTGCGCATTGCGCCGCATACACATGCACAGAAGTGCCGTTTTTTTGCCTCATCGCTGAACAGCGAACGAATGCAGCTAGCGATCAACTCGGAATGACCACCAGAAACCCTCAGAGGAGCAGATGGCAGATAACCAAACATGACAGATTACCTCGGTAGATTACCGAATGCCATGAAATTCCATGAAAAATATCCTGGATTACTATAGCACTTTCTAAGGGGATGCTATTAAATGGAAAAGGTAATTAAAGCTTTCGCTCACGACGGAACAATGCGGGTGATATTTAACTGGTTGTTACTAGCAACCAGACTGTGTTGCACAATGAAGCTGCATTAACCCAGGACAGATGCTGTATGTGTCGTTTAGCGCTGAAGCTCCCCAAATCCCTGCTCCAGGGACTATTTCACTTCACATGTTCAGCTTCTCTCGGGCCTCCTCATTCCGGCGTGTGCCAGGGGCAGGACTGGGCCTATCAGTGAGGATAATGAGGCAGCAGGAAAGTTGCAGAATTACTTGTGCCTGGGTAATAACTATGGGCTTGATTCACAGTTGTGCGCAATGCGGATATTTACGGAGTTGAACAATTTTCGGTAAACTGCGCATGCGCCAAGGATCTCTAGCGATGTAGCTCACAGTGATGATTGATTCGCAAAGTGATTGACAGATCTGGGTGGGATGTGATAAATTCGCCCATTTCCGCTATGCGATAATTGAACTCATTGCAGGAGTGTATGAGTTATCACATGCAGGAGCAGAGCTTGCGAGAGAGCTGTATCCCCGCGAATCCTGTGGCCGACCTGCTCAGGGTATTTTTCACGAATATTACCCTGAGAGTCTAAACGCACATGTACTTTGCTGATCAGATGACGGGGTCACAACAGCCGCACGGGAACAGATAACCGTAGCTCACCGATTACCAGTCCCTGGGTGCAGGTAAGCCTCACTGCCAGTAGGCAGAGAAGACTGTGCAGGAGTTGGAGAAACAGGAGGAAGCCCAGATAACGCTATCTCAAGATAGCGTTATTATCACAGGGCTCCCTCCGGTATTTTTTTGTTAACCTCTAAAATCAAAAACATAATCACAGTTCTTACTGGGCAAAATTAAAGCATGATCATGTTATGATCTGCACCTACAGTACCACCAACATGGGCCTGCCCATATGTATATAGCAGAGGGTGTTATCACTGTGCGGCCATTGATACATTGATATCTTCCACCACACAATATAACTGACCACGGTGGGGCTGGGTATGAAAAGTCGACAATAGTAATGTTTAGATTCATCATGTCTACATGTAGACAGTGATGAAATGTCGACATGTTAAAATGGCAACATTTTGTCCTGTTGCCCTGCGGTGACTGATGTTCTCCTGGCAGCTGTAGTAGCATTTTCTGTGTCCCAGGAGTCGTGTGTCCATCACTTTTGGCTCAGACATCGAATCCTCCAGTGTTCCGGTATTTCTCTGCTATCCCTAACCCTGACCCCTCCCCCTGCAGCTTAACCCTAACCTTCCTTGCAGCCTAACCCTAACCTCCCCCTACAGTCTAACCTTAACCTCCCCCGCAACCTAACCCTAACCTCCCCCTGCAGCCTAAATCTAACCTCCACCGCAGCCTAACCCTAACCTCCCCCCGCAGCCTAACCCTAACCTCCCCCTACAGCCTAACCCTAACCTTACCCCGCACCCTAACCTCACCAGCAGCCTAACCCTAACCTACCCTCGCAGCCTAACCCCAACCTCCCCCTGCAGCCTAACCCTAACCTCCCCCGCAGTTTAACCCTAACCTCCCCCCGCAGGCTAACCCTAACCTCCCTTGCAGCCTAACCCTAACCTCCCCCCGCAACCTAACCCTGCACTCTAACCTTCCCCTGCAGCCTAATCCTAACCTTGCCCCGCACCCTTACCTCACCAGCAGCCTAACCTCCCCCCGCAGCCTAACCCTAACCTCCCCCGCAGCTTAACCCTAACCTCCCCCGCAGCCTAATCCTAACCTCCCCCCGCAACCTAACCCTAACCTCACCCAGCACCCTAACCCCGCAACCTAACCCTAACCTTCCCCGGCAGCTAGTCAATATGCTGACAATGTCGATATTTCACCTGCCGACACTCTGACCACATTCTCCCTGGTGACAATAAACATGTTTGTTATACATATAAGTATAATTGTAGAATGGCTTTCAGAAATAATTACATTTTTGTGTTTAGAAATTCGGTGCTTAATTGTTCTCCTCTAATGAATATGTGTACACTTGAGTGACAATTTATTTTTTTAAATCGATGTTTAATTCCCAGGTAGTAAGAACAAGCATCTGTAATTATCTTACCATTTACTGTTTTGCAAATTTCTACTTCATATTAATTACACAGAACAATTAGCGGTCCGCGGAATGTTGGATTATTTCCTTTGTGTTTGGGCTGCAAATGCTTCTAGCAAAGAAACACAAAACAAGCAAACGGAAATGTGCACGTGACATTTATACTGCTGGTGCAATGGGAGGGGCTGCTCTGCTGGCGTCACCATGGAGGGGCTGCTCTGATGTGTTATGTGAGGGCACTGCGCAGGTAATTGCATCACTGCAACCCTGGCCCCACTGCCTAGTGCAATATGTGCCATTGGGTAGCAGCGGGTGAGGCCACAATTGCATAATTCCCTGCAAAGTGGGTGAAATGCGAAGGCCTGTAAGTGGCCACCAGTATTTTGCTGGACGTTCTGGGAATAGCGGCATATCATTATATAACCCAGTAGAATGGATGGGTACAGTGCAATCGCTGAGACTGCACATGGCCTCATCGCATTTACAGGCAAGTATGCATGCAAGGCAGCACTGCATGTATAGAATATGGCGCTCCGCACATGCCCAGAGCGCGTAGTACAGTAGGTGGTTTTGGGCTAGATGCACTGCACATACCTAAAGGCACATTGATTTCAGCAGGACAGCCCTGATATAAGGGCTCTGTCCTGCCACCATGAGCGGGAATGCAATGAATGGGAGATACCTCCTAGCAGTTGGGAGGTATGTACGACCCATTCAACGCTTTTCTGCATGGGTTCAACAAGCATCTAGCACTGGTGTATGCCGGAGGGAAAATGTGATTGCAAGGGAGAGGAGTGGCATCCTAGCACTAGACACGCCCATAAGGGGCCCCAAGAGGAGGGGCAATCCCTGTGCCCCCTGCCCAGGCTTGTTGGAGGGTCCTGGTACGGGCACGGGTCAGTTGATGAGGAGTAGTGTCACCCTTTTGCAGTGCTGTTGAGAAAGACAATGTTCCCCTTTGTAGCGCATGCATGGTATTTTTTATTGGGGGTGGGTGGGTGTGGCCTTGTGACACCCCCCCCCCCTGCTTGCCACTTCCCGTTTGTCACTCTTGGGGGCATAACCAGCACTTTTGGAAACGCTGGTTTGCCCCCCAATCTCTCCCCGCACTATAAATAGATGCGATGGGCGCTAAACCCCAACTTTTCCCTTTAACGGGACACTGCGGTGGGGACGGCAGAGGGCAGGCTGTTTCAGCGGGGCGCCTCCAGGTGCATTTTGTCATTTTAAAATCAGGCAGCGTGAGGGCCCAGGGGCCCTGCCGAAACACTGCCTGAATGGAGTCTTGTGTGTTTGCCATCTGTGTGTTTTGCTTTGTCAATAAATACAATGTTATTTCTAACAACTTAAGGTACCTATTGAATCTGTATGGCATCCATACATGTGTCAGCTGAAATCTCTAGCTCACAAGTAGATAGGTTAGAAACAGCTTCACTATTATGCTTATGTTTCCACTGGAAGGCAGCAAAAAAGTTACTAACCAAATACGAGCTACGACCAATAGAATTGCGCAAGACAGCACTAGCGATGGCCATCGACCATCGATGATTCATGGTATCGTTTATGGCTGATGTAGAATACTTTTGCCATCGATGGGGGTGACCCGGACGGTTTCCCTCCATTGATGGCACGGCTTAACCAATTTTTGTTTTTCTTAACGCGATGCCAGGACACTGCGCATAGCCACACCCCCTGATACCCACGAAGCCCCACCCCATCTTATGATTGGCCCACGTGCCGGACAGTGAAAGAACAGAGATGACCATTGGTTGTGGAAACCATCGATGGTCATCCGCTGTATAGTTAGCAGCCATCGATGGCTACTTGTCATATTATCATCGATGGTAACCATCGATGGTAACCACACAGATGGCTATCCCTAGATGGTGCACAGATAAGACCAGTTTGATTGCTATACATTACAGCACATCGGCGCTGCCTGTACTAGAATTTCAGATAAATCGCGTTGTGTCAGTAGATTAAATGAAGTTTTTGTCTCGCTATAAACTGGATTATCGCTAAACCCTTAACCGGTTAATGAGAATAACAGCTGTATGTTTATAGCATAATAAACTGCCTGACACAAGTGACATACTCAGGGTCGTTTACAAGAATAGAGAAGTGATTTGTGAATGTACGAAAGCAACAAACCTGGAACATTCTGTCCGTGCGGCCGCATTATAATCAGGAATTTAATCAATACAATCACTACTTCCGAAACAGTATTATTAGTGACTGCCATATTTAACACAGGGTAAAGCTGAACACAGAGGATTTGATGAGGCGTCTCTACATCAGCGGAAGAGAGAACAGGATTAAGATCAACCAACCTATAAAACGACGTATATACGAGTGTAGACTTACCGTACGACACTCATGTTACACAGGTTCTGTGGCTTGAAGTGAGCCAGCCAAAGAACCTGTATAATTCATTAGAGCTCTGGTTTAAAGGGATAGTATGGTAAGCCTATATATGTTCTATGGTGGGCATTCCGAGTTGATCGCTCGCTAGCAGTTTTTAGCAGCCGTGCAAATGCTATGCCGCCTAGCTTAGCAGAAGTGTGAACGAAAGGATCGCAGAGCCACGGCAAATTTTTTTTGTGCAGTTTCTCAGTAGCTCAAAACCTACGACTAGCTTGCAATCACTTCCGACTGTTCAGTTCCTGTTTCGACATCGCAAACACGCCCTGCGTGCGCCCAGCCACGCCTGCCTTTTTCCTGGCACGCCTGCGTTTTTCTGAACAGTCCCTGAAAACAGTCAGTTGACACCCACAAATGCCCACGTCATGTCAATCACTCTGCCTGTGCGATTGAAAAGCATCGCTAGACCCTGTGTAAAACTACATCGTTCGCCGCATACGCATGCGCAGAAGTGACGTTTTTTTGCCTCAGCTAGCAATCAACTCGGAATGACCCCCTATATGTGCTAAGCAGATATGGGTGGGGAGATGGTGGCCACACACGGTGCGATTCTCGCATGCTATTTGATCTTTTTAGTTCAAATAGCATTGCGTCTAGTTCAAATCGCACGGTGTGTATTGTCACTTGCGATGCGATGCGCGCTCCCGTGTGTAGTCAATATAGCAAAGCAAAATAGTATGTGCAGGCAGGTATTTCTGAACTGCATCGCATACATTACATATTGTAGTGTAGTCAAATTCAGGTGTAGTTCAAATCGCATGTAGTTCAAGTAGCATACCACTAAAGTGCAAATCGCATGTAGTTCAAGTAGCATACCACTAAAGTGCAAATCGCATGTAGTTCAAGTAGCATACCACTAAAGTGCAAATCGCATGTAGTTCAAGTAGCATACCACTAAAGTGCAAATCGCATGTAGTTCAAGTAGCATACCACTAAAGTGCAAATCGCAGAGGACACATAGATACTGTAGCGACGTGTGTGGGCACCATAAGGTTCAAAAGGAAAGTTACAGTATTTTCCCACCCAGAGACATACTGGGTCTAGGGCCTAATTCAGACCTGATCCCTGTGCTGCAAATTTGCGATCAGACAGTCGCCGCCCTGGGAGAGTGAAAACCCGCCCTGTGCAAGTGTGCGAATGCATGTGTACGCCGTGCGAAAACTTTGGCAGGCAGCGGACATCGGCAAATCCATGATTTTTCCAGTGTGTGCGTAGCCCAGGACCTACTCCTCCAGTGCGATTCACACAGGCTGATCGGGGGCCGGAGCTGACGTCACACACCCGCCCTGAAAACGCTTGGGAACGCCTGCGTTGTTCCTGACAGTCCCAGAAAATGGCCAGTTACCACCCCCAAATGCCCACTTCCTGTCAGAACCCCTGGGACACCCCCTAAGGAGAACGAAATGACAGGCATAGGAATGGAGAGAGTTAAACCTCCTATGATGGGTGTGGACCAAATTGTTATGAAAAGTACAGCCAATGGTAGATAGGGGAGGGATCAGCATATATAGGGATGTATAGGTCATCTAGGGGTCTCTCTCTTTTAGTTTGCCTTCCCGCCCTCCCACCCCAATTGGTAGATGGTTTGGCGCAGAGTGTCTTGGCTTTGGGTTGTTAGTTGTGGTTTCTCGTTGGCTATTTGTTGGTGGAAAAGAACGTCAGGTTGTAGTTTGACTTGTTAGTCACAGTTTTTACAGTGTTGGTATGGTTTAGGTGAGCTCACCTCCATTGACTTTTAAGGCCGCTAGATCACCCAACAGGGGGCAGCGTCATCACCCATCAGGGTGGGTAGTCAGCGTGGAGGTCTGAGTCGGGCACCTATTACCTATGTATGGTTTGTGGTAGATTAGGATTGTTTGGGTTTTTAATGTTTCTGAGGTTATCTACAGTGGGTTGTAGCCGTTCTTTTTTCTGCCACCAGAGGCGTAACTTGAGTAGGGCGAGCAGGGCACGTGCCTTGGGCGCCGTGGCGGGCACAGCCAAGGGGGGGCGCCCGCGCCGCCGTCCAGGACATCGCTCCTGCCCACGCACCCACAGCCGCCTGATCGCCCGCAGCCGCCACCACTGCCTGCACATTTCACCGGTGCCGCCGAGCAAGTCCTGCTGTGGTGCTCGGCGGCGTTACTTCATCAGCTCCTAGCCTCCTGTCCCTCCTGCCTGGCGGCAGGCAGACAGAAGCTTAGGGAACGTGACGCTGGCATCGCGGTTACGCTCCCTGAGCTTCTGCCTGCCGCCAGCCCTCACCGTCGCTGAGAGGTGAGGTGGTGGAAGAAGGGGAAGCGGGGCGTGGGGGGGGGGGGGAGGAGGACGACGACGGCAAAACTGATAGATGTCCCGGGACCCTCTGCTTACTGGCTGACATCTCCTGCAGGGGAGGGCTGGCCCGGCTGCACCAGTTACAGGTGAAAAGTGATAATGGGTCATTATTACTGAGAATTATCATTCTGTACCATTTGTACCAATGATGCTGTCATTACCACTCACACCTCCATGGCATGCTGCTCTGTGCAATCTGCTGCCCATGTTATATTGGGTCTGTTGTAATTGCACAGGTGCTGTAACCGCAGAGTGTCATTGTATCTATCCCTGCATGTCACAGAGCTATATGCATGCCCTATTCTGTATCTATAACTGCATGTAGTTACACTGTCATATGCATACACTGTTCTGTATCTGTCACTGCATGACACTGTTGTAACTGATAACTGTTACTGTCATGACACTGTGCTATAATGGGAATTTCGGCACATACCGTGTGCTATAATGTGAATTTCGGCTCATTCAGTGTGCTACAATGTGAATTTTGGCTCATTCAGTGTGCTACAATGTGAATTTTGGCTCATTCAGTGTGCTACAATGTGAATTTCGGCTCGTACCGTGTGCTATAATGTGAATTTCAGCTCATTCAGTGTGCAATAATGTGAATTTCGGCTCATTCAGTGTGCAATAATGTGAATTTCGGCTCATTCAGTGTGCTATAATGTGAATTTCAGCTCATTCTGTGTGCTATAATGTGAATTTCGGCTCATTCAGTGTGCTATAATGTGAATTTCGGCTCATTCTGTGTGCTACAATGTGAATTTCGGCTCATTCAGTGTGCTACAATGTGAATTTCGGCTCATTCTGTGTGCTATAATGTGAATTTCGGCTCATTCTGTGTGCTATAATGTGAATTTCGGCTCAGTCTGTGTGCTATAATGTGAATTTCGGCACATACCGTGTGCTATAATGTGAATTTCAGCTCATTCTGTGTGCTATAATGTGAATTTCGGCTCATTCTTTGTGCTATAATGTGAATTTTGGCTCATTCAGTGTGCTACAATGTGAATTTTGGCTCATTCAGTGTGCTATAATGTGAATTTCGGCTCAGTCTGTGTGCTATAATGTGAATTCCGGCTCAGTCTGTGTGCTATAATGTGAATTTCGGCTTAGTCTGTGTGCTATAATGTGAATTTTGGCTCATACCATGTGCTAAAATGTGAAAGGTCTAGTACTAAATAGTATAAGGGGTAGTATAAGGATAGTATAAGGCAGGGGTGGCCAAACAGTCGATCGCGATCGACTGGTCGATCGCGGACATGCGACCAGTCGATCGCGATCCGCCGCCCAGCCACCCGAAGCCGCGCCTCTCCTGCCTGCCGCTCTGCCTCCTCAGTCTGGTCTGCGGCAGTGACGGCCGAGTGTATAGCTCAAATCAGGTGCCGGTTCGTTAGCCAATGAGAGCTCGCGGACCTGCACCTGATTTGAGCCATACACGCTGCCGTCACCACCGGAGATCAGACTGAGGAGGCAGAGCGGCAGACAGGAGAAGCGCGCGCTGCGCTCTCCACACACAGCACGGTGAGCTCTTCTATGGGGGCACATCTGGCACTGTGGGGGCACATAGCTCAGTGGGGGCATTTCTGGCACTGTGGGGTCATATGTGGCACTGGGGGCATATCTGGCTCTGCGGGCACATGTCACTGTGGGGGCATATCTGGCACTGTGGGGGCATATCTGGCACTGTGGGCACATGGCACTGTGAGGGCATATCTGGCACTGGGCACATGGCACTGTGGGGGCATATCTGGCACTGTGGGGGCATATCTGGCACTGTGGGGTCATATGTGGCACTGGGGGCATATCTGGCTCTGCGGGCACATGGCACTGTGGGGGCATATCTGGCACTGTGGGGGCATATCTGGCACTGTGGGCACATGGCACTGAGGGCATATCTGGCACTGGGCACATGGCACTGTGGGGGCATATCTGGCACTGTGGGGGCATATCTGGCACTGTGGGGTCATATGTGGCACTGGGGGCATATCTGGCTCTGCGGGCACATGGCACTGTGGGGGCATATCTGTAATCTGGCGCTGTGGGGGCATATCTGTAATCTGGCACTGTGGGGGCATATCTGGCACTGTGGGGTCATATGTGGCACTGTGGGGGCATATCTGGCTCTGCGGGCACATGGCACTGTGGGGGCATATCTGGCACTGTGGGGGCATATCTGTAATCTGGCGCTGTGGGGGCATATCTGTATCTGGCACTGTGGGGGCATATCTGGCACTGTGGGGGCATATCTGGCACTGTGGGGTCATATGTGGCACTGCGGGCACATGGCACTGTGGGGGCATATCTGTAATCTGGCGCTGTGGGGGAATATCTGTAATCTGGCACTGTGGGGGCATATCTGGCACTGTGGGGTCATATGTGGCACTGTGGGGGCATATCTGGCTCTGCGGGCACATGGCCCTGTGGGGGCATATCTGGCACTGTGGGGGCATATCTGTAATCTGGCGCTGTGGGGGCATATCTGTATCTGGCACTGTGGGGGCATATCTGGCACTGTGGGGGCATATCTGGCACTGTGGGGTCATATGTGGCACTGGGGGCATATCTGGCTCTGCGGGCACATGTCACTGTGGGGGCATATCTGGCACTGTGGGGGCATATCTGGCACTGTGGGCACATGGCACTGTGAGGGCATATCTGGCACTGGGCACATGGCACTGTGGGGGCATATCTGGCACTGTGGGGGCATATCTGGCACTGTGGGGTCATATGTGGCACTGGGGGCATATCTGGCTCTGCGGGCACATGGCACTGTGGGGGCATATCTGGCACTGTGGGGGCATATCTGGCACTGTGGGCACATGGCACTGAGGGCATATCTGGCACTGGGCACATGGCACTGTGGGGGCATATCTGGCACTGTGGGGTCATATGTGGCACTGGGGGCATATCTGGCTCTGCGGGCACATGGCACTGTGGGGGCATATCTGTAATCTGGCGCTGTGGGGGCATATCTGTAATCTGGCACTGTGGGGGCATATCTGGCACTGTGGGGTCATATGTGGCACTGTGGGGGCATATCTGGCTCTGCGGGCACATGGCACTGTGGGGGCATATCTGGCACTGTGGGGGCATATCTGTAATCTGGCGCTGTGGGGGCATATCTGTATCTGGCACTGTGGGGGCATATCTGGCACTGTGGGGGCATATCTGGCACTGTGGGGTCATATGTGGCACTGCGGGCACATGGCACTGTGGGGGCATATCTGTAATCTGGCGCTGTGGGGGCATATCTGTAATCTGGCACTGTGGGGGCATATCTGGCACTGTGGGGTCATATGTGGCACTGTGGGGGCATATCTGGCTCTGCGGGCACATGGCACTGTGGGGGCATATCTGGCACTGTGGGGGCATATCTGTAATCTGGCGCTGTGGGGCATATCTGTATCTGGCACTGTGGGGGCATATCTAGCACTGTGGGGGCATATCTGGCACTGTGGGGTCATATGTGGCACTGCGGGCACATGGCACTGTGGGGGCATATCTGTAATCTGGCGCTGTCGGGGCATATCTGTAATCTGGCACTGTGGGGGCATATCTGGCACTGTGGGGTCATATGTGGCACTGGGGGCATATCTGGCTCTGCGGGCACATGGCACTGTGGGGGCATATCTGGCACTGTGGGGGCATATCTGGCACTGTGGGGGCATATCTGTAATCTGGCACTGTGGGGGCATATCTGGCACTGTGGGGGCATATCTGTATCTGGCACTGTGGGGGCATATCTGGCACTGTGGGCACATGGCACTGTGGGGGCATATGTATCTGGCACTGTGGGGGCATATCTGGCACTGTGGGCACATGGCACTGTGGGGGCATATCTGTACCTGGCACTGTGGGGGCATATCTGGCACTGTGGGCACATGGCACTGTGGGGGCATGTGTATCTGGCACTGTGGGGGCATGTGTTTGAGGTTTTTACCTGTGGGGGCCAATGTGTTATTTCGTGTGATGCAGTCATTACACTCTGCGCAGCAAGGCTATGTCCCTTTTTTTAGTTATACCACGCCCACTTTTTGTTATACCACGCCCACTTCTTGTTATGCCACGCCCCCTTTTTTGCACGCGCTATTATTCCTCCTAGGTAGATCACAAAAGCTTTTTAGCTTTCACAGTAGATCACCGACTCCAAAAGTCAGGCCGCCCCTGGTATAAGGTCTAGTACTAGTATAACCAGTACTAGATAGTATAAGGGCTCCTACTACACTGAAGGACACACCCCCTTTTGAGTGGCCACGCCCCCTTTTCCAGAGCGCGCACGCCTTCGGCGCGCGCATAATTACACCCTTCACTTTTCCATACCCTCACTTCAAAACTTCCACTTCGACCACTGCACCTACATCTATACATAAACACCCTGACATCTTTATATACGGTGACACCTATTTGTGTAGGAGATGATGATGGGTAGGTGCATGTGGAATTATAAAGAATGTTCCCAGTATGACATGAAACACCTGGCGTGTCATGTTGGCACATCCTACTTTCAGTGTCCACACCCCCTTCTAGCGTGTGGCCATGGCCATTTTTTTTCAGAGTGCGCCAGTAGCGTGGCTCCAAAAACCCTAGTTACGCCTCTGTCTGCCACCATATTTCGGTTGATTCGACATGTTAACATAATATTTACTTTACAGATTTTTTCTGGTGGTTAGGGTACAATAAATAACTAACAATTTTCTGCCAAATTCAAGTCTCCGTGTCATTATTTCTTGGTATTAAGGGTATAGAATGTTTTACTTTTAGAATGGAGGTCCACACATTATCATTAGGAGGTTTATGATTAATTAGACAGTTTTGGGAAGTTTTTAATTAGTTGAATTAAGCTAATAATTAATTACGTGATTTGATTTGTTCTTTTAACAGTTTTTAAAAAAAATCAGCAATTAAGAGCTCCAATCATTTTTCTTTAGTACAGGAACAGATGACCAGTATTCATTTTTATTTTTTTTTATTTTAGGGCACAGGCTGTTTTCCCCATTTGCTTTTACATTTCCAGTGGGTTTTTGCCGTAAAAGTTACCGCGCCCAGTTTTTTTTTATTTCTCAATTCGATAGAGCGAGAATCGGGAGCATGCGTATCCGAGGAAATCAGAAATAGGGTGCAATAGTCGCGTTCATTTCTGCTGCAAAAAATCTTGCACCCAATTGAATATGCCCCTTACAGTCTCATGTTTGGAACTCGTCAGGAAAGAATAAGCAAAGTGCATCACAGAGACTGAAAATAGGCAGCAAATCGAGCGCAACAGTGACGGGCCTGCTCATCTACGGCTTTTGAAAAACAGCAGTGAGGAGCGCTGTTATATACTGTGGGGTATATGCAATTCACGGCGAATCGCGGCAATTTTTCACCGTTTTTTTTTCCGACTCAATTCGCCAGGTGAATTCTGGCAGGTGGCTGCCGGAATTCACCATATTCAATGAAAAACGGATTCGCCAGAACCGCGGGGGAAAATCGACCGATTTGGCGGATTTTGCCGCGATTTTAAAAAACGGGAAAAAACGGGAAAAACCCGGAAAAAAAATGGCGTGGGGTCCCCCCTCCAAAGCATAACCAGCCTCGGGCTCTTCGAGCTGGTCCTGGTTCTAAAAATGCAGGGAAAAATTGGGCATGGATCCCCCGTATTTTTAAAACCAGCACCGGGCTCTGCGCCTGGTGCTGGTGCCAAAAATACGGGGGACAAAAAGAGTAGGGGTCCCCCGTATTTTTAACACCAGCATCGGGCTCCACTAGCTGGACAGATAATGCCACAGCCGGGGGTCACTTTTATGCCGTGCCCTGCGGCCGTGGCATTAAATATCCAACTAGTCACCCCTGGTCGGGGTACCCTGGGGGAGTGGGGACCCCTACAATCAAGGGGTCCACCCCCCCCCAGCCACCCAAGGGCCAGGGGTGAAGCCCGAGGCTGTCCCCCCCCATCCAATGGGCTGCGGATGGGGGGGCTGATAGCCTTTTGTGATTATGAAAAGAATATTGTTTTTTCCAGCAGTACTACAAGTCCCAGCAAGCCTCCCCCGCAAGCTGGTACTTGGAGAACCACAAGTACCAGCATGCGGGAGAAAAACGGGCCCGCTGGTACCTGTAGTACTACTGGAAAAAAAATACCCAAATAAAAACAGTACACAGACACCTTGATAGTAAAACTTTATTACACACTACCGACACACACATACTTACCTATGTTGACACGCCGACTGCCACGGTCTCCGACGATCCGAGGGTACCTGTGAAAAAATTATACTCACCTTCCAGCGTCCAGAGGTACATCCACGTGCAGATATAAATCCACGTACTTGTTAAAAAAACAAACCGAACACCCGCTCCATACCGGACTAAAAGGGGTCCCATGCTTTCACATCAGACCCCTTTCTCCCGAATGCCGGGACATGACGTGACTCCTGTCACTGAAGTCCCTTCAGCCAATCAGGAAGCGCTACTTCCGTGGCGCTCACCTGATTGGCTGTGCGCTGTCTGAGCTGTGACAGCGCATCGCAAAGCCGCTCCATTAGTTTCAATGGTGGGAACTTAGCGGCTAGCGGTGGGGTTACCCGCGGTCAGCCGCTGACCGGCGGGTGACCTCACCGCTAGCCGCTAAGTTCCCAGGTCATGGCCATGGCCCATCTAGGAGTGGCACTGCAGTGTCACGCAGGATGACCCTTCAAAAAAATACTCCCCAAACAGCACATGATGCAAAGAAAAAAAGAGGCGCAATGAGGTAGCTGTGTGACTAAGCTAAGCGACCCTAGTGGCCGACACAAACACCTGGCCCATCTAGGAGTGGCACTGCAGTGTCACGCAGGATGGCCCTTCAAAAAAATACTCCACAAACAGCACATGACGCAAAGAAAAATGAAAGAAAAAAGAGGTGCAAGATGGAATTGTCCTTGGGCCCTCCCACCCACCCTTATGTTGTAAAAACAGGACATGCACACTTTAACGAACCCATCATTTCAGCGACAGGGTCTGCCACACGACTGTGACTGAAATGACTGGTTGGTTTGGGCCCCCACCAAAAAAGAAGCAATCAATCTCTCCTTGCACAAACTGGCTCTACAGAGGCAAGATGTCCACCTCATCATCATCGTCCGATTCATCACCCCTTTCACTGTGTACATCCCCCTCCTCACAGATTATTAATTCGTCCCCACTGGAATCCACCATCTCAGGTCCTCGTGTACTTTCTGGAGGCAATTGCTGCTGGTGAATGTCTCCATGGAGGAATTGATTATAATTCATTTTAATGAACATCATCTTCTCCACATTTTCTGGAAGTAACCTCGTACGCCGATTGCTGACAAGGTGAGCGGCGGCACTAAACACTCTTTCGGAGTACACACTGGAGGGAGGGCAACTTAGGTAGAATAAAGCCAGTTTGTGCAAGGGCCTCCAAATTGCCTCTTTTTCCTGCCAGTATACGTACGGACTGTCTGACGTGCCTACTTGGATGCGGTCACTCATATAATCCTCCACCATTCTTTCAATGGTGAGAGAATCATATGCAGTGACAGTAGACGACTTGTCAGTAATCGTTGGCAGGTCCTTCAGTCCGGACCAGATGTCAGCATCAGCAGTCGCTCCAGACTGCCCTGCATCACCGCCAGCGGGTGGGCTCGGAATTCGTAGCCTTTTCCTCGCATCCCCAGTTGCGGGAGAATGTGAAGGAGGAGATGTTGACGGGTCGCGTTCCGCTTGACTTGACAATTTTGTCACCAGCAGGTCTTTGAACCTCTGCAGACTTGTGTCTGCCGTAAAGAGAGATCCAAGGTAGGTTTTAAATCTAGGATCGAGCACGGTGGCCAAAATGTAGTGCTCTGATTTCAACAGATTGACCACACGTGAATCCTGGTTAAGCGAATGAAGGGCTCCATCCACAAGTCCCACATGCCTAGCGGAATCGCTCTGTTTTAGCTCCTCCTTCAATGCCTCCAGCTTCTTCTGCAAAAGCCTGATGAGGGGAATGACCTGACTCAGGCTGGCAGTGTCTGAACTGACTTCACGTGTGGCAAGTTCAAAAGGCAGCAGAACCTTGCACAACGTTGAAATCATTCTCCACTGCGCTTGAGACAGGTGCATTCCACCTCCTTTGCCTATATCATGGCCAGATGTATAGGCTTGAATGGCCTTTTGCTGCTCCTCCATCCTCTGAAGCATATAGAGGGTTGAATTCCACCTCGTTACCACCTCTTGCTTCAGATGATGGCAGGGCAGGTTCAGGTGTTTTTGGTGGTGCTCCAGTCTTCTGTACGCGGTGCCTGTACGCCGAAAGTGGCCCGCAATTCTTCTGGCCACCGACAGCATCTCTTGCACGCCCCTGTCGTTTTTTAAATAATTCTGCACCACCAAATTCAAGGTATGTGCAAAACATGGGACGTGCTGGAATTTGCCCAGATGTAATGCACTCACAATATTGCTGGCATTGTCCGATGTCACAAATCCCCAGGAGAGTCCAATTGGGGTAAGCCATTCTGCGATGATCTTCCTCAGTTGCCGTAAGAGGTTTTCAGCTGTGTGCCTATTCTGGAAAGCGGTGATACAAAGCGTAGCCTGCCTAGGAACGAGTTGGCGTTTGCGAGATGCTGCTACTGGTGCCGCCGCTGCTGTTCTTGCAGCGGGAGGCAATACATCTACCCAGTGGGCTGCCACAGTCATGTAGTCCTGAGTCTGCCCTGCTCCACTTGTCCACATGTCCGTGGTTAAGTGGACATTGGGTACAACTGCATTTTTTAGGACACTGGTGAGTCTTTTTCTGACGTCCGTGTACATTCTCGGTATCGCCTGCCTAGAGAAGTGGAACCTAGATGGTATTTGGTAACGGGGGCACACTGCCTCAATAAATTGTCTAGTTCCCTGTGAACTAACGGCGGATACCGGACGCACGTCTAACACCAACATAGTTGTCAAGGCCTCAGTTATCCGCTTTGCAGCAGGATGACTGCTGTGATATTTCATCTTCCTCGCAAAGGACTGTTGGACAGTCAATTGCTTACTGGAAGTAGTACAAGTGGTCTTCCGACTTCCCCTCTGGGATGACGATCGACTCCCAGCAGCAACAACAGCAGCGCCAGCAGCAGTAGGCGTTACACTCAAGGATGCATCGGAGGAATCCCAGGCAGGAGAGGACTCGTCAGACTTGCCAGTGACATGGCCTGCAGGACTATTGGCTTTCCTGGGTAAGGAGGAAATTGACACTGAGGGAGTTGGTGGTGTGGTTTGCGCGAGCTTGGTTACAAGAGGAAGGGATTTACTGGTCAGTGGACTGCTTCCGCTGTCGCCCAAAGTTTTTGAACTTGTCACTGACTTATTATGAATGCGCTGCAGGTGACGTATAAGGGAGGATGTTCCGAGGTGGTTAACGTCCTTACCCCTACTTATTACAGCTTGACAAAGGCAACACACGGCTTGACACCTGTTGTCCGCATTTCTGTTGAAATACTTCCACACTGAAGAGCTGATTTTTTTTGTATTTTCACCAGGCATGTCAATGGCCATATTCCTCCCACGGACAACAGGTGTCTCCCCGGGTGCCTGACTTAAACAAACCACCTCACCATCAGAATCCTCCTTGTCAATTTCCTCCCCAGCGCCAGCAACACCCATATCCTCATCCTGGTGTACTTCAACACTGACATCTTCAATTTCACTATCAGGAACTGGACTGCGGGTGCTCCTTTCAACACTTGCAGGGGGCGTGCAAATGGTGGAAGGCGCAAGCTCTTCCCGTCCAGTGTTGGGAAGGTCAGGCATCGCAACCGACACAATTGGACTCTCCTTTGGGATTTGGGATTTCGAAGAACGCACAGTTCTTTGCTGTGCTTTTGCCGCAAGTCTTTTATTTTTTCTAGCGAGAGGATGAGTGCTTCCATCCTCATGTGAAGCTGAACCACTAGCCATGAACATAGGCCAGGGCCTCAGCCGTTCCTTGCCACTCCGTGTCGTAAATGGCATATTGGCAAGTTTACGCTTCTCCTCAGACGCTTTTAATTTTGATTTTTGGGTCATTTTTTTACTGATCTTTTGTGTTTTGGATTTTACATGCTCTGTACTATGACATTGGGCATCGGCCTTGGCAGACGACGTTGATGGCATTTCATCGTCTCGGCCATGACTAGTGGCAGCAGCTTCAGCACGAGGTGGAAGTGGATCTTGATCTTTCCGTATTTTTTTAACCTCCACATTTTTGTTCTCCATATTTTGCGCACAACTAAAAGCCACCACAGGTATACAATGTAGATGGATGGATAGTATAGTATTACTTATACTTATGGACGACGAGTGACGACACAGAGGTAGGTACAGCCGTGGCCTACCGTACTGCTGCTTAGTGCTTATATATAAATATAATATACTGTATAACGGACCTGGTGGACAGTGTCAGCAGCAGACTGCTAAACTAGTATGAAGAAAGAAAAAAAAAACACCACAGGTATACAATGTAGATGGATGGATAGTATAGTATTACTTATACTTATGGACGACGAGTGACGACACAGAGGTAGGTACAGCCGTGGCCTACCGTACTGCTGCTTAGTGCTTATATATAAATATAATATACTGTATAACGGACCTGGTGGACAGTGTCAGCAGCAGACTGCTAAACTAGTATGAAGAAAGAAAAAAAAAACACCACAGGTATACAATGTAGATGGATGGATAGTATAGTATTACTTATACTTATGGACGACGAGTGACGACACAGAGGTAGGTACAGCCGTGGCCTACCGTACTGCTGCTTAGTGCTTATATATAAATATAATATACTGTATAACGGACCTGGTGGACAGTGTCAGCAGCAGACTGCTAAACTAGTATGAAGAAAGGGGAAAAAAAACACCACAATGTAGATGGATGGATAGTATAGTATTACTTATACTTATGGATGACGAGTGACGACACAGAGGTAGGTACAGCCGTGGCCTACCGTACTACTGCTTAGTGCTTATATATAAATATAATATACTGTATAACGGACCTGGTGGACAGTGTCAGCAGCAGACTGCTAAACTAGTATGAAGAAAGAAAAAAAAAAAACACCACAGGTATACAATGTAGATGGATGGATAGTATAGTATTACTTATACTTATGGACGACGAGTGACGACACAGAGGTAGGTACAGCCGTGGCCTACCGTACTGCTGCTTAGTGCTTATATATAAATATAATATACTGTATAACGGACCTGGTGGACAGTGTCAGCAGCAGACTGCTAAACTAGTATGAAGAAAGAAAAAAAAAACACCACAGGTATACAATGTAGATGGATGGATAGTATAGTATTACTTATACTTATGGACGACGAGTGACGACACAGAGGTAGGTACAGCCGTGGCCTACCATACTGCTGCTTAGTGCTTATATATAAATATAATATACTGTATAACGGACCTGGTGGACAGTGTCAGCAGCAGACTGCTAAATTAGTATGAAGAAAGAAAGAAAAAAAACACCACAGGTATACAATGTAGATGGATGGATAGTATTACTTATACTTATGGACGACGAGTGACGAGTCGACACAGAGGTAGGTACAGCCGTGGCCTACCGTACTGCTGCTTAGTGCTTAATTATATATATAATATACTGTATAACGGACCTGGTGGACACTGCAGTGTCAGCAGACTGCTAAACAAACCAGCATGAAGAAAGAAAAGAAAAAACACCACAGTGTTTTTCAGGCAGACAAACGTATACTGGACTGGTGGTCACTGTCAGCAAAACTGTGCACTGTACTCCTGCTATAACTGCTCCCCAGTCCCCACAATTAGGCAGTGTGAGCAGTGCACTCAGCACAGATAT
Organism: Pseudophryne corroboree; assembly: GCF_028390025.1. Taxonomy (NCBI): domain Eukaryota; kingdom Metazoa; phylum Chordata; class Amphibia; order Anura; family Myobatrachidae; genus Pseudophryne; species Pseudophryne corroboree. Next base: position 817,509,982 of record NC_086449.1, on the reverse strand, counting down.
ATCATGCAGCAGTGCAGCACACTGAGTGAGCACAGATATGGTGGAGCGTTTTTTTTCAGGCAGAGAAACAACGGATTAAACTCAAAACCCTGCACTGTACTCCCTAACAGCTGCTCCCCGTCCCCAATCCTCCCCACAATTATAACTAACTAAGTTCTAATATAATACAATGGACTCGGAGAGGACGCCAGCCACGTCCTCTCCCTATCAATCTCAATGCACGTGTGAAAATGGCGGCGACGCGGGGCTCCTTATATAAAATCCGAGTCTCGCGAGAATCCGACAGCGGGATGATGACGTTCGGGCGCGCTCGGGTTAACCGAGCAAGGCGGGAGGATCCGAGTCACTCGGACCCGTGTAAAAAAAAAGGTGAAGTTCGGGCGGGTCGGATTCCGAGGATCCGAACCCGCTCATCACTACTTCTATAGCAATCAGCACAAACTACAGGCTAGTAACATAAAACTTTATGGCGGAGTAAAACCAGTGAGCCCACCTTATCTGCCTGTTACAGAGTCTGATTATCTGTAAATGTCGTTAGCGCATGCCCCTGGCTCTATCACGCTTCCTGTATGCAAATGCGGTTCCTTTATGCAACAGTTTCACAGGTGTTTGACATGATAATTATTACACAGGGAGACGAGAATCAACGTAGATTTGTTAAACGAAAAATTCATCCAATTTACTAAAATAGTTATTTTTATTTCTTTTTCTGCATTTGGCAAATCACAGACTCCTATTGTCTTCTCTATGTGCTCGTGGGGTGAGATAAAATTCTTATGTTGACTGCAATCAGACACTGCCCCTAGTGGCCAGAGCAATGGAAAATGACTGAAGACGTCCTTTAGCAAACTGCAGTTTTAGACCAATCACAGGCGGTTCAGACTCGCACAGAGGATAAGCACATGCGTACGGCATTGCGAGCTATTTAGAGATGAGCATATACAGTGATCCATCTTACTTCAGGATGATCTTCAGCACCACGGATAGCTCTGGTGTAAATGCTTCTTGATGTTGACGACGGCCCCTTTAACTTTTGGATGGATGGGGGCGGTGCATTTGCGTAGATGCGCCTTATTCTGAGTACAGGTGGAAAAATTGGACACCCATATCATGGCGCATGCAGGGGGGGTTTCCGAGCACACAGAAACAACCCCCCCCCCCCCCCCCCTCCCCTGACAACAATTTTTTTTATCATAGATGATGACACCCTTGTCTCCATCTCTGCAACACCCACGGGACACCCGCGATCAACACAGTCGACCACTGCCTGCCTGTCCAGCTGTCAGCGTTTCCGCGTCAGTATATATACACTGCTCAAAAAAATAAAGGTAACACTAAAATAACACATCCTAGATCTGAATGAATGAAATATTCTTATTAAATACTTTGTTCTTTGCATAGTTGAATGTGTTGACAACAAAATCACACAAAAATTATCAATGGAAATCAAATTTATTAACCCATGGAGGTCTGGATTTGGAGTCACCCTCAAAATTAAAGTGGAAAAACACACTACAGGCTGAACCAACTTTGATGTAATGTCCTTAAAACAAGTCAAAATGAGGCTCAGTAGTGTGTGTGGCCTCCACGTGCCTGTATGACCTCCCTACAACCCACACAAGTGGCTCAGGTAGTGCAGCTCATCCAGGATGGCACATCAATGCGAGCTGTGGCAAGAAGGTTTGCTGTGTCTGTCAGCGAAGTGTCCAGAGCATGGAGGCGCTACCAGGAGACAGGCCAGTACATCAGGAGACGTGGAAGAGGCCGTAGGAGGGCAACAACCCAGCAGCAGGACCGCTACCTCCGCCTTTGTGCTAAGAGGAACAGGAGGAGTGTGGGAATGTGTCCTGTTTTACAGGACACATTCCAGCTGCAGCAGCCAGAGCGCCTGTGTCCCCTGCGGGACAATGTCTCTGACAGCGCGGGGACAGCTTGTCTGTCCCCAGCGCCTGTCAGTGTGTGGCGGCGGCGGGTGTCCGGTGCAGGGATTACCCTTTTCCCTGCACCGGACCAGAGACTGCGGGGGCATTTGAATGTTGGCGCCCTCCGGGAGCCAATCGCGGCTCCCGGAGCGGCAGCCAATAGGAGAGAGACGCGGCGAGCCAATCGGCGCTCGCCGCGTCATAGGCCCCGCCCCCGGCGTCTGACGTCAGACGCCGGGCGGGACGGAGCGAAGGAGGCCGCGCCGAAGAGCGGCGAAGATAGAAGACACGGGCGGGAGCCGAAGAGGTTGCGCGCGCAGAAGAGCGCGAAGAAGGAGGAAGACGCCGCCGCAGAAAGGAGACGACGACGGCCGCGGGGAGAAGAGCTCCGGTGGCCGCTGAAGAGGCCGGAAGACGTCGGGCCCCAGGAAGGAGATGTCCAGCGGCGGCTGGACGCGGCGCAGCGGAGGCGACGCCGCTGGCCAGGACGGGTCAGCGGCAGAAGACGGTGTCGGAGGCCCTCGGGTTAGGTAAGGCCTCAGTGAGGCTATCCTCCCCTCTTCCTCCCTCGACCACCAGGGACGGGCATTAGGCCCGAGGGCACAAGTCAGGCACTAGGCCTGTGGCGCAGTTAGGAGATTGGGGGTCATTTGTCTGATTAGGTGGTTTGGGCATTAGGCCCAAGCCACCCCACCCCTGCGGCACCAGTTAGGCGGGCACTAGGCCCGGGGGACAAATCAGGCAATAGGCCTGTGGGCGATAGAGGGCATTAGGCCCTAGCGTATTTTGGCCAGTAGGTACAGATAAGGTGACCCTGGGCACAAGGCCCAGGTCACCCAACGGGCAGCAAGTTAGGCGGGCGCTAGGCCCGTGGGCGAAGTCAGGCCTCCGGCCTGTGTGCAGTTAGGGGGCGCTAGGCCCATCGAAGCAGTGTTTTCCCCGAGGTGAGTAAAGGTGGCACTGGGCGTTAGGCTCAGGCCACCCTGAGAGTACGGTAGGTGGGTGAGCTGTGCGGTCCCCACTACTGGGTGTTCTGAGTCGGGTAGATAAAGGAACAGCACCGTTTTATGTGGTAACTCCGATAGTGTGATATATGTTGTTACCGTGCAGGGCAAAGTGTATGTGTTGTGTAAGTTGTGCATAGTTGTGTCGCACCACCCACACGAGCTAGTTTGAGGGCTCTGTTTATGTAGCTAGTGTAGCGGACGCACACTAGGGTAGTTCTTGGCCCTGCACGGCTGTTTCTCTTTGCCTCCTTACAGGGACCTGTAAGTGGAGAAGATCGGAGTGCAAGACTTGTGACGGTGAGTAGCATCCGTGTACGTCTGTCCCTTGTTTGTCCCCGAGCGCCGGAGTTAGGATTGCTCACGGACGTGAGAATCCCTTTCATCACACTACGTGCGAAAGCGCGAGTGTGTGAAAGCTGGGTAGCTGAGGCTTTGTGCCGGTGATGACCATTCACCCAGCCGGTGAAGGTCGCAGCCACCCCTGGGGTATCCCCTGTTCCACCGGAAGCAGGGTCGATACCCCCTTTAATGTAGACCATTCTCTCCTCAGCTCGGTCGTCGGTCAGCTCCGAGAGGGAATCGCCGTGTCCGGATCCGAGTGAAGATTTCCAGGTCCGTTGAGGGTTCCGGTACCTGAAGGTGAGAGCGAGCGGCGCCTGGTGAGTACCGAGTCTACACCTGCACGGCAGCAGGCACCACCACACGCACCGCAGTCCAACCGCACCTCTCACAGGAGCACTGCCAGAGCCCTGCAAAATGACCTCCAGCAAGCCACAAATGTGCATGTGTCTACTAAAATGATCAGAAACAGACTCCATGAGGGTGGTATGAGGGCCCAACATCCACACGTGGGAGTTGTGCTTACAGCCCAACACCGTGCAGGGCGTTTGGCATTTGCCAGAGAACACCAAGATTGGCAAATTCGCCTCTGGTGCCCTGTGCTCTTCACAGATGAAAGCAGGTTCTCACTGAGCACATGTGACAGACGTGACAGAGTCTGGAGACGCCAAGGAGAACGTTCTGCTTCCTGCAACATCCTCCAGCATGACCGGTTTGGCAGTGGGTCAGTAATGGTGTGGGGTGGCATTTCTTTGGGGGTCCGCACAGCCCTCCATGTGCTCACCAGAGGTAGCCTGACTGCCATTAGGTACCGAGATGAGATCCTCAGACCCCTAGTGAGACCATATGCTGGTGCGGTTGGCCCTGGGTTCCTCCTAATGCAAGACAATGCTAGACCTCATGTGGCTGGAGTGTGTCAGCAGTTCCTGCAAGACGAAGGTATTGATGCTATGGACTGGCCCGCCCGTTCCCCAGACCTGAATCCAGTTGAGCACATCTGGGACATCATGTCTCACTCCATCCACCAACGCCACGTTGCATCACAGACTGTCCAAGAGTTGGCGGATGCTTTAGTCCAGGTCTGGGAGGAGATCCCTCAGGAGACCATCCGCCACCTCATCAGGAGCATGCCCAGGCGTTGTAGGGAGGTCATACAGGCACGTGGAGGCCACAAACACTACTGAGCCTCATTTTGACTTGTTTTAAGGACATTACATCAAAGTTGGATCAGCCTGTAGTGTGTTTTTCCACTTTAGTTTTAAGGGTGACTCCAAATCCAGACCTCCATGGGTTAATAAATTTGATTTCCATTGATAATTTTTGTGTGATTTTGTTGTCAGCACATTCAACTATGTAAAGAACAAAGTATTTAATAAGAATATTTCATTCATTCAGATCTAGGATGTGTTATTTTAGCGTTCCCTTTATTTTTTTGAGCAGTATATATATATATATATATATTAAATACTGAGTTTGCCCCTGTAGTAGTCACAAATGTTTTAAATGGCCATGAACAGAAACACAAAACAAAGGACAGGTGGTGTTATATCAAGGTGGTGTCAGGGGCGTAACACTCACCAAGCCCCATAGTAAAGTAATGGGGGGGGGGTGACACAGGAGCGGATAGACCAGAATCGCCGAGCCCCCACAACGCTGTGTCCTGTAGCAGCCTCTTGAAGTGCTCCGGTGGTTGTTGTAGCTCGTTGGAGGGCGACATATAATGTAACTGCTGCATACAAAATACATGACGATCAGCAAAGATGGCTTCATAAGAAGGAGGAGGAGAATTGCGGCAAATCATCTGCCAGACATGGGAATGCGCTCACTTTATACATCCAGGCAATACGTCATTTTACCGTATCAATGAAAACGTTATCCTTAGAAAACAATGAGGCAGATGTATTAAGCCTGGAGAAGTGATAAAGTGGAAGGTGATAACGCACCAGCCAATCAGCTCCTAACTGTCATTTTTCTAACCCAACCTGTAACTTGACAGTTAGGAGCTGATTGGCTGGTGCATTATCGCCTTCCACTTTATCACTTCTCCGGGCGTAATGCATCCACCGCTATGTTCAGTAAAGTGTCCTATACCTGTATTGTGCTGAGTACACTTACATCATATGCTTATACATATTGTACTGTAACCCTACAATCACTGCACTGGCTGCGTTCCTTTCCCCAGGCCTGGGACAGAGTTGCCAGGCAAGCTGATAGACGTGTCCTGTGTTTGGGGGTCACCGTCCGCAGTCCCCGTCTCAATGTTTTGCTGATGCGCTGAGTCCACTGTTCGGAGACCCTTGCCCTCCTGATACCTGAGCTTCAGCTGTAACTCCTGCACGGCCGTCTCATTGCCCCTCAAGAAGACAGCGTTGTGCCTGGTGTTGGGAACAGCAGCCTGGAAAGTACATAACAATTAAATAATTGGTCTCAATGGGCAGAGAGAGCATACACGGGCAAGGTGCAAATTACAGCTCTGCACAAACAATACTGTACACTGATTATTATTATTATTATTATGTGCCGGCGCAGGAATGGCGGCTACATGCCAGACGGCTATTATTTTATTTATTGCCGACGAACGCTGCTGTGCTGCACAATGTGAGATTATTAATCTGTACCATTGGAGTTTACACTCTAAGGAGCTAATTTACATTTGTAGGAATTAGCAGTGTAGTCTCACATTGCTGGGGTGAGGAGTTCGATTGCAACCAGTGTCCTATCAGTGTGGGGTTTATATGTTCTCCCTGTTTCAGTATAACGCTCCCCCAGGTGCTCTGTTTTCCTCCTAAAGTATAAAGACATACTGGTAGATTCGCTGGGGGTAGGGAATTTAGACTGTAAGCTCAACTGTACATAGGACGGCAAAGGAGCGCGCCCAAGATGGCTGCACCCTCCGCCATAATGTATGGTGCTTTGCGTCCTAATAGGGGGAAAAGCAATATATAGAGAATTCATTATTATTATTTGTATTTATTCTGCACCTCCTGGAAGAGCCACCTCTGTGATCAGCAAAACATTACATCTCCTGGGACTGGTATTTGGAGACGCTTTACTGCGCTGTCACCTGAGCAGCTGATCCCGGCCTAAGCGCGGCTAAACAGCTGCTGTCACCACTGCGTATTTCTTCACGTCCAGAGGGGCCCCTCTGTGCAGCGGGTGAATAGCACACATTTAAACATGGCTGTTTAATTTGCTAAATGACTTTGCAAACTGAATACCAGAAGACGCGGTGCCCAGGTGCCAGTGTACCCAGTATTAACAGCCAAGTGTCCATAGTGTCACGGAGCTGGTTCCACAGACAGAGCCCCAGGAATGAGATCTGCTGGAAACCTCCTAATTGGAGAATTAGGCACATCACGGCTGCCGCCGTAATAACGGACAAACCTTAATGATCTCACAGCACAGATTACACATCCTGCAGAATGCAGCTGTTTCTGGGTCATTGAACGTCCTTTATTGTATGTAACTCTCAGTACCTGCTCTCTATATAAGGGCAAACGCTCACTTCTCTCGTCCCTTATATACTCTCCTCCTTCTGTATATGTGAGAATAATATACAGACCTTGTTTGTCAGATCTACTGTAGTACCCCTCAGTATCTGTATTATTCTTATGTGAGGAGGGAGGCACAGTACCAGTAACTGGGTTCTGGATGCTTTCTGTTATTTCTACCCCTCTCTGCGCAGTGGTACTGTGCACTGCCTGTGCATCTTCAGCATCTACTCTTTCCAGTGCTGAAAGTAGGGTGGTACGGGGTGGTACGGCGTACCATTAAGAAATATGGTGGTGGTACGTCGTACCACCAGCCTACCGCTGGCGCCGCAGGGCGCAAAGTCTCTGTCCACAATGAGCATGAAACCCCTGGCAATGAGCAAGAAACCCCTGACAACCAGCATGTAACACCTGGCAACGAGTAAGAAACCCCTGGCAACGAGTATGTAGGGCGGTAAGTCCTACTAGACGCATTATGTGTTTAAGGCACTGCAGGGGCTATTATGTGTATAAGCGCCACTAGTGGGGCATTATGCGTGTAAGCAGCACTACAGGGGGGCATTGCGTGTGTAAGCAGCACTACAGGGGGGCATTATGCCACTGCATGATTAGAATTACCCAGAAGTGCCGGAAACGCTGGCGCTGCCAAGAGAAGATGCAGAAAGCTGCATCTTTTGGCATGAAACTCCTGGCAGTAAGTAAATAGAAGCCTTACTGTGAGGCATAATATGTAAGGGGCATTTTTGTGTGTGGGACATAAAATGGTGTCAGTTGCACAACTGTGTGTGGCATAATGTGTAATAGGCATTACAGTGTGTGGCATAATGTGTAATAAGCATTACTGTGTGTGGCACAATGTGTAATAAGCATTACGGTGTGTGGCATAATGTGTAATGAGTATTACGGTGTGTGGCATAATGTGTAATAATAAGCATTACGGTGTGTGGCATAATGGGTAATAAGCATAACGGTGTGTGGCATAATGTGTATAAGCATTATGGTGTGTGGCATAATGTGTAATGAGTATTACGGTGTGTGGCATAATGTGTAATAATAAGCATTACAGTGTGTGGCATAATGGGTAATAAGCATAACGGTGTGTGGCATAATGTGTAATAAGCATAACGGTGTGTGGCATAATGTGTAATAAGCATTACGGTGTGTGGCATAATGTGTAATAAGCATTACAGTGTGTGGCATAATGTGTAATAAGCATTATGGTGTGTGGCATAATGTGTAATAAGCATTATGGTGTGTGGCATAATGTGTAATAAGCATTACGGTGTGTGGCATAATGTGTAATAAGCATTACGGTGTGTGGCATAATGGGTAATAAGCATAACGGTGTGTGGCATAATGTGTAATAAGCATTACAGTGTGTGGCATAATGTGTAATAAGCATTACGGTGTGTGGCATAATGTGTAATGAGTATTACTGTGTGTGGCATAATGTGTATTGAGCATTACGGTGTGTGGCATAATGTGTAATGAGCATTACGGTGTGTGGCATAATGTGTAATGAGCATTACGGTGTGTTGCATAATGTGTAATAAGCATTACGGTGTGTGGCATAATGTGTAATAAGCATTACGGTGTGTGGCATAATGTGTAATGAGTATTACGGTGTGTGGCATAATGTGTAATAATAAGCATTACGGTGTGTGGCATAATGGGTAATAAGCATAACGGTGTGTGGCATAATGTGTATAAGCATTATGGTGTGTGGCATAATGTGTAATGAGTATTACGGTGTGTGGCATAATGTGTAATAATAAGCATTGCAGTGTGTGGCATAATGGGTAATAAGCATAACGGTGTGTGGCATAATGTGTAATAAGCATTACGGTGTGTGGCATAATGTGTAATAAGCATTACAGTGTGTGGCATAATGTGTAATAAGCATTATGGTGTGTGGCATAATGTGTAATAAGCATTATGGTGTGTGGCATAATGTGTAATAAGCATTACGGTGTGTGGCATAATGTGTAATAAGCATTACGGTGTGTGGCATAATGGGTAATAAGCATAACGGTGTGTGGCATAATGTGTAATAAGCATTACGGTGTGTGGCATAATGTGTAATAAGCATTACGGTGTGTGGCATAATGTGTAATGAGTATTACGGTGTGTGGCATAATGTGTATTGAGCATTACGGTGTGTGGCATAATGTGTAATGAGCATTACGGTGTGTGGCATAATGTGTAATGAGCATTATGGTGTGTGGCATAATGTGTAATAAGCATTACGGTGTGTGGCATAATGTGTAATAAGCATTACGGTGTGTGGCATAATGTGTAATAAGCATTACGGTGTGTGGCATAATGTGTAATAAGCATTACGGGGTGTGGCATAATGTGTAATGAGTATTACGGTGTGTGGCATAATGTGTAATGAGCATTACAGTGTGTGGCATAATGTGTAATGAGCATTACGGTGTGTGGCATAATGGGTAATAAGCATAACGGTGTGTGGCATAATGTGTAATAAGCATTACGGTGTGTGGCATAATGTGTAATAAGCATTACGGTGTGTGGCATAATGTGTAATGAGTATTACGGTGTGTGGAATAATGTGTAATGAGCATAACGGTGTGTGGCATAATGTGTAATAAGCATTATGGTGTGTGGCATAATGTGTAATGAGTATTACGGTGTGTGGCATAATGTGTAATAATAAGCATTACAGTGTGTGGCATAATGGGTAATAAGCATAACGGTGTGTGGCATAATGTGTAATAAGCATTACGGTGTGTGGCATAATGTGTAATAAGCATTACGGTGTGTGGCATAATGTGTAATGAGTATTACGGTGTGTGGCATAATGTGTAATGAGCATTACGGTGTGTGGCATAATGTGTAATGGACACTACGGTGTTTGGCATAATGTGTAAGGGGCATTACGGTGTGGCATAATGTCGCCATGCCCCTATTGTCATGTAGCCACTCCCCTAGTTCTGTGTAACCACGCCGGCTCATGACACGTGACCACGCCCATTTTTACTATCAGTACCACTAAGAAAAAAATTCTACTTGCACCACTGGCTCTCTCCTACGTCTACGGCGCTTATCCCTTCTCCTGCAATCAGGGCAGCTGATAGAAAACAGGATCACAGGACGAGAATTGAAAAAAATGGGCACATTATTCCCCAAAATAAATTGCTGTGATGCCCTCCTGCCTCTCTTTCCCAAATTTCTCTTAAAAAAAAAAGATTTCTGTTTGGCCACAATTATAACCATGAAATGTATTTCTGATTCCAAAATGTTCGTCCATTTGCATTAAAAAAGAAAAAAAATCATCATTCGACTCGTATCTTAAATCCTGATGTGACTGACAGGCTCTTCTGCAATATAAAGGCCCCGTAATGCATTAAAAATAAAATGTCTTATATACGTCAATATTACAGCAGAAATTGATATGAAGGATGGAATATGTGACAATGAGTCACCGGTCCCTTACATAGCCATTACCTATGACTGAAATAGCCGTGTTCCTGCGTCTCCCTCAGGAGCCATATGAGGCCCTGCGTAAATAAATGCAGGTGTTAGCATAATGTAAGATAATAACTGAAACAAATGGTGTAATTAAACACGCTGGAATTATGCATGATGTCTGTATCGCAGGCTGCTGCTCATATTATTTCATGCGTATCCTTCCGGATTGGGACCAGGCCACAGGACCTCACCGCTTGGAAGCCCCTGACCAGCGACAGCAGAGATTAAGTACGACTGCTAATAAAACGCACAAATTAATGACATTCCCTCCCTCACGTCCTCAGTGCTGCAGCAGGGCACAATAACAACATACACAAGTCAGATTGCAAGCTTCTATGTGCTGGCGAGTGCTAGAGTTGTGTTTCCTCTGTTCTGTAGTCATAGGACTGCTTTTATTACACGCTATAACATGCACATCTGACTACAAGGGAGGAAGGAGCCGGGCCGCACGTGACAGCTCGCAGGGCCGCCTATTGCCCATCACTAGGCGGAGTTCCATACAGGGACGGATCTAGACTTTTCTTTAGGGGGAGGCGGTTTACTGTTTAATCTTGACTCCTCCCTCTACAGTCCCAACTCCTCCCATCTGCAATCCTAACTCCTCCTCTCTCAATTCTGACAGAACTTTTTGAGTGAGACTGAGATAGAGCTTTGTGATTGTTCTATGTACATGTGACTGTGCTATGGGGTAATTGTATTTAAAAGCCCTAGTACCCACACACCAGCAAGTGAGGGGCAAATGCTCTGTAACGCTTGCTCTCCTGGCTCCTCTGTGCTGCTGTGGTATAAGCTGCAGCACATCGTTCTGCCTCAGGCTCTCCCAGTAGAGCTCTCTTCTGCTCAGAAGTGGGCGTGGCTATGACTGTGCTAGGGGGGGGCAGTCGCCCCCTTCGCGCCCCCCCCCCCCCCCCCCCCCTAGATCCGGCCCTGGTTCCATATGTATAATGATTCTGTGTCTAAGGAGCCAAACTTGCCAAGAAAAATTTGGGTTCTGCATGTGATATATTTAATCAGCAAATAAAGCCAGATTTTGAAATTGATAAGTGTGAACGTCTGTGTATCACCGGCATGTCCTGAGGGAGCTGGAGTGTTTAGACATCACTAAATAAGTCCAACATGCGCCCTGTCCTTCCTCTGCAGCAGATGTCATGTTAGGAGGGAGGGACGTCTCTATCTAACTAAACAGTCCGGGTTTGAGTGACAGACTTGGAGACTTTCTTGGCCGAAATGCTCTGTGTGGATTGGCTGAGTAATATGCACGTGGCAGACCAGTGATGTCACAGCAGCTCAGCTGACTGCAGCCTCTCTAGCATATTGACGTGTACGAGACAGTGCCCTCCAGGTGTGGTCGATGCTGCTGTCTGTTGGGGTTGGAGAGGCAGTAATTATTATTTATTAGGGCTGTGGTGGAATGTCGGGGTAACCAGACTCATGACTGGTTCCTGTAAATCGAACTCTGATTAGTGGTTAGTGTTAGCTCTGACGTCTTGCTATCAATAAAAACCCCACAGTACTAACACTCCCCCTGGCTGCACCCATTGGTAGTACAGTCACTGGCTCCAACTGTTCTCAGTGCATTGAGCGAGGGTGTAAAGTGGGCACAAAGCTGCCACAACCTGACATAACCTTGCGATGCCACAAGTTATTGCAGCATAACACAATATTGCATGTAATCCTTGTATTAGGCAGGACTCGCGGGTCGGTGTGGAGGGGTTCTGATTAGTGATGAGCGGGTTCGGATCCTCGGGATCAGAACCCCCCCGAACTTCACCCATTTTACACGGGTCCGAGGCAGACTCGGATCCCCCCGCCTTGCTCGGTTAACCCGAGTGCCCGAACGTCATCATCCCGCGGTCGGATTCTCGCGAGATTCGTATTCTATATAAGGAGCCGCGCGTCGCCGCCATTTTTCACTCGTGCATTGGAGATGATCGTGAGAGGACGTGGCTGGCGTCCTCTCAGTTTCTATGTTCAGTGGGCTGCAAATTGTGCTGCAAATATCTGTGCTCAGTGTGCTGCAAATATCTGTGCTCAGTGTGCTGCAAGTGCAAATATCTACGTTCTCTGCCTGAGAAACGCTCCATATCTGACTGTGCTTAGTGTGCTGCAAATATCTGTGCTCAGTGTGCTAATTGCTTTATTGTGGGGACTGGGGACCAGCAGTATTATATAGTAGGAGGACAGTGCAGAGTTTTGCTGACCAGTGACCAGTGACCACCAGTATTATACGTTCTCTGCCTGAAAAACGCTCCATATCTGTGCTGCATTGTAGTATATAGTAGGAGGACAGTGCAGAGTTTTGCTGACCACCAGTATAACTATATATATAGCAGTACGGTACAGTAGTCCTCTGCTCTACCTACCTCTGTGTCGTCAAGTATACTATCCATCCATACCTGTGGTGCATTTCAGTTTTGCACAGTTTGCTGACCACCAGTATATAATATATAGCAGTACGGTACAGTAGGCCACTGATCCACCTACCTCTGTGTCGTCAGGTATACTATCCATCCATACCTGTGGTGCATTTCAGTTTTGCACAGTTTGCTGACCACCAGTATAACTATATATATAGCAGTACGGTACAGTAGTCCACTGCTCTACCTACCTCTGTGTCGTCAAGTATACTATCCATCCATACCTGTGGTGCATTTCAGTTTTGCACAGTTTGCTGACCACCAGTATATAATATATAGCAGTACGGTACAGTAGGCCACTGCTCTACCTACCTCTGTGTCATCAAGTATACTATCCATCCATACCTGAAAGATCAAGATCCACTTCCACCTCGTGTTGAAGCTGCTGCCACTAGTCATGGCCGAGACGATGAAATGCCATCAACGTCGTCTGCCAAGGCCGATGCCCAATGTCATAGTAGAGAGCATGTAAAATCCAAAAAAATAAAGCTCAGTAAAATGACCCAAAAATCTAAATCAAAATCGTCTGAGGAGAAGCGTAAACTTGCCAATGTGCCATTTACGACACGGAGTGGCAAGGAACGGCTGAGGCCCTGGCCTGCGTTCATGGCTAGTGGTTCAGCTTCACATGAGGATGGAAGCACTCATCCTCCTGCTAGAAAACTTAAAAGAGTTAAGATGGCAAAAGCACAGCAAAGAACTGTGCGTTCTTCTAAATCACAAATCCCCAAGGAGAGTCCAATTGTGTCGGTTACGATGCCTGCACCTCTTTTTTCTTTCATTTTTCTTTGTATCATGTGCTGTTTGGGGACTATTTTTGGAAGTGCCATCCTGTCTGACACTGCAGTGCCACTCCTAGATGGGCCAGGTGTTTGTGTCGGCCACTTGGGTCGCTTAGCTTAGTCACACAGCTACCTCATTGCGCCTCTTTTTTTCTTTGCATCATGTGCTGTTTGGGGACTATTTTTTTGAAGTGCCATCCTGTCTGACACTGCAGTGCCACTCCTAGATGGGCCAGGTGTTTGTGTCGGCCACTTGCGTCGCTTAGCTTAGCCATTAGCCATCCAGCGACCTTGGTGCACCTCTTTTTTCCTTTGCATCATGTGCTGTTTGGGGACTATTTTTTTAATCTGCCATCCTGTCTGACACTGCAGTGCCACTCCTAGATGGGCCAGGTGTTTGTGTCGGCCACTTGGGTTGCTTAGCTTAGTCACACAGCTACCTCATTGCGCCTCTTTTTTTCTTTGCATCATGTGCTGTTTGGGGACTATTTTTTTGAAGTGCCATCCTGTCTGACACTGCAGTGCCACTCCTAGATGGGCCAGGTGTTTGTGTCGGCCACTTGGGTCGCTTAGCTTAGCCATCCAGCGACCTTGGTGCACCTCTTTTTTTCTTTGCATCATGTGCTGTTTGGGGACTATTTTTTTAATCTGCCATCCTGTCTGACACTGCAGTGCCACTCCTAGATGGGCCAGGTGTTTGTGTCGGCCACTTGGGTCGCTTAGCTTAGTCACACAGCTACCTCATTGTGCCTCTTTTTTTCTTTGCATCATGTGCTGTTTGGGGACTATTTTTTTGAAGTGCCATCCTGTCTGACACTGCAGTGCCACTCCTAGATGGGCCAGGTGTTTGTGTCGGCCACTTGGGTCGCTTAGCTTAGCCATTAGCCATCCAGCGACCTTGGTGCACCTCTTTTTTCCTTTGCATCATGTGCTGTTTGGGGACTATTTTTTTAATCTGCCATCCTGTCTGACACTGCAGTGCCACTCCTAGATGGGCCAGGTGTTTGTGTCGGCCACTTGGGTTGCTTAGCTTAGTCACACAGCTACCTCATTGCGCCTCTTTTTTTCTTTGCATCATGTGCTGTTTGGGGACTATTTTTTTGAAGTGCCATCCTGTCTGACACTGCAGTGCCACTCCTAGATGGGCCAGGTGTTTGTGTCGGCCACTAGGGTCGCTTAGCTTAGCCATCCAGCGACCTTGGTGCACCTCTTTTTTTCTTTGCATCATGTGCTGTTTGGGGACTATTTTTTTAATCTGCCATCCTGTCTGACACTGCAGTGCCACTCCTAGATGGGCCAGGTGTTTGTGTCGGCCACTTGGGTCGCTTAGCTTAGTCACACAGCTACCTCATTGTGCCTCTTTTTTTCTTTGCATCATGTGCTGTTTGGGGACTATTTTTTTGAAGTGCCATCCTGTCTGACACTGCAGTGCCACTCCTAGATGGGCCAGGTGTTTGTGTCGGCCACTTGTGTCGCTTAGCTTAGTCACACAGCTACCTCATTGCGCCTCTTTTTTTCTTTGCATCATGTGCTGTTTGGGGACTATTTTTGGAAGTGCCATCCTGTCTGACACTGCAGTGCCACTCCTAGATGGGCCAGGTGTTTGTGTCGGCCACTTGGGTCGCTTAGCTTAGTCACACAGCTACCTCATTGCGCCTCTTTTTTTCTTTGCATCATGTGCTGTTTGGGGACTATTTTTTTGAAGTGCCATCCTGTCTGACACTGCAGTGCCACTCCTAGATGGGCCAGGTGTTTGTGTCGGCCACTTGGGTCGCTTAGCTTAGCCATTAGCCATCCAGCGACCTTGGTGCACCTCTTTTTTCCTTTGCATCATGTGCTGTTTGGGGACTATTTTTTTAATCTGCCATCCTGTCTGACACTGCAGTGCCACTCCTAGATGGGCCAGGTGTTTGTGTCGGCCACTTGGGTCGCTTAGCTTAGTCACACAGCTACCTCATTGCGCCTCTTTTTTTCTTTGCATCATGTGCTGTTTGGGGACTATTTTTTTGAAGTGCCATCCTGTCTGACACTGCAGTGCCACTCCTAGATGGGGCAGGTGTTTGTGTCGGCCACTTGGGTCGCTTAGCTTAGCCATCCAGCGACCTTGGTGCACCTCTTTTTTTCTTTGCATCATGTGCTGTTTGGGGACTATTTTTTTAATCTGCCATCCTGTCTGACACTGCAGTGCCACTCCTAGATGGGCCAGGTGTTTGTGTCGGCCACTTGGGTCGCTTAGCTTAGTCACACAGCTACCTCATTGTACCTCTTTTTTTCTTTGCATCATGTGCTGTTTGGGGACTATTTTTTTGAAGTGCCATCCTGTCTGACACTGCAGTGCCACTCCTAGATGGGCCAGGTGTTTGTGTCGGCCACTTGTGTCGCTTAGCTTAGTCACACAGCTACCTCATTGCGCCTCTTTTTTTTTTTTTGCATCATGTGCTGTTTGGGGACTATTTTTTGAAGTGCCATCCTGTCTGACACTGCAGTGCCACTCCTAGATGGGCCAGGTGTTTGTGTCGGCCACTTGGGTCGCTTAGCTTAGTCACACAGCTACCTCATTGCGCCTCTTTTTTTCTTTGCATCATGTGCTGTTTGGGGACTATTTTTTTGAAGTGCCATCCTGTCTGACACTGCAGTGCCACTCCTAGATGGGCCAGGTGTTTGTGTCGGCCACTTGGGTCGCTTAGCTTAGCCATCCAGCGACCTTGGTGCACCTCTTTTTTTCTTTGCATCATGTGCTGTTTGGGGACTATTTTTTTAATCTGCCATCCTGTCTGACACTGCAGTGCCACTCCTAGATGGGCCAGGTGTTTGTGTCGGCCACTTGGGTCGCTTAGCTTAGTCACACAGCTACCTCATTGCGCCTCTATTTTTCTTTGCATCATGTGCTGTTTGGGGACTATTTTTTTGAAGTGCCATCCTGTCTGACACTGCAGTGCCACTCCTAGATGGGCCAGGTGTTTGTGTCGGCCACTTGTGTTGCTTAGCTTAGTCACACAGCTACCTCATTGCGCCCCTTTTTTTCTTTGCATCATGTGCTGTTTGGGGACTATTTTTTGAAGTGCCATCCTGTCTGACACTGCAGTGCCACTCCTAGATGGGCCAGGTGTTTGTGTCGGCCACTTGGGTCGCTTAGCTTAGTCACACAGCTACCTCATTGCGCCTTTTTTTCTTTGCATCATGTGCTGTTTGGGGACTATTTTTTTGAAGTGCCATCCTGTCTGACACTGCAGTGCCACTCCTAGATGGGACAGGTGTTTGTGTCGGCCACTTGGGTCGCTTAGCTTAGTCACACAGCTACCTCATTGCGCCTCTTTTTTTCTTTGCATCATGTGCTGTTTGGGGACTATTTTTTTGAAGTGCCATCCTGTCTGACACTGCAGTGCCACTCCTAGATGGGCCAGGTGTTTGTGTCGGCCACTTGGGTCGCTTAGCTTAGCCATCCAGCGACCTTGGTGCACCTCTTTTTTTCTTTGCATCATGTGCTGTTTGGGGACTATTTTTTTGAAGTGCCATCCTGTCTGACACTGCAGTGCCACTCCTAGATGGGCCAGGTGTTTGTGTCGGCCACTTGGGTCGCTTAGCTTAGCCATCCAGCGACCTTGGTGCACCTCTTTTTTTCTTTGCATCATGTGCTGTTTGGGGACTATTTTTTTAATCTGCCATCCTGTCTGACACTGCAGTGCCACTCCTAGATGGGCCAGGTGTTTGTGTCGGCCACTTGGGTCGCTTAGCTTAGTCACACAGCTACCTCATTGTGCCTCTTTTTTTCTTTGCATCATGTGCTGTTTGGGGACTATTTTTTTGAAGTGCCATCCTGTCTGACACTGCAGTGCCACTCCTAGATGGGCCAGGTGTTTGTGTCGGCCACTTGGGTCGCTTAGCTTAGCCATTAGCCATCCAGCGACCTTGGTGCACCTCTTTTTTCCTTTGCATCATGTGCTGTTTGGGGACTATTTTTTTAATCTGCCATCCTGTCTGACACTGCAGTGCCACTCCTAGATGGGCCAGGTGTTTGTGTCGGCCACTTGGTTTGCTTAGCTTAGTCACACAGCTACCTCATTGCGCCTCTTTTTTTCTTTGCATCATGTGCTGTTTGGGGACTATTTTTTTGAAGTGCCATCCTGTCTGACACTGCAGTGCCACTCCTAGATGGGCCAGGTGTTTGTGTCGGCCACTAGGGTCGCTTAGCTTAGCCATCCAGCGACCTTGGTGCACCTCTTTTTTTCTTTGCATCATGTGCTGTTTGGGGACTATTTTTTTAATCTGCCATCCTGTCTGACACTGCAGTGCCACTCCTAGATGGGCCAGGTGTTTGTGTCGGCCACTTGGGTCGCTTAGCTTAGTCACACAGCTACCTCATTGTGCCTCTTTTTTTCTTTGCATCATGTGCTGTTTGGGGACTATTTTTTTGAAGTGCCATCCTGTCTGACACTGCAGTGCCACTCCTAGATGGGCCAGGTGTTTGTGTCGGCCACTTGTGTCGCTTAGCTTAGTCACACAGCTACCTCATTGCGCCTCTTTTTTTCTTTGCATCATGTGCTGTTTGGGGACTATTTTTGGAAGTGCCATCCTGTCTGACACTGCAGTGCCACTCCTAGATGGGCCAGGTGTTTGTGTCGGCCACTTGGGTCGCTTAGCTTAGTCACACAGCTACCTCATTGCGCCTCTTTTTTTCTTTGCATCATGTGCTGTTTGGGGACTATTTTTTTGAAGTGCCATCCTGTCTGACACTGCAGTGCCACTCCTAGATGGGCCAGGTGTTTGTGTCGGCCACTTGGGTCGCTTAGCTTAGCCATTAGCCATCCAGCGACCTTGGTGCACCTCTTTTTTCCTTTGCATCATGTGCTGTTTGGGGACTATTTTTTTAATCTGCCATCCTGTCTGACACTGCAGTGCCACTCCTAGATGGGCCAGGTGTTTGTGTCGGCCACTTGGGTCGCTTAGCTTAGTCACACAGCTACCTCATTGCGCCTCTTTTTTTCTTTGCATCATGTGCTGTTTGGGGACTATTTTTTTGAAGTGCCATCCTGTCTGACACTGCAGTGCCACTCCTAGATGGGGCAGGTGTTTGTGTCGGCCACTTGGGTCGCTTAGCTTAGCCATCCAGCGACCTTGGTGCACCTCTTTTTTTCTTTGCATCATGTGCTGTTTGGGGACTATTTTTTTAATCTGCCATCCTGTCTGACACTGCAGTGCCACTCCTAGATGGGCCAGGTGTTTGTGTCGGCCACTTGGGTCGCTTAGCTTAGTCACACAGCTACCTCATTGTACCTCTTTTTTTCTTTGCATCATGTGCTGTTTGGGGACTATTTTTTTGAAGTGCCATCCTGTCTGACACTGCAGTGCCACTCCTAGATGGGCCAGGTGTTTGTGTCGGCCACTTGTGTCGCTTAGCTTAGTCACACAGCTACCTCATTGCGCCTCTTTTTTTTTTTTTGCATCATGTGCTGTTTGGGGACTATTTTTTGAAGTGCCATCCTGTCTGACACTGCAGTGCCACTCCTAGATGGGCCAGGTGTTTGTGTCGGCCACTTGGGTCGCTTAGCTTAGTCACACAGCTACCTCATTGCGCCTCTTTTTTTCTTTGCATCATGTGCTGTTTGGGGACTATTTTTTTGAAGTGCCATCCTGTCTGACACTGCAGTGCCACTCCTAGATGGGCCAGGTGTTTGTGTCGGCCACTTGGGTCGCTTAGCTTAGCCATCCAGCGACCTTGGTGCACCTCTTTTTTTCTTTGCATCATGTGCTGTTTGGGGACTATTTTTTTAATCTGCCATCCTGTCTGACACTGCAGTGCCACTCCTAGATGGGCCAGGTGTTTGTGTCGGCCACTTGGGTCGCTTAGCTTAGTCACACAGCTACCTCATTGCGCCTCTATTTTTCTTTGCATCATGTGCTGTTTGGGGACTATTTTTTTGAAGTGCCATCCTGTCTGACACTGCAGTGCCACTCCTAGATGGGCCAGGTGTTTGTGTCGGCCACTTGTGTTGCTTAGCTTAGTCACACAGCTACCTCATTGCGCCCCTTTTTTTCTTTGCATCATGTGCTGTTTGGGGACTATTTTTTTGAAGTGCCATCCTGTCTGACACTGCAGTGCCACTCCTAGATGGGACAGGTGTTTGTGTCGGCCACTTGGGTCGCTTAGCTTAGTCACACAGCTACCTCATTGCGCCTCTTTTTTTCTTTGCATCATGTGCTGTTTGGGGACTATTTTTTTGAAGTGCCATCCCGTCTGACACTGCAGTGCCACTCCTAGATGGGCCAGGTGTTTGTGTCGGCCACTTGGGTCGCTTAGCTTAGCCATTAGCCATCCAGCGACCTTGGTGCACCTCTTTTTTCCTTTGCATCATGTGCTGTTTGGGGACTATTTTTTTAATCTGCCATCCTGTCTGACACTGCAGTGCCACTCCTAGATGGGCCAGGTGTTTGTGTCGGCCACTTGGGTTGCTTAGCTTAGTCACACAGCTACCTCATTGCGCCTCTTTTT
Source organism: Pseudophryne corroboree (assembly GCF_028390025.1). Lineage (NCBI taxonomy): Eukaryota > Metazoa > Chordata > Amphibia > Anura > Myobatrachidae > Pseudophryne > Pseudophryne corroboree. The sequence goes on along the minus strand of NC_086449.1, from coordinate 817,490,042 downwards.
TTCTTTGCATCATGTGCTGTTTGGGGACTATTTTTTTGAAGTGCCATCCTGTCTGACACTGCAGTGCCACTCCTAGATGGGCCAGGTGTTTGTGTCGGCCACTAGGGTCGCTTAGCTTAGCCATCCAGCGACCTTGGTGCACCTCTTTTTTTCTTTGCATCATGTGCTGTTTGGGGACTATTTTTTTAATCTGCCATCCTGTCTGACACTGCAGTGCCACTCCTAGATGGGCCAGGTGTTTGTGTCGGCCACTTGGGTCGCTTAGCTTAGTCACACAGCTACCTCATTGTGCCTCTTTTTTTCTTTGCATCATGTGCTGTTTGGGGACTATTTTTTTGAAGTGCCATCCTGTCTGACACTGCAGTGCCACTCCTAGATGGGCCAGGTGTTTGTGTCGGCCACTTGTGTCGCTTAGCTTAGTCACACAGCTACCTCATTGCGCCTCTTTTTTTCTTTGCATCATGTGCTGTTTGGGGACTATTTTTGGAAGTGCCATCCTGTCTGACACTGCAGTGCCACTCCTAGATGGGCCAGGTGTTTGTGTCGGCCACTTGGGTCGCTTAGCTTAGTCACACAGCTACCTCATTGCGCCTCTTTTTTTCTTTGCATCATGTGCTGTTTGGGGACTATTTTTTTGAAGTGCCATCCTGTCTGACACTGCAGTGCCACTCCTAGATGGGCCAGGTGTTTGTGTCGGCCACTTGGGTCGCTTAGCTTAGCCATTAGCCATCCAGCGACCTTGGTGCACCTCTTTTTTCCTTTGCATCATGTGCTGTTTGGGGACTATTTTTTTAATCTGCCATCCTGTCTGACACTGCAGTGCCACTCCTAGATGGGCCAGGTGTTTGTGTCGGCCACTTGGGTCGCTTAGCTTAGTCACACAGCTACCTCATTGCGCCTCTTTTTTTCTTTGCATCATGTGCTGTTTGGGGACTATTTTTTTGAAGTGCCATCCTGTCTGACACTGCAGTGCCACTCCTAGATGGGGCAGGTGTTTGTGTCGGCCACTTGGGTCGCTTAGCTTAGCCATCCAGCGACCTTGGTGCACCTCTTTTTTTCTTTGCATCATGTGCTGTTTGGGGACTATTTTTTTAATCTGCCATCCTGTCTGACACTGCAGTGCCACTCCTAGATGGGCCAGGTGTTTGTGTCGGCCACTTGGGTCGCTTAGCTTAGTCACACAGCTACCTCATTGTACCTCTTTTTTTCTTTGCATCATGTGCTGTTTGGGGACTATTTTTTTGAAGTGCCATCCTGTCTGACACTGCAGTGCCACTCCTAGATGGGCCAGGTGTTTGTGTCGGCCACTTGTGTCGCTTAGCTTAGTCACACAGCTACCTCATTGCGCCTCTTTTTTTTTTTTGCATCATGTGCTGTTTGGGGACTATTTTTTGAAGTGCCATCCTGTCTGACACTGCAGTGCCACTCCTAGATGGGCCAGGTGTTTGTGTCGGCCACTTGGGTCGCTTAGCTTAGTCACACAGCTACCTCATTGCGCCTCTTTTTTTCTTTGCATCATGTGCTGTTTGGGGACTATTTTTTTGAAGTGCCATCCTGTCTGACACTGCAGTGCCACTCCTAGATGGGCCAGGTGTTTGTGTCGGCCACTTGGGTCGCTTAGCTTAGCCATCCAGCGACCTTGGTGCACCTCTTTTTTTCTTTGCATCATGTGCTGTTTGGGGACTATTTTTTTAATCTGCCATCCTGTCTGACACTGCAGTGCCACTCCTAGATGGGCCAGGTGTTTGTGTCGGCCACTTGGGTCGCTTAGCTTAGTCACACAGCTACCTCATTGCGCCTCTATTTTTCTTTGCATCATGTGCTGTTTGGGGACTATTTTTTTGAAGTGCCATCCTGTCTGACACTGCAGTGCCACTCCTAGATGGGCCAGGTGTTTGTGTCGGCCACTTGTGTTGCTTAGCTTAGTCACACAGCTACCTCATTGCGCCCCTTTTTTTCTTTGCATCATGTGCTGTTTGGGGACTATTTTTTGAAGTGCCATCCTGTCTGACACTGCAGTGCCACTCCTAGATGGGCCAGGTGTTTGTGTCGGCCACTTGGGTCGCTTAGCTTAGTCACACAGCTACCTCATTGCGCCTTTTTTTCTTTGCATCATGTGCTGTTTGGGGACTATTTTTTTGAAGTGCCATCCTGTCTGACACTGCAGTGCCACTCCTAGATGGGACAGGTGTTTGTGTCGGCCACTTGGGTCGCTTAGCTTAGTCACACAGCTACCTCATTGCGCCTCTTTTTTTCTTTGCATCATGTGCTGTTTGGGGACTATTTTTTTGAAGTGCCATCCTGTCTGACACTGCAGTGCCACTCCTAGATGGGCCAGGAGTTTGTGTCGGCCACTTGGGTCGCTTAGCTTAGCCATCCAGCGACCTTGGTGCACCTCTTTTTTTCTTTGCATCATGTGCTGTTTGGGGACTATTTTTTTGAAGTGCCATCCTGTCTGACACTGCAGTGCCACTCCTAGATGGGCCAGGTGTTTGTGTCGGCCACTTGGGTCGCTTAGCTTAGTCACACAGCTACCTCATTGCGCCTCTTTTTTTCTTTGCATCATGTGCTGTTTGGGGACTATTTTTTGAAGTGTCATCCTATCTGACACTGCAGTGCCACTCCTAGATGGGCCAGGTGTTTGTGTCGGCCACTTGGGTCGCTTAGCTTAGTCACACAGCTACCTCATTGCGCCTCTTTTTTTCTTTGCATCATGTGCTGTTTGGGGACTATTTTTTTGAAGTGCCATCCTGTCTGACACTGCAGTGCCACTCCTAGATGGGCCAGGTGTTTGTGTCGGCCACTTGGGTCGCTTAGCTTAGCCATCCAGCGACCTTGGTTCACCTCTTTTTTTCTTTGCATCATGTGCTGTTTGGGGACTATTTTTTTAATCTGCCATCCTGTCTGACACTGCAGTGCCACTCCTAGATGGGCCAGGTGTTTGTGTCGGCCGCTTGGGTCGCTTAGCTTAGCCATCCAGCGACCTTGGTGCACCTCTTTTTTTCTTTGCATCATGTGCTGTTTGGGGACTATTTTTTTGAAGTGCCATCCTGTCTGACACTGCAGTGCCACTCCTAGATTGGCCAGGTGTTTGTGTCGGCCACTTGTGTCGCTTAGCTTAGTCACACAGCTACCTCATTGCTCTTTTTTTCTTTGCATCATGTGCTGTTTGGGGACTATTTTTTTGAAGTGCCATCCTGTCTGACACTGCAGTGCCACTCCTAGATGGGCCAGGTGTTTGTGTCGGCCACTTGGGTCGCTTAGCTTAGTCATCCAGTGACCTCGGTGCAAATTTTAGGACTAAAAATAATATTGTGAGGTGTGAGGTGTTCAGAATAGACTGAAAATGAGTGGAAATTATGGTTATTGAGGTTAATAATACTATGGGATCAAAATGACCCCCAAATTCTATGATTTAAGCTGTTTTTGAGGGTTTTTTTTAAAAAAACACCCGAATCCAAAACACACCCGAATCCGCCAAAAGATTTTCAGGGAGGTTTTACCAAAATGCGTCTGAATCCAAAACACGGCCTCGGAACCAAATCCAAAACCAAAACACAAAACCCGAAAAATTTCCGGTGCACATCACTAGTTCTGACAAAAGTCCCGATAATATTTAGCATCTAGTTGGAGAAACTGATCCACCTTAAGGCGTGCAGATGAGGTTGAGAGTCGCTCTCATAAACTCTCATATCATTTGTTTTTAATCTTTTTATTTATAACTGTGGAGAGAAAATCAGAGAAACCTGATGCAGAAGCTAAAGATGGTAATAACCTGGCAGCAGGAATATATATAACCTAATGCGTGACTGGGCCACTCCAGCGCTCAACTGTAAAAGTAGCGCAAAAGATAAAACAGCACCTGCTCCCATCAGAGGTGGTAATAGATGCAAAACTCACATACATAATGGTAGATGCTCAATCAGCTTAATAATATCATTCAGGTGCACGAAAGGGAGGGGTATATCTAAGCAAGAAAAAAAGGAGAGACATTGTTTCCCCCAGCACCCTGAATGATAACAGTAACCAGATATAAATCCCACATAATATTAGAATTCAGAGATCTTGGTTACACATATTTGCGCAAATGTGTGAATAAGCCCCAAAGCCGCATCAAGGCATCTCTGTATATTTGGGGTCCCTAGGGCTATATCTAGGTGCAGGGTGTGGCACCCCAAAACACCAGCATAAGCCAGAAAGCCCAGGGAAGCATACCAGTGAATTTGCGCAAATATGTGTAACCAAGATCTCTGAATTCTAATATTATGTGGGATTTATATCTGCTTACTGTTATCATTCAGGGTGCTGGGGGAAACAATGTCTCAATAGATGCAAAACACCATAACAAAACACACTGGGCCTTATTCCCAGTCGCACGTACACCGTTGGCATTTCCGGCTGCTTCCAGCTATCGGAAATCCATGCAGACATGCCTGTAATCTTCTTTATCACCACAATCCAAGTGCAGGGCATCCCAACTATCTTCTCGCCCGAGCCGCCATCACTGCAATTACCTGCATTTCCATCAACCCCAGTTTTCGTGCAGGGCATGCAACTAAAATCGCACTGGAACACTCACCTGTGACCAGTCCGCAACTGCCTACCCGGAGCCCAACGCTTCTTCTACAGGACCCGTTGCCCCCCTAGGCTGCCATGCAAGCGCAGTTTGCTACAAAATTGCTGAATTCAACCACATTCATTAAATGAGCCACTGGTATGGAAAAGTGCCCCTTGATAAATGGGCCCCCTGACAAAGGGGGTGTTGCTCCACCTCCAAGGCTAGCTAAGGCCCCCTGGACAAGCCTGAGCCCGGGAAATTAGAACCACCCTCCCCCCTCTTGGTGCCCCAGTATGTACAATATGTGAATGTCAGGTTACATTGTATTACTAACTATGACACAACAGGGACACTTCAGTCATACTCACAGGGATATAGCAGAGCTCCTGGCCATTACTACCGCCTGGGGGGATCTGGGAAGGTCTGTTGCCTTCTATGTGATTCCTGAAATAGCAAGAACCAGAGGCTGTGACTGGCTGCTGTGACCTGTAGTGCTCGTCCTAATAGGGGATCCGGTCTGAAGATCGACAGTGTCTAGGTCGACAATGTTTAGGTCGACCACTATAGGACGACAGTCACTAGGTTGACATGGATGGAAGGTCGACAGGGTTTCTAGGTCGACATGTGCTAGGTCGACAGGTCTAAAGGTCGACATGAGTTTTTCACATATTTTTTTGGGGGGGGGATTTTTTCATACTTAACGATCCACGTGGACTACGATTGGAACGGTAAAGTGTGCCGAGCGAAGCGGTAGCGGAGCGAAGGCACCATGCCCGAAGCATGGCGAGCGAAGCGAGCCATGCGAGGGGACGCGGTGCACTAATTTGGGATCCCGGTCACTCTACGAAGAAAACGACACCAAAAAAAAAAAATCCTCATGTTGACCTTTAGACCTGTCGACCTAGCACATGTCGACCTAGAAACCCTGTCGACCTTCCATCCATGTCGACCTAGTGACTGTCGAACTATAGTGGTCGACCTAAACATTGTCGACCTAGACACTATCGATTTGATGAACCACACCCCCTGTTAGATCTTCCAATAGTCACGTTCTCTTGCCGATGATAATAGATACATCAGAAGATACATTATTTTCCAGTAGCGGCTGTATTGCAAAACGTTTGTGGAATATCTGCCACGGTGTAGGAAACAATGCGGATTTTCACAAATTGCTCAAAATAAAATTGACAAAATATCAAAATAGATCTTCTAACCTCAAATATCTGATTGCATGTTGTTCTATTACTACGGTATTGAGAAGTGCTATATAAGTGAATGCTAAGTAATAATAATGATAAATACTGAATGCTGCATCACATAAATATTTTAATTAGCTAGAAAAAAATGTAATTTAACTAAAGCAATTGATTCATTTGTTCCATGGGTTTTACTTGCAGCTTTTCCAACCCAGATTAGTGTCTTAATGGGGTATGGTATAAATCAAATTGAAATGTCGCCCTCTTTATACACCCACAAGTACAATAACTACGGAGGGACCGCAAAGGTGCCTCGCGCACAGTAATACGGCGGAACACTCTTTGTTCTGAAACTTTTTGCAGCTGGTGTAACTTTTTGGCACTGCGTAGTGTTTCTTACCGAAAGGCCATGGCTCCTGGGAAGTCCAAGAACTGTTCAACCTGCAGAACATAAAAATATAATCAACAAAACTGTAGGAGAGATTAACGCGTTTCGCCACTACTTTCGATTTCTTCCCTAGGAGGGGAAATATCTTTCTTGTTTGTAAAGAGTAGACGGAAATTAACCTTTTCCACACCATTTAAGTACTTGACCCCTCAATATAAAATACTACAAGGTAGTGTCCTAACGGGTGATATTGTGTGCTATATTTGGGGTCTATTTACTATGCCTTGGATGGAGATAAAGTTTGGCGGCTATAAATGGGCAGATGTATTAAGCCTGGAGAAGTGATAAAGAATTGACAAGTGGAAGGTGATAACGCACCAGCCAATCAGCTCCTAACTGTCAGTTTTCAAACCTGTAATTATTGGCTGGTGCGTTATCACCTACCACTTATCACTGCTTTATCACTTCTCCAGGCTTAATACATCTGCCCTAATGTACCAGCCAACCAGTTCCTAACTGCCGTGTCACAGGCTGTGTTTGAAAAATGACAGTTGTGAGCTGATTGGCTGGTACTTTATCTCCGTTCACTTTATCTCAATCCAAGGCTTAGTAAATAGACCCCTTTGTCTTTAAGCAGTCAACACTTTAGCATGCATAACGTTAGACTTAACCCTTCGTTTGCAAAACTGACACTGACATTCCATTTTCCAACAAAAAAATCTGCTATCCTTCAAAGTTTAGCTATACATGTAAATCCCTGCTCAGCGGTCTGAACTGATGACATTACAGCGCACTGACAGCCTTCGCATGTTAGATGTTCAGATACAAAGATGCAACCTGTATTATCAGCGCAGCTGGTTTACTGCTTATCCCAGGTATATCCTCCCTATGGGGTATATTTACTAACATTCGTAATTCTCCCGATTTGGTGGGAGAATAATCACGAATGACATCGAAAGTGTAAAACTGCAACTTTTTGAATTTATTACGACTAATTTACTAAGCTGCCGTATTCTGCATTTTCGGGTTTTCCGATGTCGATGTCATTCGTTTTTTTAGGCAGTGTTTTACGTGAGTGACTTGTAAAACACTGCCGACTTTAATACAATGAATCTCGGCTGGATCTGAGAGATCCGTGCTGGGCTTCATTGTGCACTTTGTTAAACAAAAAAATAAAGTTTAAATGTAAAAAAAAAATTGCGTGGGGTCCCCCCTCCTAAGGCAAACCAGTTTCGGGCTCTTTGAGCCGATCCTGGTTGCAGAAATATGGGGGAAAAATGGACAGGGGTTCCCCCATATTTAAGCAACCAGCATCGGGCTCTGCGCCTGGTCCTGGTTCCAAAAATACGGGGGACAAAAAGAGTAGGGGTCCCCCGTATTTTTGAAACCAGCACCGGGCTCCACTAGCTGGACAGATAATGCCACAGCCGGGGGTCACTTTTATACAGTGCCTTGCGGCCGTGGCATCAAATATCCAACTAGTCACCCCTGGCCGGGGTACCCTGGGGGAGTGGGGACCCCTTCAATCAAGGAGTCGTCCCCCCCCCCAGCCACCCAAGGGCCAGGGGTGAAGCCCGAGGCTGTCCCCCCCATCCAATAGGCTGCGGATGGGGGGCTGATAGCCTTTGTGAAAAGTGATTGATATTGTTTTTAGTAGCAGTACTACAAGGCCCAGCAAGCCTCCCCCGCAAGCTGGTACTTGGAGAACCACAAGTACCAGCATGCGGCGGAAAAACGGGCCCGCTGGTACCTGCAGTACTACTACTAAAAAAATACCCCAATAAAGACAACACACACACACCTTGAAAGTATAACTTTAATACATCCATCCACACCTCCATATACACATACTTACCTTATGTTCACACGAGGGTCGGTCCTCTTCTCCAGTAGAATCCATGGTGTACCTGTAGAAAAAATTATACTCACATAATCCAGTGTTTTCGGCTCCTCGGGAACTCCTTTTGTAATCCACGTACTTGAAAAAATAAAAAAACGGATACCCGACCACGAACTGAAAGGGGACCCATGTTTTCACATGGGCCCCCTTTCCCCGAATGCCAGAAACCCACTCTGACTGATGTCTAAGTGGGTTTCCTCAGCCAATCAGGGAGCGCCACGTTGTGGCACCCTCCTGATCGGCTGTGTGCTCCTGTACTGTCTGACAGGCGACACACGGCAGTGTTACAATGTAGCGCCTATGCGCTCCATTGTAACCAATGGTGGGAACTTTCAGGTCAGCGGTTGACCGAAAGTGACCTCACCGCTGACCTTAAAGTTCCCACCATTGGTTACAATGGAGCGCATAGGCGCTACATTGTAACACTGCCGTGTGCCGCCTGTCAGTCAGTACAGGAGCACACAGCCGATCAGGAGGGTGCCACAACGTGGCGCTCCCTGATTGGCTGAAGAAACCCACTTAGACATCAGTCAGAGTGGGTTTCTGGCATTCGGGGAAAGGGGACCCATGTGAAAACATGGGTCCCCTTTCAGTGCGTGGCTCGGGTCTCCGTTTTATTTTTTTAATCAAGTACGTGGATTACAAAAGGATTATCCGAGGAGCCTGGTACCCTGGATCTGGTGAGTATAATTTATTCAACAGGTACCCCATGGATTCTACTGGACAAGAGGACCGACCTGCGTGTGAACATAAGGTAAGTATGTATGTATGTTTGTGTGGATGCATGTAATAAAACTTTACTTTCAAGGTGTGTGTGTATTGTCTTTTTTTGGGTATTTTTTTTAGTAGTAGTACTACAGGTACCAGCGGGCCCGTTTTTCCGCCGCATGCTGGTACTTGTGGTTCTCCAAGTACCAGCATGCGGGGGAGGCTTGCTGGGCCTTGTAGTACTGCTACTAAAAACAATATCTTACACTTTTACAAAAAGGCTATCAGCCCCCCATCCGCAGCCCATTGGATGGGGGGGACAGCCTCGGGCTTCACCCCTGGCCCTTGGGTGGCTGGGGGGGGGACCCCTTGATTGAAGGGGTCCCCACTCCCCCAGGGTACCCCGGCCAGGGGTGACTAGTTGGATATTTGATGCCACGGCCGCAGGGCACTGTATAAAAGTGACCCCCGGCTGTGGCATTATCTGTCCAGCTAGTGGAGCCCGGTGCTGGTTTTAAAAATACGGGGGACCCCTACGCTTTTTGTCCCCCGTATTTTTGGAACCAGGACCAGGCGCAGAGCCCGATGCTGGTTGCTTAAATATGGGGGAACCCCTGTCATTTTTTTTCCCATATTTCTGCAACCAGGATCGGCTCAAAGAGCCCGAGGCTGGTTATGCTTAGGAGGGGGGACCCCACGCAATTTTTTTACAAAAAATTAACACTTTCCCACCCCTTCCCACTGATATACATGCACGGATCTCATGGATCCGTGCATGCCTATCCAATCACGGCTCAAAAAAGCAGGTCTGTTTTTTTTTAGCACTTTTTTACGAGTTGTATTTTTTCACGGCAGTGTTTTTTTTTTTTTTGCTTTGCACTTCTTAGTAAATGCCCAAAATTCATACTTAAACAGCCGCGTTTTGACCGATGGTGTATTCATTCGTATTTTTTTTGTTGATCTTCAAAAAAAATACGAATGCCCTTATCACTGCCGAGATTTGAGTTTAGTAAATTCCCGAGATGACACTTTGAAGAAAAAACGGCATCTCGGTCAAAATCGGGACCTTAGTAAATATACCCCTATGCGTCTATAAAACACTGCCACCTAGTGTACTATTATGTGCATTGCAAATGCTTTCTTCCCATTAACAAGCAATCCCTGTCTTTAGAGACAGCTTACTTAACGACAAGATGTTAAAGAATCTTAAGTAGCTGTTATCTATTCGGAGCATCTACCCTAAGTAATTTCTTACTGAAACCTTCAATAATGCCTGCTAAGGTGTTAGGTGATCGAGCGCAGTCATTATACAGCTCGCTCTACCCATTCACAGAGCGCATTCTATAATTAGAACTCTGGTGTTACCTGAATGATTAGTCTATATGGGGTGGTGGGAGGGAAGGGGGAAGAACATTGTAAAGCAGGATAATACAGAGACGTGAGGGATAATGATGAAATTGGAAATAATGAAATGGTGAGTGGATAAGGATAGCGGGTGATGAAGGGGTTAAATAGCGGAATGCGGCTGATGAGAGATGAGGATAAGAGCGGAATGCGGCTGATGAGATATGAGGATAAGAGAATGCGGCTGATGAGATATGAGGATAATGATGAAGGAGGATGGTGATGGGGTGGAAGAGGGTGATGATGAAGATCAGGAGAGGGGAAACTAGACTAAAAGCCAACATTCATTGTGTAGAGTGTTGTTTTTAAATAAAACACTTATACATATGCCTGCAAACAACATACTTGTATGTATCAATTTTTTTGTAATGTGTGTGTGTGTGTGTGTGTGTGTGTGTGTGTGTGTGTGTGTGTGTGTGTGTGTGTGTGTGTCAAACATACAGTGACCACTTTATTAGGTACATACGGGTAATGCAAATTTGTGTGTGCACAACAATGGGGGTAATTCAGACTTGATAGTAGCAGCAAATTTGTTAGCAGTTGGGCAAAACCATGGCCCTCATTCCGAGTTGTTCGCTCGCTAGCTGCTTTTAGCAGCATTGCACACGCTAAGCCGCCGCCTACTGGGAGTGTATCTTAGCTTAGCAGAACTGCGAACGAAAGATTAGCAGAATTGCGAATAGAAATTTCTTTGCAGTTTCTGAGTAGCTCCAGACTTACTCTGCTACTGCGATCAGTTCAGTGCTTGTCGTTCCTGGTTTGACGTCACAAACACACCCAGCGTTCGCCCAGCCACTCCCCCGTTTCTCCAGCCACTCCCGCGTTTTTCCCAGAAACGGCTGCGTTTTTTCGCACACTCCCATAAAACGGCCAGGTTCCGCCCAGAAACACCCACTTCCTGTCAATCACACTACGATCACCAGAACGAAGAAATTTCTGCGTTAAGCCATGAGTAAAATAAATACCAAACTTTTTAGCAAATTTACTTGGCGCAGGCGCACTGCGAACATTGCGCATGCGCAGTTTGCGACTAATCGCAACGATGTGAAGAAAAATAACGAGCGCTAGCTGCTTTTAGCAGCATTGCACACGCTAAGCCGCCACCTACTGGGAGTGTATCTTAGCATAGCAGAATTGCGAACGAAAGCTTCGCTCATTTTCTCGTAACAATTACCCCGCAGTTTCTGAGTAGCTCCAGACTTACTCATCCAGTGCGACCAGCTCAGTCCTTTTCGTTCCTGGTTTGACGTCACAAACACACCCAGCGTTCGCCCAGCCACTCCCCCGTTTCTCCAGCCACTCCAGCGTTTTGGAACTCGAACGCCTGCGTTTTTCCGCACACTCCCATAAAACGTCCAGTTTCCGCCCAGAAACACCCACTTCCTGTCAATCACACTACGATCACCACAGCAATGAAAAGGCTTCGTAATGCCGTGAGTAAAATACCTAACTTTTGTGTAAAATAACTAAGCGCATGCGCAGTTAGCGGATAATCGCAGTATAGCGAAAATCGGCAACGAGCGAACAACTCGGAATCACCCCCAATGTGCAGTGAGGGGGGGGGGCAGATGTAACATGTGCAGAGAGAGAGAGATTTGGGTGTGGTGTGTTCAAACTGAAATCTAAATTGCAGTGTAAAAATAAAGCAGCCAGTAACTAATTACCCTGCACAGAAACAAAATAACCCACCCAAATCTAACTCTCTCTGCACATGTTATATCTGCCCCACCTGCAGTGCACACGGTTTTGCCCAACTGCTAACAAAACTGCTGCTACGATCAGGTCTGACTTACCCCCCATGTGCCCAATGGCCCCCTAACCCTAACACCCCCTTTCCGCAGTGAACACCTCCAATTGAGCATACAATTGCAATGATGCATAAGCAGCCCGCAGCGCAAGCCTCGTATACATAAATAACTGGATGCGGCCGTGTATAAAATTGCGCACGAGCCACAATCAGCCCTTTATATACTTGCATATACCTGCATATAATATATTAGAGAAATAGGTTCAGCAGAGGATGCAGTGAGCTGATCTGATGAAACCGAACGCGTTACTGACAAGCCTCAGGTTCAGGCGCTTCTGACCTCGCGCTGGGTGTAGCGGAGTCTAGAGAACAGCGACTAATGTGTTATCACTTATCATCTCCTTTGTGCCTCTCCATCTGCTGGGTCTCTCCAGTTCCAGGCAATGTTGCAACGCTACCTAACGAGGCGCCCGGGACCATTACTTCTCCTAGAGAATAACCTTTTAGTATTAAGGAGACCTAACAGACATTAACGACCTATTAGGGGATCCTTAATTTCAATAATAGTATGGAGCTGCTGGTCAATTATCTCTCAGCCATGTATGTATGTATGTATGTATGTATGTATGTATGTATGCATGACCAAAATAATGATAACAATTTATATGTTACAAGCCCCACGCGAATAACACTCTATAATAACATGCGGCAGAACTGCAAATCCCTAAAGTAGTCTTTATTACTTTTATGGTAATAAAGCTCATTAGAAATGATCTGCAACGTACTTTTCCTTTGGCCTTAACCCATTCGGCGTCCTCCCCTCTCTCGGGACGCGTCCGAGGCTGCACCTCCTTCCGCTTTTCCTCTTTCTTCCCCCTGCTCTTCATTCTCTTCTTAACGCTAGAAAGTAATCAGATATCGGGGACAGTGAGGCGAGAGGTTATAGGCAGATCAGCCACTGTATACAGCCGGGCGCCACGCAGGGACACATCGTATCACAGGCTGATTAGAATATAATTATGGCGTTGTCAGAAACAATCTAATATTTGACCCCAAGGTGAAACGAGAATTCTGCCGCAGCTGGATCTACGTGATCCTTGCACGCCCTTATCTGCATTCATATGTTCTCTTGTTAAAGAATTGCGCAAGAATAATTTGTATTAACCAAGTTATCATAAATATGTTTAAAAGTCATTTTTACTAGTACAGAGATAAATGTCTATTATAGTAACAGGACGAGATGGGGGGGACGGATGGCTCGGGTTATAATGAATGTGATGAATATACAAGGAGACGGTTAATAAGGCGGCTGCAGCCGGACGGTCTTATCTGTCCCCTAACAGACTGCGGCTTTTGTGGTTAACACTGTTGGTGGTGTATACAGGCCTGGCCGAGTCTGAGACCGTAACCTGGCCGTGCAGTAAATGTCCTTGCCTGCCAAATGCTCTGAGGACACGTGGCTTGTACCCGGCCGCACCCCTGGATGCTTGTGAGCAGCTACAGACTAGCGTTGGGGGGGCCCTGTGTGTTTGTGCACTGGGGGTCATTCCGAGTTGATCGTAGCTGTGCTAAATTTAGCACAGCTATGATCGTTAACTCAGATATGCGGGGGGACGCCCAGCACAGGGCTAGTCCGCCCTGCATGTCAGTGCCGGCCCCCCCGCACAAATACAAAAGCATTGCGCAGGGGCGATGCCTTTGTATTTGAGGAGTAACTCCCGGCCAGCGCAGCTTCTGCGGCTGGCCGGGAGTTGCTCGTCGCTCTTGCTGGCCGCAGCGGCTGCGTGAGACGTCATGCAGCCACCGTGGACCGCCCCCCAACGGTCCGGCCACGCCTGCGTTGGCCGAACCGCTCCTCCTAAACGGCGGCTTAACGCCGCCGTTCTGCCCCTTCCCGCCTAGCAACTGCCTCTGTCTCAGAGGTAACTAAAGCTGCCATGCGCCGGTGCACTGCGGCGCCATCACATGCGCATTTCCGACCCGATCGCTGCACTGCGACAAACTGCGGCGAGCGATCGGGTCGGAATGACACCCACTGTTCTGGACATGTACAGACCGACTTCACGCAAGACATGCCATGTATATCGTGCAGAGTGCTAGGTATATACATCATTACATTTACGTTAGTCTCCGTTCACTCCTTTGCTGGAGGCCCCTTAACTATGTCAGTGACATTATACGGGGGGAGACAGACTCAGCAGTCATTCTAGTGATTTAAAAAGAAAACTCTCCATTTGGAAAGTAATGGGGGGGGGGGAGGGGGAGCATTCATTACGACACTCACTCATTTTAGTAGGACAATATCTGCGTCTTACGGTCTGATTCTGAGTCACATGCTATGCCGGTGTTTCGTATGCGCCTGAGTCGCAGCGGGTCTGCCTCCCGATTTCCATGTACAGAAGAGAGCTGGACGTGTGGAGGCAGAAATGTAAGGGGGCGTTCCTGGGCGGTGACTGGGAGGTGACGGGGGTGTTGCGTCTTATGGGAGAGTCACAGACGTGTCGCTGAAAGCAGCTGCGTACAAAGGCGCTGACCCACTCGCACAGGAGGTGATACTCAGAGGGAGAACCTGCACTTGCCTTAGGACAGGTGTAAGTTTGGATGGTGCAGCCGATAAGACACGCAGCATCTCAATCCTTGTACTTTCGGGCGCACGGATGTACCAGGGACTGGTTTTGTAGCGGCAGCAAGTCACAGATGCGACTGCAGCAACAGATAACCTTCTACGGGGGGATAAAAGCTCCTCAGTAATAACATGTTCCATCTGGAGGCTGCAGGTTTGTCTGAGCTGAGCTGTATACAGGGAATAGTGCTGCAGTGGCTGACAGACAGCTAACGTACCTGGAACCTGGAGACGACTCACGTCCACTGTCATCCTCACTGTCGCTCAGGTGCAAATCTACTTTCACTTGTTTCAGTAGCTTGGAGCAATTGTCTTCCTTCTGGGGAGGAGCAATCAGAAAACATCTCTAAATACCCGCACAGAGGATGTTGACAGATGCCTGTGACCCCAGTGTCACTAACACAGATAGTCCCCAACAGTCTCTGGTATCACTATCACACACAGTCCCCGGAAGTCTCTGGTATCACTAACACAGATAGTCTCCAACAGTCTCTGGTATCACTAACACACAGTCCCCGGGAGTCTCTGGTATCACTAACACACACAGTCCCCAACAGTCTCTGGTATCACTAACACACAGTCCCCAACAGTCTCTGGTATCACTAACACACACAGTCCCCGGAAGTCTCTGGTATCACTAACACACACAGTCCCCAACAGTCTCTGGTATCACTAACACACACAGTCCCCGGGAGTCTCTGGTATCACTAACACACACAGTCCCCAACAGTCTCTGGTATCACTAACACACAGTCCTCGGAAGTCTCTGGTATCACTAACACACACAGTCCCCAACAGTCTCTGGTATCACTAACACAGACAGTCCCCAACAGTCTCTGGTATCACTAACACACAGTCCCCGGAAGTCTCTGGTATCACTAACACACACAGTCCCCAACAGTCTCTGGTATCACTAACACAGACAGTCCCCAACAGTCTCTGGTATCACTAACACACACAGTCCCCGGAAGTATCTGGTATCACTAACACACAGTCCCCAACAGTCTCTGGTATCACTAACACAGACAGTCCCCAACAGTCTCTGGTATCACTAACACACACAGTCTCCAACAGTCTCTGGTATCACTAACATACACAGTCCCCAACAGTCTCTGGTATCACTAACACACACAGTCCCCAACAGTCTCTGGTATCACTAACACAGACAGTCCCCAACAGTCTCTGGTATCACTAACACACAGTCCCCGGAAGTCTCTGGTATCACTAACACACACAGTCCCCAACAGTCTCTGGTATCACTAACACAGACAGTCCCCAACAGTCTCTGGTATCACTAACACACACAGTCCCCGGAAGTATCTGGTATCACTAACACACAGTCCCCAACAGTCTCTGGTATCACTAACACAGACAGTCCCCAACAGTCTCTGGTATCACTAACACACACAGTCTCCAACAGTCTCTGGTATCACTAACATACACAGTCCCCAACAGTCTCTGGTATCACTAACACACACAGTCCCCAACAGTCTCTGGTATCACTAACACACACAGTCCCCGGAAGTCTCTGGTATCACTAACACACACAGTCCCCAACAGTCTCTGGTATCACTAACATACACAGTCCCCAACAGTCTCTGGTATCACTAACACACACAGTCCCCAACAGTCTCTGGTATCACTAACACACACAGTCCCCGGAAGTCTCTGGTATCACTAACACACACAGTCCCCAACAGTCTCTGGTATCACTAACACACACAGTCTCCAACAGTCTCTGGTATCACTAACACAGATAGTCTCCAACAGTCTCTGGTATCACTAACACACACAGTCCCCAACAGTCTCTGGTATCACTAACACACACAGTCCCCAACAGTCTCTGGTATCACTAACACACACAGTCTCCAACAGTCTCTGGTATCACTAACACACACAGTCTCCAACAGTCTCTGGTATCACTAACACACACAGTCCCCGGAAGTCTCTGGTATCATCAACACACACAGTCCCCAACAGTCTCTGGTATCACTAACACACACAGTCCCCAACAGTCTCTGGTATCACTAACACAGATAGTCCCCAACAGTCTCTGGTATCACTAACACACACAGTCCCCGGAAGTCTCTGGTATCACTAACACAGATAGTCTCCAACAGTCTCTGGTATCACTAACACACAGTCTCCAACAGTCTCTGGTATCACTAACACACACAGTCTCCAACAGTCTCTGGTATCACTAACACACACAGTCTCCAACAGCCTCTGGTATCACTAACACACACAGTCCCCGGAAGTCTCTGGTATCACTAACACAGATAGTCTCCAACAGTCTCTGGTATCACTAACACAGATAGTCTCCAACAGTCTCTGGTATCACTAACACACACAGTCTCCAACAGTCTCTGGTATCACTAACACACACAGTCCCCGGAAGTCTCTGGTATCACTAACACACATAGGCCCTCATTCCGAGTTGTTCGCTCGTTAGTTTTCTTTGCAACGGAGCGATTAGTCGCAAACTGCGCATGCGCAATGTTCGCAGTGCGTCTGCGCCAAGTAAATTTGCAAAAAAGTTTGGTACTTTACTCACGGCTTAACGAAGAAATTTCTTCGTTCTGGTGATCGAAGTGAGATTGACAGGAAGTGGGTGTTTCTGGGCGGAAACTGACCGTTTTATGGGTGTGTGCGAAAAAACGCTGCCGTTTCTGGGAAAAACGCGGGAGTGGCTGGAGAAACGGGGGAGTGTCTGGCCAAACGCTGGGTGTGTTTGTGACGTCAAACCAGGAACGAAACTGACTGAACTGATCGCAGTGGCAGAGTAAGTCTCGAGCTACTCAGAAACTGCAAAGAAGTTTCTTTTCGCAATTCTGCGAATCTTTCGTTCGCAATTCTGCTAAGCTAAGATTCACTCCCAGTAGGCGGCGGCTTAGCATGTGCAAAGCTGCTAAAAGCAGCTAGCGAGCGAACAACTCGGAATGAGGGCCATGGTCTCCAACAGTCTCTATTATCACTAACACACACAGTCCCCGGAAGTCTCTGGTATCACTAACACAGATAGTCTCCAACAGTCTCTGGTTTACAGGGATAGTCTCAGGTACTGAAGGCTTTTTCTGCATGTAGCATCAACTGCACAGTACAACTTCGCATTTTCTGTATAGTGTATATAATTCTCGGTATATATTCTTTTTCTGCATGTAGCATCAACTACATAGTAGCACTTCCCTTCTGTATAGTGAGAGTAATTCTCAGTATCTATTCTTTTTCTGTATATACTACCAACTGCACAGTAACACTTCCCTTGCTCTGTATAGTGAGAGTAATTCTCAGTATTTATTATTTTTCTGTATATTGTAAGCTTGCGAGCAGGGCCCTCCTACCTCTATGACTGTTTGTTATTACCCAGTTTTGTTATATCACTGTTATTTCCAACTGTAAAGCGCAACGGAATTTGCTGCGCTATATAAGAAACTGTTAATAAATAAATATATATTATCAACTGCACAGTAACACTTCCCTTGTTCTATATAGTGGGGGTAATTCTCAGTATGTATTCTTTTTCTGCATGTATTATCAACTGCACAGAACTACTTCCCATTTTCTGTACAGTGGAAGTAATTCTAAGTACCTATTCCTTTTATGCATGTAGCATAGACTGCACAGTGCCACTTCCCTTGTTCTCTATAGTACATGCAATTCTCTGTAATTCAACCTCTGTATACTGTATGTATATGATGTTTAAGTAAGTGCTGAAAATAAAACCTGCTTTAGGGCTGTCTGAGTAGTGCTGGCCCATGTCACTGCACCACACTCCATGACACTGCACCACACTCCATGACACTGCACCACACTCCATGACGCTGCACCACACTCCATGACACTGCACCACACTCCACAACGCTGCACCACACTCCATGACACTGCACCACACTCCATGACACTGCACCACACTCCACAACGCTGCACCACACTCCATGACGACACTGCACCAAACTCCACATTCCATGATACTGCACCACACTACATGACACTGCACCACACTCCACACTCCATGACGCTGCATCACACTGCACACTCCATGATACTGCTCCACACTCCATGACACTGCACCACACTCCACACTCCATGACGCTGCACCACACTCCACACTACATGACACTGCACCACACTCCACACTCCATGACGCTGCATCACACTGCACACTCCATGATACTGCTCCACACTCCATGACACTGCACCACACTCCACACTCCATGACGCTGCACCACACTCCACACTCCATGACACTGCACCACACTCCACACTCCATGACGCTGCACCACACTCCACACTCCATGACACTGCACCACACTCCACACTCTATGATGCTGCACCACACTCCACACTCCATGACGCTGCATCACACTGCACACTCCATGATACTGCTCCACACTCCATGACACTGCACCACACTCCACGACGCTGCACCACACTCCACACTCCATGACGCTGCACCACACTCCATGACACTGCACCACACTCCATGACGCTGCACCACACTCCACACTCCATGACGCTGCACCACACTCCACACTCCATGATACTGCACCACACTCCATGATACTGTACCACACTCCATGACGCTGCACCACACTCCATGACGCTGCACCACACTCCACATTCCATGACGCTGCACCACACTCCACACTCCATGACACTGCACCACACTCCATGACACTGCACCATGCTCCACACTCCATGACGCTGCACCACACTCCACATTCCATGACACTGCACCACACTCCACATTCCATGACGCTGCACCACACTCCACACTCCATGACACTGCACCACACTCCATGACACTGCACCACACTCCATGACGCTGCACCACACTCCACATTCCATGACGCTGCACCACACTCCACACTCCATGACACTGCACCACACTCCATGACACTGCTCCACACTCCATGACGCTGCACCACACTCCACATTCCATGACGCTGCACCACACTCCACATTCCATGACGCTGCACCACACTCCACGATGCTGCATCACATTGCACACTCCATGATACTGCTCCACACTCCATGACACTGCACCACACTCCACACTCCATGACGCTGCACCACACTCCACACTACATGACACTGCACCACACTCCACACTCCATGACGCTGCATCACACTGCACACTCCATGATACTGCTCCACACTCCATGACACTGCACCACACTCCACACTCCATGACGCTGCACCACACTCCACACTCCATGACACTGCACCACACTCCACACTCCATGACGCTGCACCACACTACACACTCCAAGACACTGTACCACACTCCACACTCTATGACGCTGCACCACACTCCACACTCCATGACGCTGCATCACACTGCACACTCCATGATACTGCTCCACACTCCATGACACTGCACCACACTCCACGACGCTGCACCACACTCCACACTCCATGACGCTGCACCACACTCCACACTCCATGACACTGCACCACACTCCATGACGCTGCACCACACTCCACACTCCATGATGCTGCACCACACTCCACACTCCATGATACTGCACCACACTCCATGATACTGCACCACACTCCATGATACTGCACCACACTCCATGACGCTGCACCACACTCCATGACGCTGCACCACACTCCACATTCCATGACGCTGCACCACACTCCACACTCCATGACACTGCACCACACTACATGACACTGCACCATGCTCCACACTCCATGACGCTGCACCACACTCCACATTCCATGACGCTGCACCACACTCCACATTCCATGACGCTGCACCACACTCCACACTCCATGACACTGCACCACACTCCATGACGCTGCACCACACTCCATGACGCTGCACCACACTCCACATTCCATGACGCTGCACCACACTCCATGACACTGCACCACACTCCATGACACTGCACCACACTCCACACTCCATGACGCTGCACCACACTCCACATTCCATGACGCTGCACCACACTCCACACTCCATGACGCTGCATCACACTGCACACTCCATGATACTGCTCCACACTCCATGACACTGCACCACACTCCACACTCCATGACGCTGCACCACACTCCACACTACATGACACTGCACCATACTCCACACTCCATGACGCTGCATCACACTGCACACTCCATGATACTGCTCCACACTCCATGACACTGCACCACACTCCACACTCCATGACGCTGCACCACACTCCACACTCCATGACGCTGCACCACACTCCATGACACTGCACCACACTCCATGACGCTGCACCACACTCCACACTCCATGACACTGCACCACACTCCACACTCTATGACGCTGCACCACACTCCACACTCCATGACGCTGCATCACACTGCACACTCCATGATACTGCTCCACACTCCATGACACTGCACCACACTCCACGACGCTACTCCACACTCCATGACGCTGCACCACACTCCACACTCCATGACACTGCACCACACTCCATGACGCTGCACCACACTCCACACTCCATGACGCTGCACCACACTCCATGATACTGCACCACACTCAATGATACTGCACCACACTCCATGATACTGCACCACACTCCATGACGCTGCACCACACTCCATGACGCTGCACCACACTCCACATTCCATGACGCTGCACCACACTCCACACTCCATGACACTGCACCACACTCCATGACACTGCACCATGCTCCACACTCCATGACGCTGCACCACACTCCACATTCCATGACGCTGCACCACACTCCACACTCCATGACGCTGCACCACACTCCACACTCCATGACGCTGCATCACACTGCACACTCCATGATACTGCTCCACACTCCATGACACTGCACAACACTCCACGACGCTGCACCACACTCCACACTCCATGACGCTGCACCACACTCCACACTCCATGACACTGCACCACACTCCATGACGCTGCACCACACTCCACACTCCATGACGCTGCACCACACTCCACACTCCATGATACTGCACCACACTCCATGATACTGCACCACACTCCATGACGCTGCACCACACTCCATGACGCTGCACCACACTCCACATTCCATGACGCTGCACCACACTCCACACTCCATGACACTGCACCACACTCCATGACACTGCACCATGCTCCACACTCCATGACGCTGCACCACACTCCACATTCCATGACGCTGCACCACACTCCACACTCCATGACACTGCACCACACTCCATGACACTGCACCACACTCCATGACGCTGCACCACACTCCACATTCCATGACGCTGCACCACACTCCATGACACTGCACCACACTCCATGACACTGCACCACACTCCACACTCCATGACGCTGCACCACACTCCACATTCCATGACGCTGCACCACACTCCACATTCCATGACGCTGCACCACACTCCACACTCCATGACACTGCACCACACTCCATGACATTGCACCACACTCCATGACGCTGCACCACACTCCACATTCCATGACGCTGCACCACACTCCATGACACTGCACCACACTCCATGACACTGCACCACACTCCACACTCCATGACGCTGCACCACACTCCACATTCCATGATGCTGCACCACACTCCATGACACTGCACCACACTCCATGACACCGCACCACGCTCCACACTCCATGACACTGCACCACTCTCCACACTCCATGACCCTGCACCACACTCCACACTCCATGATACTGCTCCACACTCCATGACACTGCACCACACTCCACACTCCATGACGCTGCACCACACTCCACACTCCATGACACTGCACCACACTCCATGACACTGCACCACACTCCATGACGCTGCACCACACTCCACATTCCATGACGCTGCGCCACACTCCATACTCCATGACACTGCACCACACTCCATGACACTGCACCACACTCCATGACGCTGCACCACGCTCCACACTCCATGACACTGCACCACACTCCACACTCCATGACCCTGCACCACACTCCACACTCCATGATACTGCTCCACACTCCATGACACTGCACCACACTCCACACTCCATGACGCTGCACCACACTCCATGACACTGCACCACACTCCATGACGCTGCACCACACTCCACATTCCATGACGCTGCACCACACTCCACACTCCATGACACTGCACCACACTCCATGACGTTGCACCACACTCCACACTCCATGACGCTGCACCACACTCCATGACGCTGCACCACACTCCACACTCCATGACGCTGCACCACACTCCACACTCCATGACCCTGCACCACACTCCACACTCCATGACCCTGCACCACACTCCACGACGCTGCACCACACTCCATGACGCTGCACCACACTCCATGACGCTGCACCACATATACCACGTATACAGCAACGTCATTCTGACTCTCACAAAGCAAACTACAGAGCTGGTGCCACATCGGCTGGCATCCCTGGTAGTGTAACGTTTGCTCAGTCACCTCACCATACACATAATGTACCTGATTTTTCAGGCAGCCTGGTCACTAGGATATGCTAATGCCTGTGTATGCGAGTATGTGTGCGTCAGAATGCCACGTCTAAGTCATGCCACGTCTGAGTGACACCCTCCACAGCTGCCACCATTAGTACAAGGACTAGCACCCGCACTTATACTGGATGCAAAACATCCGTCACAATCAGGGGTCCCAGTGCGTCCAGATGCCTATAACTGTTATAGCGAGTGCGCTCTTGCTTTTCCTCCATGACGCTCCCTTACTGAAGCAACAGTATTTTACCAAGATGGCCGCCGGCATGTGTTCTGCTCAGGTACGACGCCATCTTGCCACGGACGTGTAGTACACACCTCCGGGGTGACCCTACATTATCCTGCGTACTGCCGCTATCCATACATGACCGGCTGGTATGCTGTATGACACATAGACAAATTTAAAACCACCTTTGACAGAACCTGCTGCATTTAATTGACATAAGATACGTTTTATTCTGAACACACTTTCTTAAGTAAGAACTCCATCCTGACTGAGTGACCCTAAGTTATATAGTAGAACGCTTTCTTCCCAATTACAAAACCTGCGGGAGGTCTGGAGTCTGAAACCCCATTTATTTAGGTTCACAGCTGGTCCTCGGGACACTCGGACAGCGCATGTTTTCTGTATCTCCACTCAGAATCACAAGTGAAGCAACGTAGTCCTATCTCTGGATCTTTTATAATGTGTCTGGCTGCCAGTAAAGAGCACACCAGTACTGAAGCACGGAGTATGGAAAACATGTCATGTTAGGGTCCCTGAGGACTGGAGCTGAGAAGCACTGGCCCAATGTTCTCTCAGAGGGATGTGGGGGGTAATTCTGAGTTGATCGCAGCAGCAAGTTTGTTAGCAATTGGGCAAAACCATGTGCACTGTAGGTGGGGCAGATGTAACATGTGCAGAGAGAGTTAGATTTGGGGGGTTATAGTGTTTCTGTGCAGGGTAAATACTGGCTGCTTAATTTTTACACTGCAATTTAGATTTCAGTTTGAACACACCCCACCCAAATCTAACTCTCTCTGCACATGTTACATCTGCCCCCCCCTGCAGTGCACATGGTTTTGCCCAACTGCTAACAAATTTGCTGCTGCAATCAACTCAGAATTAGGCCTAAAATTCTAAGTTCTGCATCCGCCTCAAGCAGTAGGACTGACCACTAGGGAGGCGCCAGTGAGAAAAAGCATCTGGGATACGGCCTAGGAGCCTAACCAGTTATTTAGGTGTGCGGGCGGCGCTGGCAGTTACTTTATTAATTAGGATCAGAGGAGAGTTCTTTAAGTTTTTACTCTTGAAATATTAACGTATTTCCTGCTGGTTCTAGTTTGCTTTCTTTCCTCATCAGCAGTTAAATTTTAACGCACGGAACCCTGCACAGGGTACAATTAATCTGCATTGTTCCTGAGATATTAAGTCACATTATGAGGATTACTCACCTCTGACGCTGGGTCCGACGCGTTGATTTTCCTACCTCCGAGCCCTGAATCAAAGATGAAGAAATTAACTGCAGGGGAGGCGATAATTACAGATGAGGCCAAACGCAGAAAAAAAAGAACATTCACATTAATGAATCACATCCTGCTTGGAAGGTTACATAGTAAACGGGCTGGCGAGATTGGGCAGAAATGCGCAGCGAGAGGCTTTTAAGTCACGACCTAGTTGCTAAGTTAATGATCTTCTATTGTAGCCTTGAATTAAGGATATTTTTACATGCAATTTCACCCATAATTGGCCGTCATTCCGAGTTGATCGCTCGCAAGGCGAATTTAGCAGGGTTGCTCACGCTAAGCCTACGCCTACTGGGAGTGTATCTTAGCTTCTTAAATTTGCGACCGATGTATTCGCAATATTGCGATTACAAACTACTTAGCAGTTTCAGAGTAGCTTCAGACTTACTCGGTATCTGCGATCAGTTCAGTGCTTGTCGTTCCTGATTTGACGTCATAAACACACCCAGCGTTCGCCCAGACACTCCCCCGTTTCTCCGGCCACTCCTGCGTTTTTTCCGGAAACGGTAGCGTTTTTATCCACACGCCCCTAAAACGCAGTGTTTCCGCCCAGTAACACCCATTTCCTGTCAATCACACTACGTTCGCCGGAGCGAAGAAAAAGCCGTGAGTAAAAATACTATCTTCATGGTAAAATTACTTGGCGCAGTCGCAGTGCGATTATTGCGCATGCGTACTAAGCGGAATTTCACTGCGATGCGATGAAAATTACCGAGCGAACGACTCGGAATGAGGGCCATTGTGTATGTGAGTTACACAGATGCTCTCATCGTTACAAGACTAGAAGTTGTACGTTCTGTTCCCCGTCCCGGTGGTGACGTCTTATAACGGAACAGCGGCTACATTCTCTTCTGGACAAGGATGTCTGCTAGACTCGCCTCACTACAGCTCTGTGTCTATTGCGCCAGATTGCTGAATGTGACACACAATCTGTATAAAGCTGGCATGTCCAAACTGCGGCCCTCCAGCTGTTGAGAAACTACACATCCCAGCATGCCCTGACACAGCTTTAGCATTCTCTGACAGCAAAACTGTGTCAGGGCATGCTGGGATATGTTGTTTCACAACAGCTGGAGGGCCGCAGTTTGGACATGCCTGGTAAAGCATATGTATTAAAAATGGAGATAGTGCTGCAATCTCAGTGCGCATTGCAGCGGGAATAATAATTTTTTCCATGATTACCGCCGCTATGTACTAAGCATAACTCACAGGGACAGTGGTAGCGATAACCGATAACTCCCAGTGGAGTAGTTGCCCATAGCAACCGATCAGCACCTACCTATTACTTTACAGAATGTACTTGACAAATACTTCCTCAAAGCTGATTTGTTGCTACTTCTCCACTCTCTTCGCTGCTTCATACATCTCCCCCTTAGCCTTTTGCAGGAGATTTCTGCGACATCTGCTGCATCAGGCTGTTGCTGAGAATGGATTGATAAATTGACCCCTAAGAGTCATAATGGCCGTTGGCTGTATTTTACAGTTTACTTACATAATGTGTCAGTATTAGGGATGTTTGGGACCCACCTGATGAGGACACCGTGACGTGGGAGGTGGGCATGCATTTTTGGCCAAACATGCTAAGAATTCCATGATAATTGTAGAGTCTATCATAATTGTTTAGATTATCTGTATTCTTAGCACTTAGAGCGTACACCTGCAATTTCCTTTTTTCTGCATTTAATCGTTACCTGAGTTCTAGATGAATTGAGAGTCTGCGGTGTGATGAATATTGTGTCGCAGTGCAGGGGCATTTTAGGGGTTGGGGGTACCATGTGCAATGCCCCCCCCCCCCCACCACCACCACCCCCATCCCCCACACATCATCATGCAGTGGCCCCCTATATATCTGTTCTGGTGATGTCATTCAGAAACATAGAACTCATTGGCAGATGTATTAACCTGGAGAAGGCATAAGGAAGGGATAAACCAGTGATAAGTGCAAGGTGATAACGCAAATCAACTCCAATATGCAAACTGACAGATGCGTTTATCACCTTACACTTATCACTGCTGTATCCCTTCCTTATGCCGTCTCCAGGTTAATACATCTGCCCCATAGAGTCTTTGCTGCTTCTGTGCAGAGCCATCTTTCTGACACTGGACAGATGGTGCCAGCTAAAGTGTATAGGAAGTGGGGGCATAGCACAGGCAGAAACTGTCCAGCGGCGGCTCTAGAGGTGGGGCTGCGGCGTAGTCCAAAATTAAAATTTGGGTAAACGCTCCAACTGCCGGTGAGTCCCAGCAGGCTGCGTTTGGGGTAGCAGTTGGCGTGGCTCCCCTGGAGCCGCCTCTGCTCGGGAAACCCCTGGACCCATAAACAGCTACAACTGCAGAAAAGGTAATAGAATGAATTATGGGGCAGGAAAAGTCAGGTCCAAGGCTACAAAAGAGATATCTGTTACCCAGCGCACACTAAGCAAGATTACGTCCCCAGCGGCCAGTCAACTCAGTACCTTCTGAATGGGTTCAGTATCATTTGCCGACGGTTGGGATGTCGGCCGTCAGTATACAGACAACGGCAACCCGGCCGTCAGTATGCCGGCAGCGTAGCGAGCTTAAAGAGTACCCTTGCGGGCTCGTGGACACCCACGAGTGGGAATAGCCCCTGTGAGCCAGCATTCCGGCTGTCAGTATTGTCAGCAGTCGGGATTCCAGCGTCCGTATCCTGATTGGCGGGATTCCGACTGCCGGCAAACAAACTGCATCCTTTCTGAATAAAGTCACAAAGCCGCTACATGGTTTGGACAAATATGTATCTTGGGGAATATCGGATTTAATGAAATCATTTATTTTAAAAAGCAGATGTTTCATTTAATAAGTTACTATTGGCAAACAAATGACAGTACAGAGACTGTACAGAGCCCTTTCCTGTGCCCCGGTGCTTCCCTCATACCTAATTATTTCCTCTAATAACCGACACAGGAATAATTTGGCTCCTGCATACAGCGGGTACGCAGCGTCACCTCTGTCTTCCAGAGACAAAAACTGTTAATTATGTTCCACAGAAAATACGGGCAGGTCAGATAGACCAATAATAGCATCTTAAGTCGCGGCAAATCTCCCCGCTGTGGAAGACTCGAAGATGGTGGATTTGGAACACAAGAATAAAATATCATGTTGTTTCCTAATTATTTTTTGTTCACAAAAAAATTCCAACTATTATTTAATTACTGTCTCCCAATTAACCCCGCTCCTTATAGCGTAGTGAGTCAATGCCGCCGTGCGGTGACAATTATTTGAGGCCAAGATCATTTGTTAAATCTTGTTCCTAATTGCTTGAGTTAATCAGCTATGCCAGGGTGGTGTTGGAAGTAAGGGTTTCAACTAGGGAAAGTAAAGCAATAATGCATTATAGGGGGGACGCCGAAACGTCAAAGTCATCCGAGTCTGACAACAACTCAACTTTGCCGCAAAGATGAAACTAAAGGAACAAAATGCGCAAGTGGCACCAATGCCCGACAAAGCCGATAGGACGGTAAACGAGATTTATCAAACCTTCCAAAGAGGACCAGTGGCGTTGCTCCTAGCAACCAGATTCTAGTTATCATTTTATAGAAAGTACCACTACCAGAG
Source organism: Pseudophryne corroboree (assembly GCF_028390025.1). Classification (NCBI taxonomy): domain Eukaryota; kingdom Metazoa; phylum Chordata; class Amphibia; order Anura; family Myobatrachidae; genus Pseudophryne; species Pseudophryne corroboree. The sequence goes on along the minus strand of NC_086449.1, from coordinate 817,461,962 downwards.
AAATGATTGCTAGAGTTTGATTGGTTGCTATTGGCAACATCTCCACTAATCCTCTTCTAAAAGGTTTGATAACTCTCGCCAATATTTAAGGTTTGCCAAATCTCCCCAATATCCTTATTATATTTCATCATTTATATATAGTGATGCATTGTGTGTTACTAATTATGTATGTTTCTTGCAAAGTCATTAGGATTTTAGATGTCACAAAGTTGCAGACCATGTTCATTTATATAGGTTACGGAATTCTGGGGTGACATAGTATCAGTACTTACACCAGAGGGTGCAGCATGTCTTATAATGCACCAATGGCCCTAATGAAAATCAAAACAAATACACCACACATCACCTAGATTTGCCAACATTTAGGAAAGACTAGCAACCCCAAAGCTCTAGGCCACCCCATCCCCCCAAATACCCTTAAAATACCCCATACACACAGTATGTCCAGTAAACACCCCAGACCACCCCCTCCCGGCTTCCAGACCCTAAAGTTATTGATTGGGGGAAAGGAAGACCCCTTAAATATGGAATGTGCCCCCCAGTCATGACACTTAGAGGGATGATTTAATGTGTACTCCAAAATGTCCCTATTAATTAACAGTTATTTCTATAGCACACACCTATTCTGTGGCGGATTGCTGAGAATATTTAGTCATGCACATCAGTCTCTGCCCCAGTGAAGCTTACACTCTATGGCCCTCATTCCGAGTTGTTCGCTCGCTAGCTGCTTTTAGCAGCAGTGCAAACGCTAAGCCGCCGCCCTCTGGGAGTGTATCTTAGCTTAGCAGAAGTGCGAACGAAAGGATCGCAGAGCGGCTACAAACAAAGATTGTGCAGTTTCTGAGCAGCTCGAGACTTACTCCTAGCTAGCGATCACTTCAGACTGTTTAGTTCCTGTTTTGACGTCACAAACACGCCCTGCGTTCGTCCAGCCACGCCTATGTTTCCCCAGCCACTCCTGCGTTTGTATCTGAAACGCCTGCGTTTTTACACACACTCCCCGAAAACGGTCAGTTTCCGCCCAGAAACACCCACTTCCTGTCAATCACTCTGTGGCCAGCAGTGCGACTGAAAAGCGTCGCTAGACCTTGTGTGAAACTGCATCGGCTTTTGTGAAAGTACGTCGCGCGTGCGCATTGAGCCACATACGCATGCGGAGAAGTGCCGATTTTTAGCCTGATTGCTGTGCTGCGAACAACGGCAGCTAGCGATCAACTCGGAATGACCCCCTATATTTCCTTCCACATGCTCAGACACAATTTTTTGAAAACACAGAGAGAACATACAAACTCCATGCAAAGAGGTCCTTGGTTGGAATCGAACCCAAGACCTCAGCGCCGTAAGGCAATAATACTAACTGCTTACACCAACTATGCAATGCCACAGTCCCTATTTTAGGGCTCTATCCTGCTATCATAATGGGAATTGAATTGTCCCCATTGCAAGGCATTTGGGGCTATACCCATTCACTGTTGCATATCAGCACGCACCCGCCACTTTTCAATGCTGTACACGCCCAAGAGCGCATGGCCACACCCACTCCGTGACATAGTGACGTCAGGCCTCAATAATCATGTCACAGAGGTCCCAATCCGTTAACTTCTAATGACTTTTGTGTAGGTCACTTCTTACCCAACTGGAGGCCGTGGCACCCCGGGGTGCCTCAGGGCACTTGCAGGGGTGCCACGGGTTGGTGGTCCTGTAAGAATTATTTATGATCAATTGATAGGCAAAACCAGCCAATCATAAATCCTGTGGACAAACAGAAGTGGAATTTTGATGCGATGTACTGTAATATCTATATAACACCCCAGCTAGAATAAGAGCCGCGTTTACGCCCTGTTTAATTGTGTGTCTGCAACAAGTCCTCTGATCTTGAGTGATTAACCCCACTCCCACGTGAGAGCGGCTGTGATAAACGACTGCGATCCATCCCGCTCGTCTCGTCTCCGGCAGCGGCACACAGACACATTATTCTGTTTTTATTTTTTTTCCCTCTAATCGTCTGTTGACAATAAAACATTCTTTATTTCGTATTGTTCTACGTTTACACAAAGCTGCGCTCGCAGATCAATGTCGCCGTTCCTGCTTTGCTATTCCAGTCACGTGTGTGTACTGACACTTGCTAAGAAGAGGAACAGAGCGACCCCCCCTCTCCCGTAGTGACTGTATACAATACGTCCCTACATTTAAAGCAGGAACAGGCCGCCACCTCTACTATTCCTGTCAGACGGTGTAGAGGAGGGAGGGACAGTCTAACGTTCACCCATAATTTAGATGACTGGAGGTGGCCAGTTTGTGGGTTGAGTCGATATTTATTAGAACGCAGCCTAACAACGCACCAAGAATTAGTGATATCACTGAGCAGGGCCATAACTAGGGAAGTGAGGGCGGGGCCATCACGCAGGGCCCTCCCATTCACTGTTCCCTGAGACTTGTATGTGGCTTATAGGGGGCATGTCGCGGCACCCCATACCTCCCAACTGTCCCGATTTTGTCAGGACAGTCCTGTTTTTCTGGGACTGTTCCGCTGCCCCACCCGCGGGTCGCAATGTCCCGTGGTGGGGGGTGGGCAGGCAGTGATCTACATCCCAGAGCCTGTAGCCCCCTCATGCATGGTGGGCGGGGCCAGCACATTGCACATTGCCACCCTGCTAAGGCGATGTCACTGAGGAACGAGGACTTTCACTTGCATTGTGTAGGTACTGTATTGCCTATAGCAACTAATAACATTTTAGCTCAGCCAGTCAGAAACCCTTACCATCAGTGCGTATTTGGCCACAAGTGATCTGTCGCTTGGCGTGAGGCCTTCTCTTGGTCCGCATTAAGGGGGTCATTCCGAATTGTTCGCTCGTTGACGATTTTCGCAATGGAGCGATTAAGGCAAAAATGCGCATGCGCATGGTAGATTTACTCACGTCCGAACAAAGATTATTCATCGTTGAAGTGATCGGAGTGTGATTGACAGGAAGTGGGTGTTTCTGGGCGGAAACTGGCCGTTTTCTGGGAGTGTGCGGAAAAACGCAGGCGTGCCATCATAAAACACGGGAGTGTCTGGAGAAACGGGGGAGTGGCCCGCAGAGAGCAGCCAGAATATCGGCAAGTATGGTTATAGTGTTAATCCCTGCATTATATAGCGCTCTGGTGTGTGCTGGCATACTCTCTCTCTGTCTCCCCAAAGGACTTTGTGGGGTCTTGTCCTCAGTCAGAGCATTCCCTGTGTGTGTGCTGGGTGTCGGTACGGCTGTGTCGACATGTGGGATGAGGAAGGTTACGTGGAGGTGGAGCAGAGGCCGATAAATGGGATGTCGTCCCCTGTGGGGCCGACACCAGAGTGGATGGATAGGTGGAATGTATTAACCGACAATGTCAACTCCTTACAAGGCTGGATGACGTAAAACAGCTGTGGGACAGCCGGCTTCTCAGCTCGCGCCTGCCCAGGCGTCTCAAAGGCCATCAGGGGCTCAAAAAAGCGCCCGTTACCTCAGATGGCAGACACAGATGTCGACACGGAGTCTGACTCCAGTGTCGACGAGGTTGAGACATATACACAATCCACTAGGAACATCCGTTACATGATCTCGGCAATGAAAAATGTGTTACGCATTTCTGACATAAACCCAAGTACCACATAAAAGGGGTTTTATTTTTGGGGAGAAAAAGCAGCCAGTGTTTTGTTCCCCCATCAGATGAATGAATGAAGTGTGTAAAGTAGCGTCGGTTCCCCCAATAAGAAACTGGTAATTTCTAAAAAGTTACTGATGGCGTACCCTTTCCCGCCAGAGGATAGGTCACGTTGGGAGATATCCCTTAGGGTGGATAAGGCGCTCACACGTTTGTCAAAAAAGGTGGCACTGCCGTCTTAGGATACGGCCACCTTGAAGGAGCCTGCTGATAAAAAGCAGGAGGCTATCCTGAAGTCTGTATATACACACTCAGGTTATATACTGAGACCTGCAATTGCCTCAGCATAAATAGTGCTGCTGCAGCGTGGTCTGATACCCTGTCAGATAATATTAATACTCTAAGACAGGGATAATAGTTTGCTAACATAGAGCATATTAAAGACGTCGTCTTATATATAAAGGATGCACAGAGGGATATTTGCCGGCTGGCATCCAGAATTAATGCAATGTCCATTCTGCCAGGAGGGTATTAGAAACCCGGCAGTGGACAGATGATGCTGCCTATAAAAGGCACATGGAGATTCTGCCTTATAAGGGTGAGGAATTGTTTGGGGATGGTCTCTGGGACCTCGTATCCACAGCAACAGCTGGGAAGAAAAAAGGGGTTACTATTCCAAAATGTTGTGGTACCGAAACCAGACGGTTCGGTGAGACCCATTCTAAAATTGAAAGCCTTGAACACTTATATATGAAGGTTCAAGTTCGAAATGGAACCGCTCAGGGCGATTATTGCAAGCCTGGAGAATTTCATGGTATCACTGGACATCAAGGATGCTTACCTGCATGTCCCTATTTACCCTCTTCACCAGGGGTACCTCAAAATTGTGGTACAGGATTGTCATTACCAATTCCAGACGTTGCCGTTGGTCTGTCCCCGGCACCGAGGTATTTACCAAGGTAATGGCCGAAATAATTATCCCGTACTTGGACGATCTCCTTATAAAGGCGAGGTCCAGGGAGCAGTTGTTCGGCGGAGTAGCACTATCTCGGGAAGTGCTACAACAGCACGGCTGGATTCTGAATATTCCAAAGTCGCAGCTGGTTCCTACAACGCGTCTACTGTTCCTGAGTATGGTTCTGGACACAGAACAGGATAAAAAGGGTTTCTCCCGGAGGAGAAGTCCAAGGAGTTGTCGTCTCTAGACAGAGACCTCCTAATACGTATACAGGTGTCGGTGCATCAATGCACGCGAGCCCTGGGAAGGATGGTAGCTTCTTGCGAAGAAATTCCATTCGCCAGGTCCCATACAAGGATTTTCCAGTGGGATCTGTTGGACATGTGGTCCGGGTCGCATCTTCAGATGCATCGGCGGATAACCCTGTCTCCAAGGGCCAGGGTGTCGCTGTTGTGGTTGCTGCAGAGTGCTCATCTTCTAGGGGGCCGCAGATTCGGCATACAGGACTGGGTCCTGGTGACCACGGATGCCAGCCTTCGAGGCTGGGGGGCAGTCACACAGGGAAGAAACTTCCAAGGCTATGGAAAAGTCAGGAGACTTCCCTACACATAAATATTCTGGAACTAAGGGCCATTTACAATGCCCTAAGTCAGGCTAGACCCCTGCTTCAACACCGGCCGGTGCTGATCCAGTCAGACAACATCACGGCGGTCGCTCATGTAAACGACAGGGCGGCACAAGAAGCAGGATGGCGATGGCAGAAGCCACAAGGATTCTCCGATGGGCGGAAAATCATGTGTTAGCACTGTCAGCAGTGTTCATTCCCAGAGTGGACAACTGAGAAGCAGACTTTCTCAGAAGACACGACCTCCACCCGGGAGAGTGGGGACTTCAGCCAGAAGTCTTCCAAATGATTGTACACCGTTGGGAAAGGCCACAGGTGGACATGATGGCGTCCCGCCTCAACTAAAAGTTACAAAGATATTGCGCCAGGTCAAGGACCCTCAGGCGATAGCTGTGGACGCTCTGGTAACACCGTGGGTGTACCAGTCGGTGTATGTGTTCCCTTCTCTGCCTCTCTTACCCAGGGTAATGAGAATAATAAGAAGGAGAGGAGTAAGAACTATGGCCCTCATTCCGAGTTGATCGGTCGCAAGGCGAATTTAGCAGAGTTACACACGCTAAGCCGCCGCCTACTGGGAGTGTATCTTAGCTTCTTAAAATTGCGACCGATGTATTCGCAATATTGCGATTACTAACTACTTAGCAGTTTCAGAGTAGCTTCAGACTTACTCTGCCTGTGCGATCAGTTCAGTGCTTGTCGTTCCTGGTTGACGTCACAAACACACCCAGCGTTCGCCCAGGCACTCCCACCGTTTCTCCGGCCACTCCTGCGTTTTTTCCGGAAACGGTAGCGTTTTCAGCCACACGCCCCTGAAACGCCGTGTTTCCGCCCAGTAACACCCATTTCCTGTCAATCACATTACGATCGCCGGAGCGAAGAAAAAGCCGTGAGTAAAATTACTTTCTTCATAGTAAAGTTACTTGGTGCAGTCGCAGTGCGAACATTGCGCATGCGTACTAAGCGGATTTTCACTGCGATGCGATGAAAAATACCGAGCGAACAACTCGGAATGAGGGCCTATACTCATTGTTCCGGGTGGGCCAAGAAGAGCTTGGTAACCAGAACTCCAAGAAATTATATCAGAGGACCCATGGCCTCTGCCGCTCAGACAGGACCTGCTGCAGCAGGGGGCCTGTCTGTTCCAAGACGTATCGCGGCTGCGTTGGACGGCATGGCGGTTGAACGCCGGATCCTGAAGGAAAAGGGAATTCCGGGGGAAGTTATCCCTACGCTATTTAAAGCTAGGAAAGAAGTGAACGCTAACCCTTATCACCGCATATGGCGGAAATATGTTGCGTACTGTGAGGCCAGGAAGGCCCCAAAGGAGAAATTTCAGCTAGGTCGATTTCTGCACTTCCTACAGTCAGAGGTGACTATGGGCCTACAATTGGGTTCCATTAAGGTCCAGATTTCGGCTCTATCGATTTTCTTCCAAAATGGAACTGGCTTCACTGCCTGAAGTTCAGACTTTTGTTAAGGGGGGGCTGCATAGTCAGCCCCCGTTTGTGCCTCCAGTGGCACCCTGGGATCTCAACGTGGTGTTGGATTTCCTGAAGTCGCATTGGGTTGAGCCACTTAAATCCGTAGAGCTATAATACCTCACGTGGAAAGTGGTCATTCTGTGGGCCTTGGCGTCGGCCAGGCGTGTATCAGAATTGACAAAAGCCCTTATCTGTATTTTATATGGGAAAGGCGAAATTGAGGACTCGTTCCCAATTCCTTCCTAAGGTGGTATCAGTTTTTCATGTGAACCAACCTATTGTGGTGCCTGCGGCTACTTGGGACTTGGAGAATTCCAAGTTACTGGACGTAGTCAGGGCCCTGAAAAGTATATGTTTCCAGGACAGCTGGAGTCAGGAAGACTGACTCGCTATTTATCCTGTATGCACCCAACAAGCTGGGTGCTCCTGCTTCTAAGCAGACTATTGCTCGCTGGATCTGTAGCACGATTCAACTTGCACATTCTGCGGCTGGACTGCCGCACCCTAAATCTGTAAAAGCCCATTCCACAAGGAAAGTGGGCTCTTCTTGGGCGGCTGCCCGAGGGGTCTCGGCTTTACAACTTTGCCGAGCTGCTACTTGGTCAGGGGCAAACACGTTTGCAAAATTCTACAAATTTGATACCCTGGCTGAGGAGGACCTTGAGTTCTCTCATTCGGTGCTGCAGAGTCATCCACACTCTCCCGCCCGTTTGGGAGCTTTGGTATAATCCCCATGGTCCTTACGGAGTCCCCAGCATCCACTAGGACGTCAGTGAAAATAAGATTTTACTCACCGGTAAATCTATTTCTCGTAGTCCGTACTGGATGCTGGGCGCCCGTCCCAAGTGCGGACTGTCTGCAATACTTGTATATAGTTATTGCTTAACTAAAGGGTTATTGTATGAGCCATCTGTTGAGAGGCTCTGTTATGTTCATACTGTTAACTGGGTATCATATCACGAGTTATACGGTGTGATTGGTGTGGCTGGTATGAGTCTTACCCGGGATTCAAAATCCTTCCTTATTGTGTCAGCTCTTCCGGGCACAGTATCCTAACTGAGGTCTGGAGGAGGGTCATAGTGGGAGGAGCCAGTGCACACCAGGTAGTCCTAAATCTTTCTTAGCTGTGCCCAGTCTCCTGCGGAGCCGCTATTCCCTATGGTCCTTACGGAGTTCCCAGCATCCACTACGGACTACGAGAAATAGATTTACCGGTGAGTAAAATCTTATTATTTACACTGCACTTCCCCAGATTTTCCATCTCTCCTCGGACACAGTTTCGGTTAGTCACCTACTGCACAGCAGATGGAACTAAAAGCTCAGACTGGCTGTCCGTTCGGGTGTGGATCATTGTGTCGACAGTAACTAGGTCGACCACTGTTGGTCGACAGTGACTAGGTCGACGCCTGAAATAGGTCTACATGAGTTTTTTAACTTTTTTTGGTGTCGTTTTCTTCGTAAAGTGACCAGGAACCCCAATTAGTGCACCGTGTCCCCTCGCATGCTTCGGGCAAGGTGCCTCATGCTGCTGCTCTCAGCACAGGTTACCGTTCCCAATCGTAGCCAACGTGGAACGTAAAGTATGAAAAAGTTCAAAAAGTTCAAAAAAAGTGAAAAACTCATGTCAACCTTTTCATGTGTCGGCCTTCGCCATGTTGACCTAGTGACCACGTCGACCCAGTGACTATGTTGTCCTAATGCATGTCGACCAATAGTGGTCGACCTAATGAGTGTTGACCTAAAGACCGGATACCGTCCTGTCGACTATTTTATTGCTGTTCAAGATGAATATGCCTCTGTATTCACTCGTATCTGGGTGTAGCTGGGCCCCATCACTTATAAAACTGTTCACTATCCAGTAGTTGATTAACACCCCTTTTCCACCAAACTTATAACCCGGGTCGAGTTTTGGTGGGAAAGGGCCAGATCAAAATTACCCAGGTAGCGTAACCCAGGGATACGACCCTGGTAGCTTCTATGGTTGAACCAGACACTGACCCTAGTAGCCTGCCATGTGAACGGTGTGACCTGGGCTATGGAGATGATGTCATCTCCACGTGCCAGCAGAGGGAAGACTGGGCAATAACCCGGATCCAGCCTGCAGTGTGACTGGGGTTTCAAGCCGCTGTGACATAAATTGAAACCATGCTCAGTTACCCAGTTCAGACCTGGGTTCTTGGTGGAAAGGGGTATTACTCTAAGGAGTAGGAAGGGGTGGTATGGAAGACCTACCTGACAGGAAGGTAAACAGTCAAGCATGGTCGTAACTATGGTGGGTGCAGTGGGTGCTTTTGCCATGAGGCCTGGAAGCTTAGGAGGGCACTATGGCATAATGTAAACTGGGGGCACTACAAGGTAGCACAATATGAACTTTGGGAACTGTGTGACATCATATGAACTGCAATGTGGCATAATGTGAACTGGGTGCACTGTAATATAGCATACTGTGAACTGGGGGCACTGCAATGTGGCATAATGTGAACTGAGGGCACTACATTGTGGCATAATGTAAAGTATGGCATAATGTAACAAGGGGCAATGTAATGTAGAATTATGTGAACTGGGGATATTGCAATTTGGCATAATATGAACTGGGGCATTACAATGTGGCATAGTGTGAACTGATGAATCTATAGATATGTCCTGACTCCTTATACACCATGGGGTAAATTTACTAAGATGGGAGTTCTATTTAAGATGGGATGTTGCCCATAGCAACCAATCAGATTCCAGGTATTATCTTCTAGAAGGTGCTAGATAAATGAGAAGTAGATTCTGATTGGTTGCTATGGGCAACATCAAATTCTTAAATAGAACTCCCGTCTTAGTAAATTTACCCCCTAGTGTATGTATGCTCCTTATACACCTAGTGTATGCATGGGGTGAAATGTCAAAGCTAAACAGTTTGTCAAACCTTCGCACAATCCTAGGCTCCCACAATTTTAGTCACTTATTTTCTGTGAAATTCTGACCGCCAATGTGATGACAGTGTGGTGCTGTCCTCGGCTGATCTATAGGAATCCCAGTAGTGTTTGTAGTGGTATCTTAGGAGAATATGGGAAAGTAACATTAGGCCATAATGTGAAGCAGCAAAGAGCTGTTAAGGCCACTTGTCACAAAACGAAGCCATTTTGGATGTACTGGACTCCCGCACTCCCTGACCAGCACAGAACGTTGCGGAGAGGTGTTTCATTACCTGAGGAATCTGCGTCTTCAGCGACCGGTTTCACAATGCAGATCTTGGCTGGAATCCGGAATGTCGGGGACTTGTTGTCAAACACTTTCATATGAGCGACATGTTCAAAGTGTCCTGCGTGGTGTCTCTGAAATCACAGCAACATGTAACACCAGAAGAGTCATAGCATCATATTTATCAATGTACTCAGCACTCGCCAGCGCGGACACAACACCCTGCAACCGCATCGTACTGTACAGAGGAATTCAGCCGCACAGGGACAGAGACCTGTACAGGAGATTACACAGGATATTTCCAAAAAAAGGTCCAATTAAGGATCTCCTTGAAAAAACTAAGCAACTTGTGCTTTTCCCGTCATTGTTGGACTACAAATCCCAGCATGTCATCAAGAGATGCTTAACGTATTAAAGGGCATAAAATATTTGCGGGATGACCCAGGTAACAGCCATTTTCAGGGGCTACCCACAAATATTAAGCATCACCTGGATGCATTAGGGGGTACCATAGCAGATAAAATAATTGTTTTCTATTGGTTCCCGTGAATGGGTGTGTAGGGGCCTTAGTGCATTGCTTGGCCAGGGCCTACTATGCTGGTAAGATGGCCCTGAGTTGAGAGTAATATTATTGGGGATGTATTTAACACTTGGGTGAGAAGCAACGCCACTGTGGCATTTATTGTCATATATTGCCAGTGGCGGGCTGGGTGTAATATTGCAATGAGGACCTGTGGATACCAGTCAGGGACGGTTCTAGACCTTGTGAAGCTCAGGTCAAAAGTTTCTTTTGGCGCCCCGTCACCATACATACCCCACCCCCCTCCCAGTATTAAAAATAGGGACAGTGCACGCCAAAGGCTCATGCCAAAAAAATATAGAAATGGCTTCATTGGGAAGGGACACGGTCACAGAATAATACCAATTCACACTACACAGCACAATAGTGTCTGTTAGTCACACTACACCACACAGTAGTGTCTGTTATTCACATAACACCACACAGTAGTGTCTGTTATTCACATAATACCACACAGTAGTGTCTGTTATTCACATAATACCACACAGTAGTGTCTGTTATTCACATAATACCACACAGTAGTGTCTGTTATTCACATAATACCACACAGTAGTGTCTGTTATTCACATAATACCACACAGTAGTGTCTGTTATTCACATAATACCACACAGTAGTGTCTGTTATTCACATAATACCACACAGTAGTGTCGAAGTCAGAAAAATGTCTTAATGCACACTGCCATATTTGCACCGCACACTGGTCCGTGCTGCGCATGCGTACGCTCTCCCGTGGAAGCGCATACCCGCAATAGCGTGCACTCGCACGCGCAGTATGCGCATTTACGGTAGAGTTTATGTGATCGTAGCGTGCGACTCATTCGTTACAAATATTCACAATTAATGTATTTCATAGATCATGTTCCCCTCAATAGTTTCTGTAAGTTTGGTTTAGATAGAATGTCCCTGAGCGGAGGAATCCCTCTTTGTATTGCACGAAGGGTCTAACAGGAGTCATACAGCAGTGTTTGATACCCATCGGAAGAGTATTTAATTAGCAATATTCCGGTGTTGGTTTGGAGCGTATTAATCGCTCGTGCGAATAGTTATGGACATAAGAAGTTTATGTCCATTTCTATGATTTGCACATACTCAGGTATGCGGCGGGAAACCCAGTTCCCCACCCACCTGAGCTGTTGGAAATCAGCACAGCCCACCTGTATGAATCAACCTATGACCTTTGGTTACAGTACAGGGCCGAATTCCTGTGTCCAATAAACTGTAGGATTGTAGGGACTAGGAGATTGCATTGTGTGTGGGGCATAAATAGGCAGACCGACCACATCCAGCTCTCACTCTCTCATCAACGGTTATCTGCTGATAATCGGGAGCTGGATATCGAGGCGCTGGCGATCATACCCTTTGTGCGTAAGTTCTCTCCGTAATCATTGTCTTTCTGTGAGCCAATTCCTCTCTCTCTCTCTGTGTCTATCTCTCTCTCTCTCTATTTTCTCTTTTCTCTCATATCTCCCCTAGACTAAACTTGATAGTATTGTATTGTATTGTGTTAGACCAGGATAGTATTGTAGTTTATCCCTTAGTTAGGTGTTTGGTTAGGAAGTCTTTGTTATATTGTAGTGTATCATTTGTACTGTGTTACTCTTTTACAAGTATACTAGATATAATACAGATAATAGGCTTTGGAACCCTAAATCAGTATTTGTGTATTTACTATAGTGTTAAGTGTTCATTTGAGCGTCGGTGACGCTCAAACAGCTTTGTAGGTAGTCAGGTTACACAAGGTTGCATTTACACCCTGTACTCACATTAAGGTATTCTGTGTGTTTCATTGGTATAAGGTTTAATATCAAGGTAAAGTGTTGTAAGCGTCTGCATCGCTGGTGACCTCCTCGTGGTCTCTAGCGTACACTACGTAACAGCGAATCTTTCCCCTAGACTTAACCAATAACGTGTCCTGTGATCACTGGGCCGCGAGCGAACGTGACGCTTGAGCGTCTCGCCTACGGCTGAGCGATCGCTACGCAGATAGCGTACCATTACGGTACTTCTTAAGTAAACAGCGTACAGTGTTCTTAGCTTCATAAGGGTTGGTTATACGACAAAGGAATTTAGCATTGTCAATTGCGGGCTCGCCCGGTCCTTTTCACATCTGCACTAGGTAGATCAGCAGACTTTATCCCCCAGCAAAAGGGTGGGAGGTTGTCTCGCAGTTGCTGACGGGATAAGCGTCTGCTTCGCTTAGGTAAAGAGTGCTGAAGGAACCCGGTAACCGGAAGTAAGAACAAAACGCTTGTGTCTTTTTAAAACTGTTTATTTTTTTCTTTTGTCTTGCATACGCACGCATATATACCTGCATTTCTTTTCACTTGTGTATTTCATTTTTCGTATATCACTATTCCTGTTTGCCACATTTTTATAGTTGATAGAAAGGGCTAAAAGGAGATTTGCTGTTATTTAATAATAGAGGTAATAGTTAAAGTATAGAACAACACACGGCTTGTCCGAGAGACGAGGCAGCCAGTGTGCAGTGTGGATTGCGGTAGATGATCAGGGATCATCTACATTGATAAAATATATATTGTGTTACGGTGGATCCTTTGCATTGCGTACACGTGTCGCTAACAAAGACTAGCGTACGCAATCCAAAAGGCAGACGCACGCAGCGTACATTACGCAACGTAGCGTCTGGTTACGCCCACGTAGCTCAAGTTGTGATAAAGTTGGATTTTAGCGCAAAGCGATAATTAACGCACAGCGATAAATAACGCGAAGCGGTAAATAACGCAAATCTATTTTTGGAAAATCTGAAATTTAGTTTAACAAGATCCTGCTCCTAATTGGTAACACACTTGGCCTGAAGACAATTTCTGCGCAGAAATAGATATAGAAACAAAAGTGTACATGTGTTGAGTGAGTGTGTTTTGTATACAAAAGTTTATACAATTTTAAAGGTGGAACCAAAAGGAAAGTCGGGTACTCGTAAAGGGACATACGTGTAAGTGACATATACGGTGGCTAGGGAGGCATCCCTGGTTAAATAATATTTGAGCATTAGAGTATAGCGGACCATAAGGTAACAAGACCAGGAGGTCATAAGGTAAAAAGGTCCGCTATAAAAGTCCAGTGGCACAACGCCTGGGGTGTTGGTGCAGAACCCATATAGGCCATACAAGCTCTGGTTGAAGGAATCGCAGCCGGAAACATCGATTCCATTAATCTTTCAGTACATGACAAATAGTGCTCGCGTACTGAACGATTGGACCGCACGTAATTGTGTGCAGTAGTTAGTAATCTGACCTCATACCATTAGAGAAAAGTGGTCACAAACGCTACTTGTACATTCTGACGTGATTTGTGTAATTTTTTATTTTTGGAAGGGAAGTTCGCTGGTCACTCAGGAACTATCTAACAACCCCAACTTTACTGGAAAGAGTAAGTGTCCTGCGGGTAACCCTCATATGTTCCAGTAAACTGAAGGTTCCATAGGGGCCCTGTATCGAGTACGCCAGCACCATATCGGTGTGATCAGGTCGTATTGGTCGAGGTGGGCGAGTGAGTGGGGTACTCGGTAAACCGCCACCGCCGGCCTACTGTGGAGTAATTTGGTTGTCTGTAAAGGCTTGCTGAAAACCTTGATACAGAAAATCCAAGGAGGACTAAGCAACACCTACAGACGATGGGGGCCAGTTGCTCAGGTAGGGGGCGATCAACCCAGGTTCAGGTTGATTCGGAGAACCGACCAGTCGGGTCGGCAAGATACATTATGTGTGAAAAATACGGTAGTCACACAGAGGTTTTATGTGATGAATGGGAGAGAATGACTGTACAAGACAGGGACAAGTTCCCAAGAATAGGTAGCTTCAGTCCAGATGTGTTACAAAATTTAAGGAGGAGGATATGTCTCGTAAAATCATCAAAGAGACGAATTCAGCATCATGATTACTTGCAGTTATGGCACCAGGAAGGTGAGATACAGAGAGGTTTGGCTCTGGCGGCGGGAACTGGGGCGGTCAGGAAGCTGATTGCCACAGCTCCTCCTCCACCATACATTGCAGGAGAGAGGTTGATTGCGGAGAGAAACGCACTGGGTTGTAAAACACAAACTCTTAGTAACCCTGTAAATGTAAATGATGTTAACCGAATAACTCATGCAAGTATTAACCCGTGCAAGTTGTACCCTGTTTTGAACCTTCCTCAGGAGTGTGAACAAGAAGACGATTCGGCAACAATTTCAGCTCTCTCTCTTGCGGCCACCATATCAGAGACCACAGTAGGCACAGCGACACCCACGAGATTAGTGAAAGCCCCTAGCGGAGGGATAGGTGAGGTCGTGTCAACGGGTAAGTACGGCACCATGCACTACACTGAAACCATTGTACCACAAGTTGTAGAATCTACACAGGAAGATGCTGTTAGAATTGCTCCTGTAAGGGTAATAGCAGTTCCCAATGGAAAAACAGATGTGTCTGGAGCCACTCCCCTAAGGAACATTGCCATGTACGCCCCATTTTCCAGAATGGAAATAAGAGCAATAGTGTCCGAATTTCCTGACCCCAGGAAAGACTTAGTTGCTAGCCAAAAATACATCAGGGATTTAGGTAACACTGTAGAGCCCAACAACAAGGATTGGCAGGTACTGCTAAGAGCTTGTTTACCTTCCAATGTCGACGCAACTCAGTTTTTAGCTGACTGTCAATTGGATAAAGATGTACCGCTTACAGACGTATACAATAAGGATAATGTAAAAAGGATAAATTTACAACTAAAGGAGTATTTCCCAGCCGTTGTTAAATGGAATAAAATATTTTCCATTAAGCAAAAAGAGTCCGAAACGGCAGCAGAATATTTCCACCGGGCACTAACAGAAATAGCAAAGTACACTGGTATAGAGGACATAAAGACCAACCCAAACCATCGGGAAGTAGCAGTGTCTGTACTGATGGATGGTTTGAAAGAAACATTAAAGACTAGGGTTCAGACCACGCAGCCATGCTGGCGAGGTCTGTCAGTGTCCACATTGAGAGAGGCTGCTGTTGATCATGACAAAAACATCACTAGGCACAGGGAGTCGCAAAGTGATAAGTTGATGTCAGTAAGTATACAGGCGCTGACCACAAGGCAGCCTGCGTATGTACCACCGAATCCTGTGGGTAAGGCAAGTATAATAACATGTTTTTCTTGTAACAAACCAGGACACTTTGCACGAGACTGTAGAGTAAGAAATGTACAAAGATCTTTTCAACCCCCTAGACAACAACACAACACACGACATTGGGAGCAGGGTCCACAGAGGCGGAGTTTTGAGCCACATACAGGGGAAACAAAAAGATATCCCCCGAACAGAGATTGGCATGCCTCTGGTAGTTCCCAGCTAACCCCCTCACAAATAGTTGCTGCCAATGGGATTCAGGGAGGTCAGCATACCCAATAGGGGTGTGGCCATACCTGTAATCTGCAACCAGTTAAATTGATTGCTAGTCTTGGAAGTGAACCAGAGATTGCAATCAATGTGGCTGGTAAAACTTTAAACTTTCTTGTAGACACAGGGGCGGCCAAGTCAGTGATAAATTCGACAGTGGGCATGAGAACCACTGGTAGGACAATTCCAGCCATGGGAGTAACAGGAGTAGTCCAGCACTACCCTGTTAGCAAACCAGCCGAGATTACAATAGGGCCTTTGCACACCAAGCATTCCTTTTTGCTGGCTGCATCGGCACCAACCAATCTCCTGGGAAGAGACTTACTATGTAAAATGGGTTGCGTCATCTATTGTACTCCTGAAGGTGTATTCTTGGACATCCCTGAGAATCACGCTCAGGAAGTACGAGACATGTTAGACTCCCCATCAAAATTAATGTCACACACCGTTATAACAAATAGGAACCCATCCCAGGTAGAAGAGATGACATCTCAGATACCAGAGTCACTTTGGACAAAAGATGGACAGGACACTGGATTAATGGCAAACGTAGCTCCAGTAGTAGTACAAGTAAAAGATGGTAGGATAGCTCCAAAAAATCCCACAGTATCCTCTGAAGCCAGAGGTGGAGTTAGGAGTTTTTCCCGTAATAGAGCGCTTGCTACAACAGGGCATTCTAGTAAGAACGTCCAGCACAGCAAATAGTCCCATCTTCCCTGTTAAAAAGAGTGGGGGGAGGGGTTACAGGCTAGTGCAGGATCTAAGGGGGATTAACAAAATAGTCGAGAGTCAGTTCCCCGTAGTGCCTAATCCAGCTGTCATCCTAATGCAAATTCCTCCCACTGCCAAATTTTTCACTGTTATTGACCTCTGCTCCGCTTTCTTTTCGGTACCTCTGCACCCTGACAGCCAATATTTGTTTGCATTCACATACAGAGGAGTCCAATACACGTGGACTCGATTACCCCAAGGTTTCATAGATAGTCCAAGTATATTTTCTCAGGCTTTGCATGATTGTTTACAGTCTTTTCAACCAGAGAGTGGATCAGTATTGATACAGTATGTGGATGATTTACTGCTGTGTTCAGATTCACTGGAAGCTTCCCTGAAAGATACGAAACAGCTCCTGTTTCACCTTTCAGACACAGGTCACAAGGTTTCCAAAGACAAGTTGCAATTATGCCAGACTAAGGTAAAATATTTGGGACACTGTCTAACACAAGGACTGAGACACCTGACCGCTGATAGAATCCAAGCCATTAGAGACATGACACTGCCACAAACCCAGCAACAGATAAGGACGTTTTTAGGAATGTGTGGGTATTGCCGTAATTGGATCCCAGGGTTTTCCATATTGGCGTTACCTTTGCAGGAAATGGTCTCTTCAAACAAACCTGATCGGATTTCGCATACAGACGAATCCGAAACAGCATTTGAAAGACTCAAGCAATGCCTAACGCAGGCACCAGCACTAGGTATGCCAGACTATGGGAAACCCTTTGAACTATACGGAACAGAAAGTGCTGGGTGCGCAGCAGGTGTACTAACACAAAAAACACGGTGATGCCAGCAGGCCAATTGCATACTACAGCGCGCAGCTAGACACGGTAGCGCGATCCCTCCCCACATGCTTGCGTAGTGTTGCGGCGATAGCATTGCTAGTGACGAAAAGCGAAGATGTCGTGCTAGGCCACAACCTCACAATCCATACGCCACATGCAGTATCTGCCTTATTGAATTCTGCCCAAACCAGACACGTCTCATCAGCCAGGTTTACGAGATGGGAATTGGCATTAATGGCCCCCGTAAACATCACCATAAGGAGATGCAGTGCATTAAACCCTGCAACATTTCTCCCAGGTGTGCCTGGACAGGCACAAAGGGTGGGAGGTGAGAGTGATGGGGAAGGAGGATTTAATGCAAAGGAAGATACACATGATTGTATGGAATATTTGACCCAAAATTTTACCGCAAGGCCTGACATCAGTGACAATCCACTAGAAGATGCAGAACTCACGTTCTACACGGACGGTAGTTGTCACAGACAGTCAGACTCGGGAGACTTGTGTACTGGATACGCAGTCGTAGATGACCAAGACACCATAGAAGCGGAACCGCTAGGCCCACCTCACTCAGCCCAGGTTGCTGAACTGGTCGCCCTAACCAGAGCATGTGAATTGGCTAAGGGAAAGTCTGCCAATATCTACACCGATTCTAGATACGCGTTCGGAGTAGTCCATGATTTCGGAGCCCTATGGCGGCTCAGAAATTTCATGACGGCAGCTGGCACACCGATAGCGCATGCAGCGTATATAAAAAGGCTTCTAACAGCGATACAGGAACCCGACAGAGTGGCTGTTATCAAATGTAAAGCACATACATATAGCCAAGACCCAGTATCCCTTGGTAACAGCCGAGCAGACGAAGCCGCAAAGCTTGCAGCTGCTACCCCCATACAGACAGACGCCACACAGTTGATGGTATTCAATACCATCAACACACAGAAGTTGTGTGAGATGCAGAATTTGTGTTCCACTCAGGAGAGAGCAGTCTGGAAGGCAAAGGGATATGGCCAGGAGTCCTCAGGGCTCTGGACGGATGGACATGGTAAACCAGTGGCCCCCAGGGCATACCTTCCATGTCTGGCTGAAGCAGCTCACGGGCTGACTCATCTAGGCAAGGAGGGGATGTGCAAATTGGTAAGAGCATACTGGTGTGCCCCAGGATTCTCCTCCCATGCTAGTAAAAGAGCAATGTCATGCCTTACCTGTCTGAGAAAGAATATTGGAAAGGCAATACCTACAGAACCCTCCCATATCCCACCTGCCGGCGGCCCTTTCCAAGTAATACAAATTGACTTCATCCAATTACCCCCATGTAGAAATTTGAAGTATGTACTTGTTTGTATAGATGTTTTCTCGAATTGGGTCGAAGCTTTTCCAGCAGCTACAAACACTGCTATGTTT
This sequence comes from Pseudophryne corroboree, assembly GCF_028390025.1. Classification (NCBI taxonomy): domain Eukaryota; kingdom Metazoa; phylum Chordata; class Amphibia; order Anura; family Myobatrachidae; genus Pseudophryne; species Pseudophryne corroboree. Next base: position 817,443,161 of record NC_086449.1, on the reverse strand, counting down.
ACAGCTAAGAAAATTGTGCAGGAATTTGTATGTAGATATGGTATCCCTAGAATCATTGAAAGTGATAGGGGTACCCATTTTACAGGTGATGTCTTCCAAGGAATGTGTAAGTTGATGGGTATTGATAGTAAGCTGCACACTCCGTACCGTCCACAGGCGAGCGCGAAGGTCGAAAGAGTGAACAGCACTATTAAAAATAAATTGAGTAAAGTAATGGCAGAGACAGGTTTGACGTGGCCAGAAGCTTTACCCATTGTTTTGTATAGCATCAGAACCACTCCCAGGTCCCCTCTTAATCTGTCTCCTTTTGAAATTCTGTTTGGTCGACAACCGCACGTCATGATTAACCCTCAGGATGATTTGAAATGTAACAATGAAGTAACTGTAAAGTACTTAATTAACATGAGTAAGCAGTTGAGGAGTCAAAATGATAATCTGAAGTTGGTGATTCCTGATTTACCAGATAGTAATTGTCATGACATTGAACCTGGGGATTATGTAATGATACGAAATTTTCTACGCTCAGGTTGTCTTATTGATAGATGGGAAGGACCATACCAGGTCTTATTGACTAGCACCACAGCATTGAAGGTTGCTGAGAGAGAGACTTGGGTCCATTCATCCCACTGCAAAAAGGTTGCTGACCCAGAGAAGTCCCGTGATAAGGAACAGACGGTAGAGGTTGTATCACTGGAGTGTCTGTTTCAGGAGGACTGAGGCGGCACCTGAGCCTTGAAGATCGAAAGCAGCTGTCGACTCCCCACTCCCTTTTATTGTTTTTCTCCACTTCCCATCCCTTCTCCCTTGATATTTCTTTTTCCCCTTTCTCATTCTTCTCCATTTCCTCCTCAAAGATGGACTTGCCCCAAGAGACTGTAATCCGGATTTTGATGTTGACCATGATGTTGACCAGAGCAGTCTGTTCCGGCGAGAGTACCATAGAGGTCGAGAGAGGTTCTGGAATGGGTTCCGATTATGATGATGGAGGTGTAGTTTTCCAAGATCAACCAATCCAACAAGCAAAGGCGAGTATCAGAAAACGATCCGATAGAAGAAATTGTGATGGATTGTTAGCTGAAGAAAATTGTATCTGTAGGCTTTGTGATAATCTGGTTGAAGATGGATGCATAAAGAAATGCCAATCTAGTTTTAATATCCATATGGACCGGCATCCATTGAGTGACTATCACTCTCTAGTGGGTAACGTATTAAACAAGACCGATTGTTGGGTATGCTCTCAAGTACCTCAGGGTCACAGCAAATCAGGGCTAGTACCATTTCCTTTAACGTTAGGGGAGGTACTTGAGCTAAGTGGTGGGAGACCGGTGGACCGGAGGTTTAACATCTCCAGCCCTCCTAGTTTGAAGCTCCACCAATACCATGTGGATAGGTCCCTCATATGTTTTAACATCTCCAATCCTAGAAAACCGGGAAATTGGGAAGTGTCATGGAGCAACCTTACCATGACCTTTTCACACAGAGCAGATAGAATGCCTACAGATACAGAGCTCGTACGCCACATAGCCAGTAGAGGAAAATCTTTTCGGTATCGATATACCTTAGGAAATAGGATTACTAAAGTTGGAGAGGTATCACCAGGATACTGTGCACATATCGTACAAACTGATACGTGCATTAGACAGATGGAAGAATTAGGGTCAGGAGATTTCACCTGGAAGGTTTGTAACATGGTCATGTCCTTCTCCGTCCCTTATGTTCTCCCCGATGATGCATATTTCATATGCGGGAGAAAGGCGTACAAGTGGCTTGCCCCAAACTCTGAAGGATTGTGTTATATTGGAAGAGTATTGCCTGAAGTGATGACTGTAACACATGACAAAATGAAAGACATACACCGTGGTGCCCAAGCTCCTTATACTCACACTCACTACGAACACCGAGTTAAAAGACACCTGTCAGAAAGGTTAGAGCATCCGGCCTCTGATCTTATCCATGAATCCACCGGGATTCAGGTTCTGGTAGCGTTAGATTTCACTCGTACCGCTCGAGGAGTGATGAATTATAAATACATTTCCGCACTCGCCAATTTGTTAGATAATATCACTGAAATGTATGATGACACGTTTAGATACACCGGAAGAGAACTCCAAGCTTACAAAACGGAACTAGTTCAGCATAGGATGGTTCTTAATTACCTTACAGCAGTAACAGGCGGATATTGTGTTACATTGGCAACACAGTACGGCATAAAGTGTTGCACGTACATCACAAATAGTACCGAGGATCCGGTAGAGGTCATAGACCAAAAGATGGATGATATTCTGCAATTAAAATGGGAATTTCGTCGAAAACACAATCTCACCCTTGTTGCTGTAGGTAATGAGCTGACTGGTTGGGTGTCATGGTTGAACCCGCGAAATTGGTTCTCCGGTTTGGGAGAGTGGGCTCAAGGAGTCATAATGGATGTTGGAAAGTTTCTACTGTGTATCTTGGGTGTCGTTATATCGATTGGATTGATATTTAGATGCGGGCAGGCTTTGACGAAGTGTAAACAAAGTACGAAAGTGATGAGCTTGAGGAGTGAGGAAACTGTAATTAACCTGGATTTGATTTATGACCCAATGCTAGAAACCATGACGTAATGATGTAATGAGTATACGGTCCGTCTTTCACCCATTTCTATGTTTTCCTCCGAGGTACAAAGACCCACGTAGACGAAGGATTTGATGAGCCAAGGGGCCGACAACGGAAAGATGGAAAGAGGAAGAGCAGACGACCTGATATACAAGATTTTGATGGACAATGCCATGGGTACCCCAGTTTCCCTAGGAACTTTAAAATCACGCTAGCCCAACATTTTTTTGTAAATCCATGGACGTTGATTGCTTTACTCACGATTTATGAGCAAAAGCACAAAGAAGAAGACTCCAAGCAAATGACACCAATCAAGACCTCAATCGACGAATGTACATTTCCCTGACATAGAACATCATTGCATTTTCCATAAGTGTTCTTTATCTTCATCTCTACAACCCTCAGGTAATGACACACATAGTCGATAGGGAATACAGGCACAGATATCAGCAACCACATACCTCCCCCATTCATGTATCATCAACTAAAATGTGCATCCCCATTTTGTTGCAACCACAGCCGAAATGAGCTCGGTAGAGTTTGACAGCCCATCCACAGACCCTTAGTACGGGATAAGAAGGAATTCAAATGTATACTTCGCAATACCTCGAAGCTTGATTTACCACACGTACGGCACGATGATACATGACCCCCCCAAACATGGACTCATACACACATGCTTCTACTTTCTCACTAGGTCATACCCTCTTCACACCTTCTCCTCTCTCCTCCCCTACCCAACCATGGAAATCAATTAACCCCTGACTTACATTTTTCTCCTTAAATGTTTTGTGGCAGTTATTATTGACTGCCAAAGGGTGGACTGTCGAAGTCAGAAAAATGTCTTAATGCACACTGCCATATTTGCACCGCACACTGGTCCGTGCTGCGCATGCGTACGCTCTCCCGTGGAAGCGCATACCCGCAATAGCGTGCACTCGCACGCGCAGTATGCGCATTTACGGTAGAGTTTATGTGATCGTAGCGTGCGACTCATTCGTTACAAATATTCACAATTAATGTATTTCATAGATCATGTTCCCCTCAATAGTTTCTGTAAGTTTGGTTTAGATAGAATGTCCCTGAGCGGAGGAATCCCTCTTTGTATTGCACGAAGGGTCTAACAGGAGTCATACAGCAGTGTTTGATACCCATCGGAAGAGTATTTAATTAGCAATATTCCGGTGTTGGTTTGGAGCGTATTAATCGCTCGTGCGAATAGTTATGGACATAAGAAGTTTATGTCCATTTCTATGATTTGCACATACTCAGGTATGCGGCGGGAAACCCAGTTCCCCACCCACCTGAGCTGTTGGAAATCAGCACAGCCCACCTGTATGAATCAACCTATGACCTTTGGTTACAGTACAGGGCCGAATTCCTGTGTCCAATAAACTGTAGGATTGTAGGGACTAGGAGATTGCATTGTGTGTGGGGCATAAATAGGCAGACCGACCACATCCAGCTCTCACTCTCTCATCAACGGTTATCTGCTGATAATCGGGAGCTGGATATCGAGGCGCTGGCGATCATACCCTTTGTGCGTAAGTTCTCTCCGTAATCATTGTCTTTCTGTGAGCCAATTCCTCTCTCTCTCTCTGTGTCTATCTCTCTCTCTCTCTATTTTCTCTTTTCTCTCATATCTCCCCTAGACTAAACTTGATAGTATTGTATTGTATTGTGTTAGACCAGGATAGTATTGTAGTTTATCCCTTAGTTAGGTGTTTGGTTAGGAAGTCTTTGTTATATTGTAGTGTATCATTTGTACTGTGTTACTCTTTTACAAGTATACTAGATATAATACAGATAATAGGCTTTGGAACCCTAAATCAGTATTTGTGTATTTACTATAGTGTTAAGTGTTCATTTGAGCGTCGGTGACGCTCAAACAGCTTTGTAGGTAGTCAGGTTACACAAGGTTGCATTTACACCCTGTACTCACATTAAGGTATTCTGTGTGTTTCATTGGTATAAGGTTTAATATCAAGGTAAAGTGTTGTAAGCGTCTGCATCGCTGGTGACCTCCTCGTGGTCTCTAGCGTACACTACGTAACAGCGAATCTTTCCCCTAGACTTAACCAATAACGTGTCCTGTGATCACTGGGCCGCGAGCGAACGTGACGCTTGAGCGTCTCGCCTACGGCTGAGCGATCGCTACGCAGATAGCGTACCATTACGGTACTTCTTAAGTAAACAGCGTACAGTGTTCTTAGCTTCATAAGGGTTGGTTATACGACAAAGGAATTTAGCATTGTCAGTAGTGTCTTTTATTCACATAACACCACACAGTAGTGTCTTTTATTCACATAACACCACACAGTAGTGTCTGTTATTCACATAACACCACACAGTAGTGTCTGTTATTCACATAACACCACACAGTAGTGTCTGTTATTCACATAATACCACACAGTAGTGTCTGTTATTCACATAATACCACACAGTAGTGTCTGTTATTCACATAATACCACACAGTAGGTAGGAGCCCTTATACACGATATGCCACACAGTTGAGGCATCACTAGCCTCTATGACACCAGCCGTCAGCAGGAGCTAGTAATTGCGCCAAAGGCGCGCATTGGCAAAAAGGGGGCGCGGTCTCAATGGGCGCGGCGTGGTGCCCAACCGCCACTTTTGTCATGCCAAGGGTCCGGGAGGTGCGGGCTGCCCAAAGTGACATGGTAGGCTGTATTGCCAGCTACTACATTGTGGCAGGAGCCCGGTGCTGCACATAATGTTACAGTGCAGTACCCGGCTCTTGTCACTGAGCAGGAGCTGGCATTTTAGCGTCACCCCTCGGCAGGTGACACCCGGATGCGATTTGCACCCCCTCCCCCCTGAACCCCCCTTGTGACGCCACTGAAGTAGAGCCCTTTACACACGTTATGTCACACAGTAGAGCTCTTTATACATGTAACGCCACAGAAGAGCCCCTTTTACACATTATGCCATGGTAGAGCCCCTTATGCACGTTACAACACAGTAGAGCCCCTTACACACATTACACCACAGTAGAGCCCCTTATACATGTTACACCACAGTAGAGCCTCTTATGTATGTTACACCACAGTAAAGCCATTTATACACATTACACCACAGTAGAACCCCTTATACATGTTACACCACAGTAGAGCCCCTTATACACATTACACCACAATAGAGCCGCTTATACATGTTACGCCACAGTAGAGACCCTTATATATGTTACACCACAGTAGAGCCATTTATACACATTACACCACAGTAGAACCCCTTATACATGTTACACCACAGTAGAGCCCCTTATACATGTTACATCACTGTAGAGCCCCTTATGTATATTACACCACAGTAGAGCCCCTTATACATGTTACACCACAGTAGAGCCCCTTATATATGTTACACCACAGTAAAGCCATTTATACACATTACACCACAGTAGAACCCCTTATACATGTTACACCACAGTAGAGCCCCTTATACACATTACACCACATTAGAGCCACTTATACATGTTACGCCACAGTAGAGCCCCTTATACATGTTACACCACAGTAGAGCCCCTTATATATGTTACGCCACAGTAGAGCCCCTTATACATGTTACACCACAGTAGAGCCCCTTATACATGTTACACCACAGTAGAGCCCCTTATACATGTTACGCCACAGTAGAGACCCTTATATATGTTACACCACAGTAGAGCCATTTATGCACACACAGGGGTATATTTACTAAGGTCCCGATTTTGACCGAGATGCCGTTTTTTCTTCAAAGTGTCATCTCGGTAATTTACTAAGCAAAAATCACGGCAGTGATGAGGGCATTCGTAATATTTTGGAAGTCCTAGGAAAAAATCACGAATCAATACACCATCGGTCAAATACGCCTGCAATTTGGTAGAAATCGGTCATTTACTAAAAAGTGCAAAACACAAACACTGCCGACAATAGCCAAACACTGCCGTGCTAAAATACAAATCGTGAAAAAGTGCTAACAAAAAACAGACCTGCTTTTTTATCCCGTGTTTGTATAGGCATGCACGGATCCATGAGATCCGTGCATGTTTTTCAGTGGGAAGGGGTGGGAAATGTTATAATTTTTAAAAAAAAAATGCGTGGGGTCCGAAAGTGACCTCACCGCTGACCACAAAGTTCCCACCATTGGTTACAATGGAGCGCATAGGCGCTACATTGTAACACTGCCGTGTGCCGCCTGTCAGACAGTACAGGAGCACACAGCCGATCAGGAGGGTGCCACAACGTGGCACTCCCTGATTGGCTGAAGAAACCCACTTAGACATCAGTCAGAGGGGGTTTCTGGCATTCGGGGAAAGGGGTCCCATGTGAAAACATGGGTCCCCTTTCAGTTCGTGGTCGGGTGTCCCGTTTTTTTATTTTTACAAGTACGTGGATTACAAATGGATTATCCGAGGAGCCCTCTACACTGGATTTGGTGAGTAGGATTTTTTCAACAGGTACACCATGGATTCTACTGGAGAAGAGGACCGACCCTCGTGTGAACATAAGGTAAGTATTAGAGATGAGCGCCTGAAATTTTTCGGGTTTTGTGTTTTGGTTTTGGGTTCGGTTCCGCGGCCGTGTTTTGGGTTCGAACGCGTTTTGGCAAAACCTCACCGAATTATTTTTGTCGGATTCGGGTGTGTTTTGGATTCGGGTGTTTTTTTCAAAAAACCCTAAAAAACAGCTTAAATCATAGAATTTGGGGGTAATTTTGATCCCAAAGTATTATTAACCTCAAAAAACATAATTTACACTCATTTTCAGCCTATTCTGAACACATCACACCTCACAATATTATTTTTAGTCCTAAAATTTGCACCGAGGTCGCTGTGTGAGTAAGATAAGCGACCCTAGTGGCCGACACAAACACCGGGCCCATCTAGGAGTGGCACTGCAGTGTCACGCAGGATGTCCCTTCCAAAAAACCCTCCCCAAACAGCACATGACGCAAAGAAAAAAAGAGGCGCAATGAGGTAGCTGTGTGAGTAAGATTAGCGACCCTAGTGGCCGACACAAACACCGGGCCCATCTAGGAGTGGCACTGCAGTGTCACGCAGGATGGCCCTTCCAAAAAACCCTCCCCAAACAGCACATGACGCAAAGAAAAAAAGAGGCGCAATGAGGTAGCTGTGTGAGTAAGATTAGCGACCCTAGTGGCCGACACAAACACCGGGCCCATCTAGGAGTGGCACTGCAGTGTCACGCAGGATGGCCCTTCCAAAAAACCCTCCCCAAACAGCACATGACGCAAAGAAAAAAAGAGGCGCAATGAGGTAGCTGACTGTGTGAGTAAGATTAGCGACCCTAGTGGCCGACACAAACACCGGGCACATCTAGGAGTGGCACTGCAGTGTCACGCAGGATGTCCCTTCCAAAAAACCCTCCCCAAACAGCACATGACGCAAAGAAAAAAAGAGGCGCAATGAGGTAGCTGTGTGAGTAAGATTAGCGACCCTAGTGGCCGACACAAACACCTGGCCCATCTAGGAGTGGCACTGCAGTGTCACGCAGGATGTCCCTTCCAAAAAACCCTCCCCAATCAGCACATGATGCAAAGAAAAAGAAAAGAAAAAAGAGGTGCAAGATGGAATTATCCTTGGGCCCTCCCACCCACCCTTATGTTGTATAAACAAAACAGGACATGCACACTTTAACCAACCCATCATTTCAGTGACAGGGTCTGCCACACGACTGTGACTGATATGACGGGTTGGTTTGGACCCCCCCCCAAAAAAGAAGCAATTAATCTCTCCTTGCACAAACTGGCTCTACAGAGGCAAGATGTCCACCTCATCTTCACCCTCCGATATATCACCGTGTACATCCCCCTCCTCACAGATTATCAATTCGTCCCCACTGGAATCCACCATCTCAGCTCCCTGTGTACTTTGTGGAGGCAATTGCTGCTGGTCAATGTCTCCGCGGAGGAATTGATTATAATTCATTTTAATGAACATCATCTTCTCCACATTTTCTGGATGTAACCTCGTACGCCGATTGCTGACAAGGTGAGCGGCGGCACTAAACACTCTTTCGGAGTACACACTTGTGGGAGGGCAACTTAGGTAGAATAAAGCCAGTTTGTGCAAGGGCCTCCAAATTGCCTCTTTTTCCTGCCAGTATAAGTACGGACTGTGTGACGTGCCTACTTGGATGCGGTCACTCATATAATCCTCCACCATTCTATCAATGTTGAGAGAATCATATGCAGTGACAGTAGACGACATGTCCGTAATCGTTGTCAGGTCCTTCAGTCCGGACCAGATGTCAGCATCAGCAGTCGCTCCAGACTGCCCTGCATCACCGCCAGCGGGTGGGCTCGGAATTCTGAGCCTTTTCCTCGCACCCCCAGTTGCGGGAGAATGTGAAGGAGGAGATGTTGACAGGTCGCGTTCCGCTTGACTTGACAATTTTGTCACCAGCAGGTCTTTCAACCCCAGCAGACCTGTGTCTGCCGGAAAGAGAGATCCAAGGTAGGCTTTAAATCTAGGATCGAGCACGGTGGCCAAAATGTAGTGCTCTGATTTCAACAGATTGACCACCCGTGAATCCTTGTTAAGCGAATTAAGGGCTGCATCCACAAGTCCCACATGCCTAGCGGAATCGCTCCGTGTTAGCTCCTTCTTCAATGCCTCCAGCTTCTTCTGCAAAAGCCTGATGAGGGGAATGACCTGACTCAGGCTGGCAGTGTCTGAACTGACTTCACGTGTGGCAAGTTCAAAGGGCATCAGAACCTTGCACAACGTTGAAATCATTCTCCACTGCACTTGAGACAGGTGCATTCCATCTCCTATATCGTGCTCAATTGTATAGGCTTGAATGGCCTTTTGCTGCTCCTCCAACCTCTGAAGCATATAGAGGGTTGAATTCCACCTCGTTACCACTTCTTGCTTCAGATGATGGCAGGGCAGGTTCAGTAGTTTTTGGTGGTGCTCCAGTCTTCTGTACGTGGTGCCTGTACGCCGAAAGTGTCCCGCAATTTTTCTGGCCACCGACAGCATCTCTTGCACGCCCCTGTCGTTTTTTAAAAAATTCTGCACCACCAAATTCAAGGTATGTGCAAAACATGGGACGTGCTGGAATTTGCCCATATTTAATGCACACACAATATTGCTGGCGTTGTCCGATGCCACAAATCCACAGGAGAGTCCAATTGGGGTAAGCCATTCCGCGATGATCTTCCTCAGTTGCCGTAAGAGGTTTTCAGCTGTGTGCGTATTCTGGAAAGCGGTGATACAAAGCGTAGCCTGCCTAGGAAAGAGTTGGCGTTTGCGAGATGCTGCTACTGGTGCCGCCGCTGCTGTTCTTGCGGCGGGAGTCCATACATCTACCCAGTGGGCTGTCACAGTCATATAGTCCTGACCCTGCCCTGCTCCACTTGTCCACATGTCCGTGGTTAAGTGGACATTGGGTACAACTGCATTTTTTAGGACACTGGTGAGTCTTTTTCTGACGTCCGTGTACATTCTCGGTATCGCCTGCCTAGAGAAGTGGAACCTAGATGGTATTTGGTAACGGGGGCACACTGCCTCAATAAATTGTCTAGTTCCCTGTGAACTAACGGCGGATACCGGACGCACGTCTAACACCAACATAGTTGTCAAGGACTCAGTTATCCGCTTTGCAGTAGGATGACTGCTGTGATATTTCATCTTCCTCGCAAAGGACTGTTGAACAGTCAATTGCTTACTGGAAGTAGTACAAGTGGGCTTACGACTTCCCCTCTGGGATGACCATCGACTCCCAGCGGCAACAACAGCAGCGCCAGCAGCAGTAGGCGTTACACGCAAGGATGCATCGGAGGAATCCCAGGCAGGAAAGGACTCGTCAGACTTGCCAGTGACATGGCCTGCAGGACTATTGGCATTCCTGGGGAAGGAGGAAATTGACACTGAGGGAGTTGGTGGGGTGGTTTGCGTGAGCTTGGTTACAAGAGGAAGGGATTTACTGGTCAGTGGACTGCTTCCGCTGTCACCCAAAGTTTTTGAACTTGTCACTGACTTATTATGAATGCGCTGCAGGTGACGTATAAGGGAGGATGTTCCGAGGTGGTTAACGTCCTTACCCCTACTTATTACAGCTTGACAAAGGGAACACACGGCTTGACACCTGTTGTCCGCATTTCTGGTGAAATACCTCCACACCGAAGAGCTGATTTTTTTGGTATTTTCACCTGGCATGTCAACGGCCATATTCCTCCCACGGACAACAGGTGTCTCCCCGGGTGCCTGACTTAAACAAACCACCTCACCATCAGAATCCTCCTGGTCAATTTCCTCCCCAGCGCCAGCAACACCCATATCCTCCTCATCCTGGTGTACTTCAACACTGACATCTTCAATCTGACTATCAGGAACTGGACTGCGGGTGCTCCTTCCAGCACTTGCAGGGGGCGTGCAAATAGTGGAAGGCGCATGCTCTTCACGTCCAGTGTTGGGAAGGTCAGGCATCGCAAACGACACAATTGGACTCTCCTTGTGGATTTGGGATTTCAAAGAACGCACAGTTCTTTGCGGTGCTTTTGCCAGCTTGAGTCTTTTCAGTTTTCTAGCGAGAGGCTGAGTGCTTCCATCCTCATGTGAAGCTGAACCACTAGCCATGAACATAGGCCAGGGCCTCAGCCGTTCCTTGCCACTCCGTGTGGTAAATGGCATATTGGCAAGTTTACGCTTCTCCTCCGACAATTTTATTTTAGGTTTTGGAGTCCTTTTTTTTCTGATATTTGGTGTTTTGGATTTGACATGCTCTGTACTATGACATTGGGCATCGGCCTTGGCAGACGACGTTGCTGGCATTTCATCGTCTCGGCCATGACTAGTGGCAGCAGCTTCAGCACGAGGTGGAAGTGGATCTTGATCTTTCCCTAATTTTGGAACCTCAACTTTTTTGTTCTCCATATTTTATAGGCAGAACTAAAAGGCACCTCAGGTAAACAATGGAGATGGATGGATTGGATAGTTTACTAGTATACAATTATGGACGGACTGCCACGGTTAGGTGGTATAAAAAAACCACGGTTAGGTGGTATATATTATAATAATAATACAATTATGGATGGACGGACTGCCTGCCGACTGCCGACACAGAGGTAGCCACAGCCGTGAACTACCGCACTGTACACTGGTTGATAAAGAGATAGTAGTATACTCGTAACAACTAGTATGACACTATGACGACGGTATAAAGAATGGAAAAAAAACCACGGTTAGGTGGTATATATTATAATAATAATACAATTATGGATGGACGGACTGCCTGCCGACTGCCGACACAGAGGTAGCCACAGCCGTGAACTACCGCACTGTACACTGGTTGATAAAGAGATAGTAGTATACTCGTAACAACTAGTATGACACTATGACGGTATAAAGAAAGAAAAAAAAATACCACGGTTAGGTGGTATATATTGTAATACAATTATGGATGGACGGACTGCCTGCCGAGTTCCGACTGCCGACACAGAGGTAGCCACAGCCGTGAACTACCGCACTGTACTGTGTCTGCTGCTAATATAGACTGGTTGATAAAGAGATAGTATACAATACATACAACAATGAATATACTACTATACTGGTGGTCAGGCACTGTGGTCACCACTAGTCACACTGGCAGTGGCACTCCTGCAACAAAAGTGTGCACTGTTTAATTTTAAATTAATATAATATTATGTACTCCTGGGGGCTCCTGCTATAACAACCTGCAGTGCTCCCCAGTCTCCCCCACAATTATTATAAGCTTTGCCTTTTATACATTGATGTGCAGCACACTGGGCTGAGCTGAGTGCACACAGACTGAGTCACACTGTGTGACTGGCTGCTGCTGTGTATCGTTTTTTTTCAGGCAGAGAACGGATATAGCAGAGAACGGATATATATTAAAATAAATAAAAGTTAACTAACAACAACTGCACTGGTCACTGTGGTAAACTCTGTCTGACTCTGCACAATCTCTCTCTCTCTTCTAATCTAATTTCTAATGGAGAGGACGCCAGCCACGTCCTCTCCCTATCAATCTCAATGCACGTGTGAAAATGGCGGCGACGCGCGGCTCCTTATATAGAATCCGAGTCTCGCGAGAATCCGACAGCGTCATGATGACGTTCGGGCGCGCTCGGGTTAACCGAGCAAGGCGGGAGGATCCGAGTCTGCTCGGACCCGTGAAAAAAACATGAAGTTCGTGCGGGTTCGGTTTCAGAGAAACCGAACCCGCTCATCTCTAGTAAGTATGTGTATATGGTGGTGTGTATGTATGCATTAAAGTTATACTTTCAAGGTGTGTGTGTAATGTCTTTATTGGGGTATTTTTTTAGTAGTAGTACTACAGGTACCAGCGGGCCCGGTTTTCCGCCGCATGCTGGTACTTGTGGTTCTCCAAGTACCAGCTTGCGGGGGAAGCTTGCTGGGACTTGTAGTACTGCTACTAAAAACATTATTCATTGCTTTCAACAAAGGCTATCAGCCCCCCATCCGCAGCCTATTGGATGGGGGGGACAGCCTCTGGCTTCACCCCTGGCCCTTGGGTGGCTGGGGGGGGGACCCCTTGATTGAAGGGGTCCCCACTCCCCCAGGGTACCCCGGCCAGGGGTGACTAGTTGGATATTTGATGCCACGGCCGCAAGGCACTGTATAAAAGTGACCCCCGGCTGTGGCATTATCTGTCCAGCTAGTGGAGCCCGGTGCTGGTTTCAAAAATACGGGGGACCCCTACGCTTTTTGTCCCCCGTATTTTTGGAACCAGGACAAGGCGCAGAGCCCGGTGCTGGTTGTTTAAATATGGGGGAACCCCTGTCAATTTTTTACCCATATTTTTGCAACCAGGACCGGCTCAAAGAGCCCGAGGCTGGTTTGGCTTAGGAGGGGGGACCCCACGCAATTTTTTTTTTAAGTTTAAACATTTTTTTTTTTTTTTTACAAGGTGAACAATGAAGCCCTGCATGGATCTCTCAGATCCGGCCGAGATTCATTGTATTAAAGTCGGCAGTGTTTTACAAGTCACTCACGTAAAACACTGCCTAAAAAAACGAATGACATCGACATCGGAAAACCCGAAAATGCAGAATACGGCAGCTTAGTAAATTAGTCGTAATCAATTCAAAAAGTTGCATATTTACACTTTCGATGTCATTCGTGATTGAACTTTGACCTCAAACGGGAAAATACGATTCTTAGTAAATTTACCCCACAGATGGCACAGGAACCAGGGGCACACTGAAACAAACAGATTGCTGAGTGATGGAACTATCCCTAACTGATCCTACTTGTTCTTCTGTCCTCCCTAGTGTGATGGAGGTGTTCCACTATGTCTGTTTTACTATCGGTGGCTGCGCGGCGCTCCAGACACTTCAGGTGTGATAGAGGCAGTGGGTCCATGGCTCCTGTCTGTCTCTCACGTGGACGAAGTGGGTACTACCGGCCACAGCAGTTCCTGACACGTCACTGTAGTAACTGCTTTAGGTGGCAGTGCAGCACCCACTAGTAGCAGCTGATAGCGGTGGGCGAGAGTGGTGAGCACCATCTAATTAGATGATGCCAACAGGGTGACTGTGGCTGTGCCCTGGGCAACAGCCCTGCTTTGCTGCCTTAGAACCACCACTGTCACCAGTGGAAGGGGGGACTAGATACATCTTTTTCACAAAAATATTTAAAAATATATTTTTAAAAAAACGTGTTTTAGACTAAAGTAAGTTTTAAAAAAATCTACAATTGTTTAGGTGACTTTTGGGGGGCGGTTAGTAAGTTACGTGTTTAAAAAAAATGGCAGATAGACTACAGAATCCTGTCCTAAGACTTTTTAGGTCACTGGGAATATGCTGCAAATTTGAAGACCTGTTTTGAAGCCTTTTCATCAGGTCTTCAAATGAAAGGTGTAATTCCCCATAATTCAGGCTGTGAAGCACAGATAGTTACTGCAGCACAAAGTAGGTGAGCTGTAAGATTGCCTTCTATCACTGACTTGCCTAATTAGAGTTTTAGGACGGAGATAAATAGCCCTTGACGCCTCACCTGCAGAACTAATGGCTAGATTCATTTGTTACCACTGCCAATGGCCAATTCTGGTCACACTGAAATGCATCTCACCCGAGGCTTGTGCAAGACACGGAAATAGACCAGAACACTGTGTTCTCGGAGACACGTTAAGATGATATGTGCTTTCCAGAAGCTTAATGTGTGTGAGAATAGTAGGACATAATGAGTTTACTCGCTGCGCTTTAACCTTGTCTATGTTAATCCCGCTGGGAACTATTTTTGTATACTTTCTGCGAAACTTGCCACCCACCTCCTCTCACCCGACCTACTTCTCATTTGTTCGCATCATCGGTCCTTAGAGAACAAAAATGATCTTAAATGGAGCAGCTGAGGCTTTGTGCGACGAGCGTAACATCACCTGCGTTTCAAGGAGCATTTAGATAATTGTGGTCATGAGCGTTGCCGGCACAGTAGAGGCCTAATGGCTCTGGGGCCATTATCCTGAAATACGGCTGATTACAAAGGGGTGGTATTGCTGTTGTGATAAACACATCCCTGCGGCAGAGCGTTTCCCACTGGTTAAATGAAAAATACTTCTTTTACTGTGTGATGCATCACTCTGAACCCAGCAGATTTGTATATTTTATTTTATTTTTTATCGTATAACTATTTCCACTGCTGTCAACGGAGAGATCTTGCCATTGGCGTAACGATTTCTAGAGGAAGTACGCCACCTATAAAAATGGACCTTTGCATGTGTTTTTGAGTGGTGGAACCAGGGCCACCAACAAACCCAACTTGGGTAAAAAGTGCCCTGTCTGTATGGAGACACTGCATGGTATAGTAATGGCAATTGCAGGCTGTACCATCGATGGTCCATGGGTTTAAATCATTGGTAGAAACCACCGATGTTCTAGCCATTGATGGCTGAGTGCTGTGTATGCGCAGACATCGGCCATTGTACTGGGACCGCTGATGTTTCTTCAGTATGGGGTGCCACTTGCCATTAGCCATAGACCATTGGTGGTTGCAAACCATTGTGGGTCGATGGCCATTCCTAGCATGGTCGCACAGTGGTAGCAGTGCTACCTCACAGCATCATGGGTTCAATTCCAACCTGGGATCTCTCTGTGTGGAGTTTTTATGTTATCCCCATGTTTGTGTGGGTTTCCTCATGATTCTCTGGTTTCCTCACACAATCCTCAAATACACCAGCGATTTAAAAAAAATGTAAAAAGATATTAGCTACAAATTTGATTTACATTTCGTAATGAAAAATATATATTGTAAGATATAATTATAGAAAGTGTTTTACCTCTGGGAAATCTCCCGTGTCTTTGGTAACTGCTGAGTATCTGACCTGCGGAGAGTACATTCCTGAGTCTGCCGTTGCCCTCTGCGGGAGAAAATGGAGAACTTCACATAACTTCATACAGTGGGAGTGAATCAAACAAATCAATGTTATGATTAAAAAAAAGTTAATCTTGATTTAAGCAAATGTAATTTTTATTTCAATGTGGCAGAAATACAAATTAACTAGACGTAGTTTCTTTGTGAGCCTGGTACCAAGTTGTACCTGAGGGCCACTGCATTGCGTTTAAGTTGGGAGGCATTGTATTGAGTTTGAGCTGGGGTGTACTGTATTGCGTTTGAGCTGGGGGACACTATTGCATTTGAGCTGGGGGGCCACTGTATTGCGCTTGAGCTGGGAGACAGTGTATTGAGTTTCAGCTGGGGGACACTGTATTGAGTTTGAGCTGAGGCCACTGTATTGAGTTTGAGCTGGGGGGGCACTATATTGCGTTTGAGCTGGGGGACACTGTATTGAGTTTGAGCTGGGGGGCACTGTATTGAGTTTGACCTGGGGGGCACTGAATTGAGTTTGAGCTGGGTGGCACTGTATTGAGCTTGAGCCGGGGGCACTGTTTTGCGGTTTAGCTGGGGAGCACTGTATTAACTTTGGTCTGGAAGACACTGTATTGAGTTTGAGCTGGGGGGCACTGTATTGAGTTTGAGCTGGGGGGCACTGTATTGAGTTTGAGCTGGGTGGCACTGTATTGAGCTTGAGCTGGGGGCACTGTATTGCGGTTTAGCTGGGAGGCACTGTATTGAGTTTGACCTGGAAGATACTGTATTGAGTTTGAGCTGGGGGGCACTGTATTGAGTTTGATCTGGGGGGCACTGTGCTGAGTTTGATCTGGGGGGGCACTGTACTGAGTTTGAGCTGGGGGACACCGTATTGCATTTGAGCTGGGGGGCAGTGTATTGAGTTTGAGCTGAGGGCACTGTATTACGGTTGAGTTGAGGAGCAGTGTGCTGAGTTTGAGCTAGAAGACACTGTATTGAGTTTAAGCTAGGGGGCACTGTAATGAAGTTAAGTTGGGGGGCACTGTATTGAGATTAAGATGGGGGGCACTGTTTTGAGTTTGAGCTGGAGGGCACTGTATTGAGGTTAAGCTGGGGGGGGGCACTGTATTGAGTTTGAGCTGGGGCTCTGTATTGAGTTTGAGCTGGGGGGGCACTGTATTGAGTTTGAGCTGGGGGGACACTGTATTGAGTTTGAGCTGGGGAGGCACTGTATTGAGTTTCAGAATTAGGCACTGTATTGCGGTTAAGCTGGGGGGCACTGTATTTAGTTTGAGCTGGGGGGCACTGTATTGCGTTTGAGCTGGGGGGGCACTGTATTGCATTTGAGCTGGGAGGTACTGTATTGTGTTTGGGCTGGGGGGAATTGTATTGAGTTTGAGCTGGGGGCATTGTATGGAGTTTGAGCTGGGGGGCACTGTATTGAGTTTGAGCTGGGGGGTCACTGTATTGAGTTTGAACTGGGGGAGCACTGTATGGAGTTTGAGCTGGGGGGCAGTGTATGGAGTTTGAGCTGGGGGGCACTGTACTGCGTTTGAGCTGGGGGGCACTGTATTGTGTTTGAGCTTGGGGGCAGTGTATGGAGTTTGAGCTGGGGGGCACTGTATTGAGTTTGAGCTGGGGGGGGGTCACTGTATTGATTTTGAGCTGGGAGATTTTGCTCTCACTGGGATAAAGACTTTTATGCGTCATTTGCTGAGATACCAATGATTGGGTTTTTTTAAAATGACTTTTACCACTTAGATTAACAGCGATAAATAAATAATGTATTGATGGAATTTATCAGAGCAGGTGATACTGGCCTAGAGAGGTGAGGGGCAACTGGCCAGATTTGGGGTTTTAGTTCCAAAACATCAATAATTATTAAAAACGTTACACCCCTCTCCCCCCACAAAAAATGTTAATATATATTTCTTGACAGAATAAAGCATTTTTTCTGTAATTTTCATCTGCTTTCACCATCCCTAGATACCCATAACAGAGCAAGTATTGCAACAGAACAGGTAGCGCTGCAATGTTGAATAAGTGACGCCCATGTCAAGCCGCACCAGCAACACCGTCTAGTGGTAGCGCCATCCCTGATTATCAATTCACTAGTGCCATCACAAGTGATTACACTATTAGTTCCTCAGCAGTGCACCCCATATACATCAACACTATCAATGCCTCCACACCTGGTTATATCATAGCCGTTCCCAGTCGCCTTTATTGCCGTAGTGGTACCAGTGGGGGGGCAATCAGGGTGCTCCCCCCTTTCCCTCCTCAGTGCTGTGCTTCCTTATACCGCACACTATACAGCGTGGTCTTGCTTCCGAGAGGCAGAGGGACCTGCCAGTCTGATTGTGTTTTAAACATATCAGAGCAGCCTGTCCTGTCTGCCACTCATGTAAGCTACCAGGCCCCCCAACACTCTCTGAGGTAAATTTACTAACGTTGGTTGTTTTTTTTTTAGAACTGGTGATGTTGCCTATAGCAACCAATCAGATTCTATCTATTATTTTCTAGAAGCAGCTAGAGAAATGTTAAGTAGAATCTGATTGGTTGCTATGAGCAACATCACAGTTGACTTATATAAAACCTCCTAAAGAGAACAATCAGATTCTATCATTTTATAGACTGTACTCGAATTTGGTTGGTTGCTATGGGCAACAGCTACGACAGTCCACGTTAGAAGTTTTGATACCCTAAGGCGGTCATTCCGAGTTGTTCGCTCGCTAGCAGTTTTTAGCAGCCGTACAAACGCTATGCCACCGCCCTCTGGGAATGTATTTTAGCTTAACAGAAGTGCGAACGAAAGGATCGCAGAGCGGCGGCAAAGTTTTTTTTGTGCAGTTTCAGAGTAGCTCAATACCTACTCAGCGCTTGTGATGACTTCAGACTGTTCAGTTCCTGTTTTGACGTCACAAACACGCCCTGCGTTTGCCCAGCCACGCCTGCGTTTTTCCGAACACTCCCTGAAAATGGTCAGTTGACACCCAGAAACGCCCACTTCCTGTCAATCACTCTGCAGCCACCAGTGCGATTGAAAAGCTTCGCTAGACCTTGTGTGAAACTACATTGTTTGTTGTAATAGTACGTCGCGCGTGCGCATTGCGCCGCATAAGCATGCGCAGAAGTGCAATTTTTTTGCCTCATCGCAGCACAGCGAACAAATGCAGCTAGCGATCAACTCGGAATGACCACCCAAGTCTCCATCAGGTGTAAAGGGTTAAGAAAAAGATAAGAAGGAAGGGAAGATTAATAAGACACCGGTGACTTTTTTTCATGCGGCGAGACCGACTTATACATAAATAAATAAAAAGCTCAATATTCCTTAACAAGCCAGTTATGTTTGCCATCTTACTGGCCTTATTTGGCTCCTGAGAGCCGTATACCTGACACCAATAGCTGCAGTATATACTTATTGCTGGAGATACACAGGCATAATAACTCGCGTCACCCCTGAGATTGGCAATAGAGCCGAAATGAACGAAAATACTGCAATCTGCGCGGCTTCAATGGGAAACGATGGTAATTGCAGCCCAAAAGCTGACATGCGGCCCAATTACAGCTTCCCAGTCAGCAGCCGCTCTCGTGGTACAATATCACTAATCTGTTGGACGAGACACAGCAATGATTTATATATCAATATTTACCTCCCTGGCTGCGAGTCCTCCTCCCTTTTGTGCAGCAGCTTGATCAGTTCAGGAACAGGGATGGGTGCAGCTACCTGGGCAATCTGCTTGTGTCAACAAGCTGGTCGTCACAGCAATGGTGGCAGCAGCAGCAGCAGGGCCTGGAAGGAGTGCTGCTTCCTGGAGACCTGAACACAACAAAGACCGTCTCCGTAATAAGCAGGGTATTGTCACCAAGACATGTCTGTGGCTGCTGCTGGGAACTGGATTAGAGAATGTGGGAGATTTTATCTGGCTGTTCGAGAACCAAAATAATCTATGTACTGTGACCAGACGCTCTGACATTAACTTTCGGTCTGGGTTCAGGTAACTGGACCCTATCAGGCACCTCCTACAGACGCCTCCTGCTGCATTTGAATATTAATTAGACGGAATTGCTCAATCGTATCCATCAGAGAGGTTGCTACCGGCGATAAACCCCGCTAAGGTTCCGCTGTGCATTAACATGGAGGCTGACTCATAGATGCACATAAGCCCGTTTAGTGGACGGATTTGATGATATTTAGCAAAGGTGCCTGCTGAGGAGGTGGGCACAGGCCAGTACGGGAGTTTCAGCGTCAGTGTAAGCTCAGATGCGCCTAACTTGCACCTGAAGGAGCGTAGCTGAGTGGCCACTGGGCACTGGCATGTGGGCTTAGTTCAGCGAGGGCATGGTGCGAGCGTGTTGTCCTGCATGGGGAAGAAACGAACCACCGTTCCTCGCCGTTGCAGCGTAATGCATAGGTATGCACCAGGCCAGCCATCACTAGCAATGCCCGTGGCACGTCTATCCTAAGCACGAATGCCCCACTCCCGCCCAGTTACCCATACTCCGCCATGAGTGGTGATACAGCTGAGAGGCGCCTGACTGTGAATCTGCCACAGTTGCTCAGCTACACAGCATTCACAGGGCTGCCTCTGTTGGTGGTGCAACATCCGTGACCCACCATCTTGGTGCATTCACTAATCCACCTCCCTGTCACCGCCCAGGAACGGCCTGCACTTTCCCAAGACATTACTGATACCGTGCGTGTCAGTCGCAACAGCGTCTTCATACGTACGCACTGGAACGCATGCGCCACACGAGTTTATAAGATGTTTGGTGCGCAGTAACAAAAAAACATGAATCTGGCCCGATGTGTGTCATGTGACAATGTTGGGAGGGCGGGGTAATAACATGTGACAAGGGGAACAACGGACGGTCACGCCACATTCAGCTATTATACCACAGTCTCTTCAATATTTTGCCGCTTCTCCATTACGAGAAAAAAAAAATGCTGAATATAATTTAATTTTAGCAGACTATTGACGTATGCTCCTGTATTGTAGTAATAGCAAAGCAACATATTGACTTAATATTTAATTAGTGAGGAGAAAAAGCCCAGCAGTCTCTTCCGTCTATTTGATAAAATTGCAGATGTCGCTTGGCACAATATCTCACTTCTTAGTGAGAATCCCCAGGCGGCAGATAGGGTTCATGCATTAATAAGTGTCTGCCTCCATCTCCACTGTAGTGCTTGATTAGGCACTGAAGTAATTAGGTGTCGGCACCTAACTGAGCAATACGTCCGCCATTGGCTGCCTGTTCGGAAAAGCTGAGGTGGATGTCAACGCTCTGTCGACATACTCTGTTTATCAAAATGCTGGAGGGATTATCTGCATCACTCTCTGAAGATCTTTTCCTCTCAGTTGTTCCAATTTACTGTAATGCTTATAGGGAAAGGTACTAATTAAATTAAATTCAATACAATGCAGTTGTTAAAAGTACAAAGGCAAATGTATTGAAATATTGCTTTTTATGTTGTCTTGGAAAGTGCACAAGTTTAGGACATGATTACATTCACCACAGATAGATGGTGGGGCCGACCCTTGCAGCCTCTGCAAGCCACTTCCAACTGGCACTCTACAGATGTTCAGCTCATTATCACTTTTCTCGTAAGGTCTGTCCCTCCTCTGCTCTCTCTCCTATTATCAATGAACTCCTTCATCCCAGCACAGCAAGCAGCTACACTGGCTGATCCCTACTTGCCCTCTATGGACAATGTGAAAGAGGATCCTGAGCCATCCTCCTCCAATGGCTCAACCTCCCCAAATAGCGATTGCACAGGTCCATAGTGCACGGACCTTGCATTGTCACACCTGATCAGCGGGATTTAAAGCAGTGGATTTTTTAAAGGCAAAACCAATCATTAGTATATTTGCCTATTATTCCCTTTTGTAAGCACGTCCTTCTCCAGGACACATGCCAAATATCAATTGTACTTGGAAATTATGTATTTTAAAAATCCATATTCTTTTACAGCTTGTTAACTGACCAGGTAAGAATTGTGAAATGTGGTGTCATAATGTGGCCACTAGAGGCACTGTTCCCTTTGTCTATTGGGCAGATTCAATGAAATTGCAATCTTACGCGATCTGGGGCTGCGCACATACCGGGTAATTAATTACCGTATGAAAGCTTCTCTCGTCCTTCGCTCACACCTCTAAGGGACGCAAGCAATAACAAGCAAGGCTTTCCTGCCCGGATAAACCACCTGGTCATTTCCCTGCCTTTTGGAACCTCATAGCTTATTGAATCTGACCCTATGGCTGATCCACATCATCTTATCTAGGAGATCCAAATGGCAGAACCTATTTCTGCTATCCAAATATATATATATATATATATATATATATATATATATATATATATATATACAGAAGCAGGAATCAGCGGCACTCAGCAGGCTAGGTATTGGTTTAAACAACCTTTAATTCGGTCCTACGCCGTTTCGGGGACGACACCCCGTCTTCAGGGTCAAATCATACACAAGTGCAACAACACAAACAAACCATATATACCCTTCCTAATGAACACTCAGTACAGGGATTCAACTCACCTGTCCGGGCGCCGGCGGAGCCGTCACGTGCTGCTGCGAGCTGTGACCGTCGCGGGGTACTGACGTCACTGTAGTGCGTCGGTCAGGAGGCCAATCACGGGCATATGAATCCCGTTGCTAGGTAACCCCTGACAGGCGGTATCGCGGATTACGTTTCCCTTCGCTATGTGCTATACTCACAGTGCACTGACGTCCGTCGGAAGCACCTACAAGGAGCCAATCTCTGTTCAGCATGTCCCGGTTACTAGGCAACCCCTATAAAAAGAAAACAACAACAATAACACTGTCAAAAACTAAAAAAAACAATAACCTTATAAAATGCCCAGTGAACTAGACATGACTAACAAACACCAAACAGTAAAAAGTTAAAAAACACAGATTGGGATAACGATAACCAGCAATGATTTCCTACCCTTATGTTAAACATATATTGGCTAAATACCAATTTAATGCATGTCCGTAAACATACCTACTGTCATAAACAACCTTTAAGGGGCAATCTTAATACTAGGTAGTATAGAGCAAATGACTGTTGGGCCTTTTATCAACTTGGTATGGCTAACTAAAGAAAACATTGGAGGCCCAGGGACTCATTCAAGCCCCGTGGGGACAACGTGTTAAGCGTAAAGATCCATCTACTTTCACGTTGTAGAAGGATCTTGTTGCGGTCCCCTCCCCGGTGAGATGAAGGGACGTGATCAATAATTATAGCACGCATACTGGCTACCGAATGTCTTGCCTGTATGCAGTGTCAGGCCACCGGTTGTTCGCTAGACCCCTTCTCCAATGCTAATTTGATGGCACTGCGATGCAGTGCCATCCTCTCTCGGAACTGCCTCTGGGTCTTGCCCACATAGGCGAGTCCACAGGGGCACTTCAGCATGTAGATTACATGGGTGGTGGTACATGTTACTCGATGTTGTATTTTAAATTTCTTCCCTGTCTGCGGGTGACTGAACGTAGTGCCCATCATGAGTGTATTACACGTTGAGCAACCTAAACATCGGTAACAGCCAACTTTAGGGCGTAAGAAGTGCGATTGCACCGATTTGGTTAAAGGAAAAATGTCTAACTTTACCACTCGATCAGCTATGCTTTTCCCCCTTGTATAACTGGGGAGTAACCTGGTACCTGTTAGAGCTGGCAGTGAACGATCTGAGTTGACTATCGGCCACAACTTCTTAGCTCGTTTAGTTATAGTTGCAGTGGCTGTAGTATACTGATTAACCCACGGGATCCTTGGGGTCTGTTGCGTCACATCTAATGTAGATTTGCTGTTCAATAAAGATTCTCTCGAATGGCTCAAGGCCTTGGATTTATTTAATAAGAGATCTGCCCGTGGATAGCCACGTGCTTCAAACTTAGTGACTATCTGATCCATGGTCTCAATGGTCTGTTGTGGGTCGGAGATAATTCTCCTGGCCCGCAGTAATTGGGAATATGGCAAACCCTTTTGTGTGGGAAGTGGATGAAAACTATCATGATGTAATACCGAATTCCTATCCGTGGGTTTAGCATATAAATTTGTCCGTATAGAGCCATCAACAATAGAGATGGCCACATCAAGAAAATGCACCTGTTGTTCGGAGATCTGATACGTAAATTTAACTGGACTTCCCGTGGCGTTATGTTCCTCCAATAAACTAATCAAGGTCTGTACTGGACCTGACCAAAAAAATCAAAAGGTCATCTATGTAGCATTGACATTTGACCCTACTGGACAATACAAGAGGGAATTAGACACTCTACTGTCACAGTGTGTAACAGCGGGTACTTTGACCGCTGATCAGGTGCAAGCTATGACAGTGGATTATCCGACTGTACCTTTATTTTATACAGTGCCTAAAGTCCATAAGTCTTTAATGAAACCCCCGGGCCGACCCATTGTGTCGGCGAGAAATTCTTTATATCACCCAGTCTCTATTTTTTTAGATGCATATCTAATTCTAAACCCTTGTATTCAAGCAGTTTCTTCATACTTGAAGGATACTACAGCATTACTATTACTTTTACAGAAGTTAACTGTTCCATCTGGTAAGCTGACTTTATGTAGTGCTGACGTTACCAGTCTCTACACCTGCATACCAGATTTAGCAGGTGTGGAGGCGGTACGATCTTTGATTACAGATAATCCCTTGTACACAGGTCCCACAATAGAGGTATTCTTACAACTGTTAACCCTTGTATTAACACGGAATTATTTTTCCTTTAATGGCCGGATATACCTGCAGCTAGCGGGATGTGCGATGGGGTCCCCCGTGGCCCCATCGTACGCTAATGCTTACATGTACCTTATAGAATCACAATTGTTCGGTTCCATCACAGGGTCATCTATGTGTCTCTATCAGAGATACATAGATGACCTTTTGATTTTTTGGTCAGGTCCAGTACAGACCTTGATTAGTTTATTGGAGGAACATAACGCCACGGGAAGTCCAGTTAAATTTACGTATCAGATCTCCGAACGACAGGTGCATTTTCTTGATGTGGCCATCTCTATTGTTGATGGCTCTATACGGACAAATTTATATGCTAAACCCACGGATAGGAATTCGGTATTACATCATGATAGTTTTCATCCACTTCCCACACAAAAGGGTTTGCCATATTCCCAATTACTGCGGGCCAGGAGAATTATCTCAGACCCACAACAGACCATTGAGACCATGGATCAGATAGTCACTAAGTTTGAAGCACGTGGCTATCCACGGGCAGATCTCTTATTAAATAAATCCAAGGCCTTGAGCCATTCGAGAGAATCTTTATTGAACAGCAAATCTACATTAGATGTGACGCAACAGACCCCAAGGATCCCGTGGGTTAATCAGTATACTACAGCCACTGCAACTATAACTAAACGAGCTAAGAAGTTGTGGCCGATAGTCAACTCAGATCGTTCACTGCCAGCTCTAACAGGTACCAGGTTACTCCCCAGTTATACAAGGGGGAAAAGCATAGCTGATCGAGTGGTAAAGTTAGACATTTTTCCTTTAACCAAATCGGTGCAATCGCACTTCTTACGCCCTAAAGTTGGCTGTTACCGATGTTTAGGTTGCTCAACGTGTAATACACTCATGATGGGCACTACGTTCAGTCACCCGCAGACAGGGAAGAAATTTAAAATACAACATCGAGTAACATGTACCACCACCCATGTAATCTACATGCTGAAGTGCCCCTGTGGACTCGCCTATGTGGGCAAGACCCAGAGGCAGTTCCGAGAGAGGATGGCACTGCATCGCAGTGCCATCAAATTAGCATTGGAGAAGGGGTCTAGCGAACAACCGGTGGCCCGACACTGCATACAGGCAAGACATTCGGTAGCCAGTATGCATGCTATAATTATTGATCACGTCCCTTCATCTCACCGGGGAGGGGACCGCAACAAGATCCTTCTACAACGTGAAAGTAGATGGATCTTTACGCTTAACACGTTGTCCCCACGGGGCTTGAATGAGTCCCTGGGCCTCCAATGTTTTCTTTAGTTAGCCATACCAAGTTGATAAAAGGCCCAACAGTCATTTGCTCTATACTACCTAGTATTAAGATTGCCCCTTAAAGGTTGTTTATGACAGTAGGTATGTTTACGGACATGCATTAAATTGGTATTTAGCCAATATATGTTTAACATAAGGGTAGGAAATCATTGCTGGTTATCGTTATCCCAATCTGTGTTTTTTAACTTTTTACTGTTTGGTGTTTGTTAGTCATGTCTAGTTCACTGGGCATTTTATAAGGTTATTGTTTTTTTAGTTTTTGACAGTGTTATTGTTGTTGTTTTCTTTTTATAGGGGTTGCCTAGTAACCGGGACATGCTGAACAGAGATTGGCTCCTTGTGGGTGCTTCCGACGGACGTCTGTGCACTGTGAGTATAGCACATAGCGAAGGGAAACGTCATCCGCGATACCGCCTGTCAGGGGTTACCTAGCAACGGGATTCATATGCCCGTGATTGGCCTCCTGACCGACGCACTACAGTGACGTCAGTACCCCGCGACGGTGACAGCTCGCAGCAGCACGTGACGGCTCCGCCGGCGCCCGGACAGGTGAGTTGAATCCCTGTACTGAGTGTTCATTAGGAAGGGTATATATGGTTTGTTTGTGTTGTTGCACTTGTGTATGATTTGTCCCTGAAGACGGGGTGTCGTCCCCGAAACGGCGTAGGACCGAATTAAAGGTTGTTTAAACCAATACCTAGCCTGCTGAGTGCCGCTGATTCCTGCTTCTGTACATTGGATCTTGCTTTAGATCACAGAAGGCACCGCAGCAAGTAATCTTCTATACCCTTCTGAGTGCCGAACCTAACCGATACCTATATATATATATACCTGTGTGCAGAACGACGTGTGTGCGGGTTCAGTGTGTGTGACCAGCGGACGGGATGCTGGTGGTCCCAATACCGATGCCGGCATCCCGATCTTTTAAATCCCCACAGGGGCGAGGAAAGTATGTTTTCCCCTCCCCCCGAACCCCCCTCCCCGCAGCCTAACACTAACCTCCCCCCAGTGGTGCCTAATCCCAACCCCCCCAGTGGTGCCTAACCCTAACCCCCCTTCCCTGCAGCCTAACCCTCACCCTAGTGCCTAACCTCCCCCGGTGGTGCATAACCCTAACCCTCCCTTCCTGCAGCCCAACCCTAACCTCCCCCTTAGTGCCTAACCCTAACCTCCCCCTGGTGGTGCATAACCCTAAACTACCTTCCCCGAAGCCTAACCCTAACCACCCCTTTAGTGCCTAACCCTAACCTCCCCCTGGTGGTGCATAACCCTAAACTACCTTTCCCGAAGCCTAACCCTAACCACCCCTTTAGTGCCTAACCCTAACCTCCCCCTGGTGCTGCATAACCCTTTCTTCCTGCAGCCCAACTCTAACTTTCCCCTTTAGTGTTTAACCCTAACCTTTCCCCGGTGGTGCCTAACCCTAACCTTCCCTCCATGCAGCCTAACCCTAACCCCCCCCCCTCCCCCTTAGTTCCTAACCATAACCTCCCCCTGTTGGTGCCTACCCCCCCCCCCCCCCCCCCTCTCTGCAGCCCAACCTCCCCTACCCCACTCAGGGCTGTCTTAGCAGTGTAGGCCCCTGGGCAAAGCAATACACTGGGGCCCCTACTCATCCTCCAGCCAGGGTTGGACTGGCCCACCGGGGTTCTGGGGAAACCCCTGGTGGGCCCCATTGCTGAGGGCCCGACCCCTCCTCTGGGGATCAGGTTCTAGATTGTGCACTTCAATTATACATATGTTAATGCACAGAACTATGGTGCACTTTTTACATTGCATAGCTGTTATTAATCTGGTACATTATCATGCATGGACTATATTTATCAATGGCCACACCCCTAAGTATGGGCCCCTACCACTGCATTTGCCCTGTGGGCCCTTTATGCCCCAGTCCGACACTGCCTCCAGCGGTAGGGGTGGGGGGTGCAATCAGCTGCAGCTTTGATGTCCTGCGGGCGGTAGAGGGTGTTCTATCTTCTGCTCAGCATGTAGGACCTGGAGCAGCAATTTCTGTGAATTACTCCTTTACTGCACAGATGGGGCGGGAGGGAGGACACTAAACTGTAGACGGGGGCATTGGGCTGGATGAAGGGGCCCCGGTACATGACTTCCAGGGTGGTAGGGGTGTTTAATAAGTAGTGGAGGGGTGGATAGTGGAGTGGGCTCAATATTCATCATTTTCTGGTGGGAGGGCAGCTTACTTGGCTGCAGATATCTCCAGTTCCGGGAAATAGATTTCTTAGCATTCAATGGGATAAAAAATATAGAGTCCCACTTGTCAGGAGGTACTGGAGACACCTTTCAGGAGGTACTGGAGACACCTTTCAGGAGGTTCTGGGGACCTGGGGACCAGAGTTCAGGAGCCAGAGCAATCCACCTACGAAAATATAAAACTGCATACCAGGCGTGTGGAGCTGGAGCAGGGAGCAGCTTCTGGAAGGCTGATATCTCTGGTTCTGGGCATAGTAGAGACAAGCTGCCAGTGTCCACCAAAAGGGGAGATTCCCAGCTTTTGCAGTATAACCTTAGAAAATCTCTAAGGGGTGTATTTACTAAGCCTTGGGCGGAGATAAAGTGGACGGAGATAAAGTACCAGCCAATCAGCTCCTAACTGCCATGTCACAGGCTGTGTTTGAAACATGACAATTGGGAGCTGATTGGCTAGTACTTTATCTCCGTCTAAGGCTTAATAAATACACCCCTTTGTCAAATAGAACCCGAGATACCTGGCTGGGAAGAGCAATTAACAGGCTGGGATGGGGACCACTGCTTTGAAGTCGGATATCTCCGGTTCCCCAGGGCCGATTTAAAAAAAATCTGGTACCCCTGGAAAAGTGTACCCTCAGCTATCGCCTAGGACCCTTATACTCCTGGGGCCCTTGGGCAACTGCCCATTATGCCTATACGAAAAGACTTCCCTGCACCGCCTAACCCTTACCTCCCGGATGGCGCCTAAACCTATCCCCCCCCCCCCCACCCCCAAGTAACCCGTGCCAGAGAAGGACCGCCTTGTGTCCAGGGACGGAGGTAAGTAACTGAGACCCTGTGCTGATATTCCTGACATTGCGTCCTAGAAATGAATAACATGACCTTTAGATGATGTATATTCCTATCCCATGATCATTAGCGACAGCGGGAGCAGTAGGTGCCCTGAGTTATGGAGCGAGGGAGATCCCCACTGGGAATAAGCCCCTTCAGGAACAAATGGGAAAGCAGAACCATAAGGCGTTAAATCGTGAGAAAAAAATCAGACCCATAATTGCAAAATGGCAAAATCATTAACATTTAATGCAGATGCTCCCGAGCCATTCATCATACACATGTGAATGATCGCTGTAAATGAAGATGAATTCAGCGGCTTCCTTCAGTATCTCATTACTCTAATTGGTGTTTCCAGTCATGTTTAAATTGATTAATAATGATACATTTTTTACATGAAATAATAACAGAGTGATCCTGGGGGTAGGGATATGGATTTTCTATAATGCTGCCGGGAATATATGTATTGGCAATGAGTCTCCTCGGCTGCAGGATCACATCCAGACACTGTTTCCCAGGATTCCGCCTGTTATTCCTCCTGCCCCGGGCCGGCCTAGTAGCGACAGAGTAAAGGGCTCGGCAATGGTTTATATAGAAAGCCCTACTGGACAGTAAGGGCCCCCATACATCTGTGATTGGTTGTCGCAATTTCCCTAAGCCCCAACGTCCGGGCCTTTGAATTGGGAATAATCAATAAATTTAAAAATCTCGATTCCCTGATCCCAACCGAAAACGTTCCGGACGGGCAAATCAGGGAAGTTTATCTTCAAGAATTTCCCTGATTCCCCAACAGATCGCCGTTCATCGATGACCGCTGGTCGGCAGTAACAGTTGCACCGGGGAATTAGGGAAATGGCCAGAAATGAAGCATGAGCCGTTCTATGTCCTGGCTGTGGTGACTGTTACCAAGAATGTGTAACCCTACAGAGTGACCCTGCGCTTTCCACATATATAGCAGAGGCCTGTTTTCTCCCTTAGAGTACCTATCCCTAACCCCAGCCTATCCCTAACTGCGGCCTAACCCTAACTGCAGCCTATCCCTAACCCCAGCCTATCTCTAACCCAGCCTATCCGTATCTACGGCCTAACCCTAACTGCGGCCTATCCCTAACCCCAGCCTATACCTAACTGCGGCCTATCCCTAACCCCGGCCTATCCCTAACCCCAGCCTATCCCTAACTGCGGCCTAACCCTAACTGCAGCCTATCCATAACCCCAGCCTATCCCTAACTGCAGACTATCCCTAACCCCAGCCTATCCCTAACCCTAGCCTATCCCTAACTGCGGCCTAGCCCTAACTGCGGCCTATCTCTAACCCCAGCCTATCCCTAACTGCGACCTAACCCTAACTGCGGCCTATCCCTAACCCCAGCCTATCCCTCACTGCGGCCTATCCCTAACCCCAGCCTATCCCTAACTGTGACCTAACCCTAACTGCGACCTATCTCTAACCCCAGCCTATCCCTCACTGCGGCCTATCCCTAACCCCAGCCTATCCCTAACTGCGGCCTAACCCCAGCCTATCCCTAACTTCGGCCTAACCCTAACTGCAGCCTATCCCTAACCCCAGCCTATCCCTAACTGCAGACTATCCCTAACCCCAGCTTATCCCTAACCCCAGCCTATCCCTAACTGCGGCCTAACCCTAACTGCGGCCTATCTCTAACTGCAGCCTATCCCTAACTGCAGCCTGTCCCTAACCCCAGCCTATCCCTAACGGCAGCCTAGCCCTAACTGCGGCCCATTACCTAACCTCAGCCTATCCCTAAATGCGGCCTAACCTCAACTGCGGCTTATCCCTAACGGCGGCCTCACCCTAACCCCAGCCTATCTCTATCTGCAGCCTAACCCTAACTGTGGCCTATCTCTAACCCCAGCCTATCCCTAACTGTGACCTAACCCTAATTGCGGCCTATCTCTAACCCCAGCCTATCCCTAACTGCGGCCTATCCCTAACCCCAGCCTATCCCTAACTGTAACCTAACCCTAACTGCGGCCTATCTCTAACCCCAGCCTATCCCTAACTGCGGCCTATCCCTAACCCCAGCCTATCCCTAACTGTGACCTAACCCTAACTGCGGCCTATCTCTAACCCCAGCCTATCCCTAACTGCGGCCTATCCCTAACCCCAGCCTATCCCTCACTGCGGCCTATCCCTAACCCCAGCCTATCCCTAACTGTGACCTAACCCTAACTGCGGCCTATCTCTAACCCCAGCCTATCCCTCACTGCGGCCTAACCCTAACCCCAGCCTATCCCTAACTGCGGCCTAACCCCGGCCTATCCCTAACTTCGGCCTAACCCTAACTGCAGCCTATCCCTAACCCCAGCCTATCCCTAACTGCAGACTATCCCTAACCCCAGCTTATCCCTAACCCCAGCCTATCCCTAACTGCGGCCTAGCCCTAACTGCGGCCTATCTCTAACCCCAGCCTATCCCTAACTGCGACCTAACCCTAACTGCGGCCTATCCCTAACCCCAGCCTATCCCTAACTGCGGCCTATCCCTAACTGCGGCCTAACCCTAACTGCGGCCTATCCCTAACTGTGGCCTATCGCTAACCCCAGACTATCCCTAACTGCGGCCTATCGCTAACTGTGGCCTATCGCTAACCCCAGCCTATCCCTAACTGCGGCCTATCGCTAACCCAAGCCTATCCCTAACTGCGGCCTATCCCTAACCCCAAGCCTATCCCTAACTGCGGCCTATCTCTAACCCCAGCCTATCCCTCACTGCGGCCTATCCCTAACCCCAGCCTATCCCTCACAGCGGCCTATCCCTAACCCCAGCCTATCCCTAACTGCAGCCTAACCTCAGCCTATCCCTAGCTGCTGCCTATCCCTAACTGCGGCCTATCCCTAACCCCAGCCTATCCCTAACTGTGACCTAACCCTAACTGCGGCCTATCCCTAACCCCAGCCTATCCCTAACTGTGGCCTAACCCTACGCTAACCACAGCCTCACCTTAACCGCAGCCTAACCCTAACTGCAGCCTAATCCTACCTTATCCCCAGACTATCCCTAACCGCAGCAAAAGGTTGACAGCTTAAAATGGTCACATGACAAGGGTTGACACAAATTTTTTTTATTTTTATAATTTTTTTCAACCTTTTCATCCTTTACCATCCACGTGGACTACGACTGGGAGTAGTAAGCTGTGCGTGCGCAGCGGTAACGGAGCGAGGCACCTCGCCCGAAGCGTGGCGAGTGTAGGGCTGTACACTAATTGGGGTAACTCACTGATGGCCATCCCTACACATTGACCTATTGACCCTGTCGACCATTTGACCCCGTCGACCACTTGAATGTCGGCCATATGGGGTTGACCTATTGACTGCCGGCCGAATACCGGTCGACCCAATGATACACACCCATCACGATCTCGGCTAGAGCAACAGCAAGAAACATTGAGCAGCGTGTACCGGGACTTTTTTTGTTAACCTTTAAAATCTGGGCGGTGTTTTTGCCTCACCCTGTAGTTATTATTTATTAATCAATGACTTGTAGTAATATATACAGATATGCTTATATGCATGTTGAAAGAGGACACATCTACAGTATTTCTACGTGTATCTAAAATGGACAACCGTTATGTGCAGAACAATGTAACAGCACCACCCAGTGGCCACGTTAGGAAATTATAAAAATATATATATTCAGTATATAATGCAACAAAATATTATTATTATTATTATTATTATTATTATTATTATTATTAATATTATTATTATTATTATTTCTATTATTATTACATTTTATTTATAGGGCGCCACAAGTGTTTGGCAGCGCCGTACAACGGACAGTACAGGGAGACAAAACTTAGCATAACAGTAAATAAATACCAAAAATGGAGTGCAGGTAACAAAGAGCACCACAATTCTCAAAACATAATACAGCTTATATGTAAGTAGTGAGGGAGTAATCATTGTACTACTTGGGGCTGGCGGCCATAGATAGAGATGAGCCTTTACCAGTAGGAGAAAAAGCGGGTAAAGATGGTCGCTGAGTGAAATGTGTCGAGAAGATGGCTTAGACAACAAGAGGAAAGAGGGGCCTGCTCTGAAGAGCTAACAATCTAGTGGGGAGGGGCGACAGACAGATGACATGAGGTGCAAGCAAGCAGGAGGAGAGGTGCCGGTCATCAGCCGACCGTAGTGGGCGGGAGGGAGTATGAAGGGAGAGGAGGTTGGAGATGTAGGGAGCAGTGGAATTAGAGATGGCCATGTATGTGAGGGTGAGGAGTTTGAAGAGGATTCTGTAGGGGAATGGGAGCCAGTGTAGATTTTGGTGAAGGGGAGTGGCAGAAGTGGAGCGGCAGGAGAGGAAGATGAGCCTAGCTGCAGAGTTGAGGACAGATTGGAGGGGAGCGAGGTGGGAGCAAGTGAGGCCAGTGAGGAGAACATTGCAGTAGTCAAGTCGTGAGATGGCCAGTGAGTGGATGATAAGTTTAGTTGCACTCTGGGAGAGAAATGGCCTGATGCGAGCAATGTTGCGTAGCTGGAACCGACAAGATTGTGCCAGAGCTTGGATGTAGGGTGCAAAGGAGAGGGAGGAGTCAAGAGTGACTCCCAGGCAGCAGAGTTGGGGAATGGGGGAGATGATAGTGTTGAAACAGTGATAGAGATATTTGTAGGGGGTGTTGCTCTGGCTGGGGGAAAGATAATGAGTTCAGTTTTGTCCATGTTGAGCTTCAGAGAGCGCTCAGACATCCAGGAGGAGATGGCAGAGAGGCAGCTGGAGACCTGAGAGAGGACTGTCAAAGTCAGAAAAATGTCTCAATGCACGTTGCCATATTTGCACCGCACACTGGTCCGTGCTGCGCATGCGTACGCTCTCCCGTGGAAGCGCATACCCGCAATAGCATGCACTCGCACGCGCAGTATGCGCATTTACGGTAGAGTTTATGTGATCGTAGCGTGCGACTCATTAGTTACAAATGTTCACAATTAATGTAGTTTATAGATCATGATCCCTTTGATAGTTTCTGTAAGTTTGGTTAAAGTATAATGTCCCAGAGCTGAGGAATCCCTCTTTGCATCGTACGAAGGGTTTAACAGGAATCATACAGCAGTGTTTGGTACCCATCGGAAGAGTATTTGATTAGCAATATTCCGGTGTTGGTTTGGAGCGTATTAATCGCTCGTGCGAATAGTTATGGACATAAGAAGTTTATGTCCATTTCTATGATTTGCACATACTCAGGTATGCGGCGGGAAACCCAGTTTCCCACCCACCTGAGCTGTTGGAAATCGTCACAGCCCACCTGTATGAATCACCCTATGACCTTTTGTTATGATGCAGGGCCGAATTCCTTCGGCCAATGGACAATGGGATTGTAGGACCAGGAGATTGCATTGTGTGTGGAGCATAAATAGGCAGGCCGACCACATCCAGCTCTCACTCTCTCATCAACGGTTATCTGCTGATAATCGGGAGCTGGATATCGAGGCGCTGGCGATCATACCCTTTGTGCGTAAGTTCTCTCCATAATCATTGTCTTTCTGCGAGCCAATCTCTCTCTCTCTATCTCTCTCTCTCTCCTCTTTTTCTCTTAAATACCTTATAGTATTATAGTATTGTATCGTATTGCATTTAGGTCAGTGTAGTATTGTCTTTTTGTATTTATTGTTTAGTTCTGTGGTTAGGAAGTCTCTGTTATATTGTAGTGTATCATATGTACTGTTATCCCCTTTTACAAGTATTCTAGATATAATACAGTTAATAGGCCTTGGAAACCTAAACCAGTATCTGTGTATTTACTATAGTGTTAAGTGTTCACTTGAGCGTCGGTGACGCTCAAATAGCTTTTGTAGATAGTCAGGTTACACAAGGTTGCATTTACACCCTGTATTCACATTAAGGTATTCTGTGTGTTTCGTCGGTATAAGGTTTAACATAAAGGTATAGTGTTGTGAGCGTCTGCACCGCTGGTGACCTCCTCGTGGTCTCTAGCGTATGCTACGTTACAGCGAATCTTTCCCCTAGACATAACCAATAACGTGTCCTGTGATCACTGGGCCGTGAGCGAACGTGACGCTTGAGCGTCTCGCCTACGGCTGAGCGATCGTTACGCAAATAGCGTATCATTACGGTATTTCTTAAATAAACAGCGTACAGTGTTCTTAGCTTCATAAGGGTTGTTTATACGACAAGGAATTTAGCATTGTCAATTGCGGGCTCGTCCGGTCCTTTTCACATCTGCACTAGGTAGATCAGCAGACGTTATCCCCCAGCAAAAGGGTGGGAGGTTGTCTCGCAGTTGCTGACGGGATAAGCGTCTGCTTCGCTTAGACAAAGAGTGCTGAAGGAACCCGGTAACCGGAAGTAAGAACAAAACGCTTGTGTCTTTTAAAACTGTTTATTTTTCTTTTGTCTTGCGTACGCATACATTTATCTGCATTTCTTTTTCAAATTTCGTATATCACTATTCCTGTTTGCCAATTTTTTTTTTATAGTTGATAGAAAGTGCTAAAAAAGAGATTTGCTGTTATTTAAAAGTAGAGGTAATAGTTAAAGTATAGAACAAACACACGGTTTGTCTGAGATACAAGGCAGTCAGTGTGGATTGCGGTAGATGATCAGGGATCATCTACATTGATAAATAAATATATTGTGTTACGGTGGATCCTTTGCATTGCGTACACGTGTCGCTAACAAAGACTAGCGCACGCAATCCAAAAGGCAGACGCACGCAGCGTTCATTACGCAACGTAGCGTCTGGTTACGCCCACGTAGCCCAAGTCACGAAAAGCGATAATTAGCGAAAAGCGATAATTAGCGCAAAGCGATAATTAGCGCAAAAGCGATAAGTAACGCACAGCGGTAGATAACGCGACGCGGTAAATAACGCAAATCTATTTTTTTGGAAAATCTGAAATTTAGTTTAACAGATCCTGCTCCTAATTGGTAACACTTTTGGCCTGAAGACAATTTCTGCGCAGAAATAGATATAGAAACAAAGTGTACATGTGTTGAGTGAGTGTGTTTTGTATACAAAAGTTTATATAACTTTAAGGTGGAACCAAAAGGAAAGTCGGGTACTCGTCAAGGAACATACGTGTAAGTGACATATACGGTGGCCAGGGAGGCATCTCTGGTTAAATAATATTTGAGCATTAGAGTATAGCGGACCATAAGGTAACAAGACCAGGAGGTCATAAGGAACAAGACCAGGAGGTCGTAAGGTAAAAGGTCCGCTATAAAAGTCCAGTGGCACAACGCCTGGGGTGTTGGTGCAGAACCCATATAGGCCATAAGCTCTTGCTGAAGGAATCGCGGCCGGAAACATCGATTCCATTGATCTTTCAGTACATGACAAGTAGTGCTCGTGTACCGAACGATTGGACCACACGTAATTGTGTGCAGTAGTTAGTAATCTGACCTAAATACCATTAGAGTAAAGTGGTCACAAACGCTATTTGTACATTCTGACGTGATTTGTGTAATTTTTTATTTTTGGAAGGGAAGTTCGCTGGTCACTCAGGAACTATCTAACAACCCCAACTTTACTGGAAAGAGTAAGTGTCCTGCGGGTAACCCTCATATGTTCCAGTAAACTGAAGGTTCCATAGGGGCCCTGTATCGAGTACGCTGGCATCATAACGGTGTTTACAGGTCGTATTGGTCGAGGTGGGCGAGTGAGTGGGGTACTCGGTAAACCGCCACCGCCGGCCTACTGTGGAGTAATTTGGTTGTCTGTAAAGGCTTGCTGAAAACCTTGATACAGAAAATCCAAGGAGGACTAAGCAACACCTACAGACTATGGGGGCCAGTTGCTCAGGTAGGGGGCGATCAACCCTGGTTCAGGTTGATTCTGTGAACCGACCAGTTGGGTCGGCACGATATGTAATGTGTGAAAAATATGGAATTCACACCGAATCTTTATGTGATGAATGGGAGAGAATGACTGTACAAGACAGGGACAAGTTCCCAAGAATAGGTAGCTTCAGTCCAGAGGTGTTACAAAATTTAAGGAGGAGGATATGTCTCGTAAAATCAGCAAAGAGACGAATTCAGCATCATGATTATTTACAGTTATGGCACCAGGAAGGTGAGATACAGAGAGGTTTGGCTCTGGCGGCGGGATCTGGGGCAGTCAGGAAGTTGATTGCCACAGCTCCTCCTCCACCATACATTGCAGGAGAGAAGTTGATTGCGGAGAGAAACGCACTGGGTTGTAAAACACAAACTCTTAGTAACACTGTAAATGTTAATGATGTTAACCAAATAACTCATGCAAGTATTAACCCGTGCAAGATGTACCCTGTTTTGAACCTTCCTCAGGAGTGTGATCAAGAAGACGATTCAGCAACAATTTCAGCTCTCTCTCTTGCAGCCACCATAGCAGAGACCACAGTAGGCACAGCGACACCCACGAGATTAGTGAAAGCCCCTAGCGGAGGGATAGGTGAGGTCGTGTCAACGGGTAAGTACGGCACCATGCACTACACTGAAACAATTGTACCACAACAAGCTGTAGAATCTACACAGGAAGAGGCTGTTAGAATTGCTCCTGTAAGGGTAATAGCAGTTCCCAATGGAAAAACAGATGTGTCTGGAGCCACTCCCATAAGGAACATTGCCATGTACACTCCATTTTCCAGAATGGAATTAAGAACAATAGTGTCCGAATTTCCTGACCCCAGGAAGGATTTAGTTGCTAGCCAAAAATACATCAGGGATTTAGGTAACACGGTAGAACCCAACAACAAGGATTGGCAGATACTGCTAAGAGCTTGTTTACCTTCCAATGTTGATGCAACTCAGTTTTTAGCTGATTGTGCATTGGATAAAGATGTACCGCTTACAGACGTGTACAATAAGGATAATGTAAAAAGGATAAATTTACAGCTAAAAGAGTATTTCCCAGCCGTTGTTAAATGGAATAAAATATTTTCCATTAAGCAAAAGGAGTCCGAAACGGCAATAGAATATTTTCACCGGGCACTATTAGAAATGGCAAAGTACACTGGTATAGAAGACATTAAGACCAACCCAAACCATCGAGAAGTAGCAGTATCTGTACTGATGGATGGTTTGAAAGAAACATTAAAAGCTAGGGTACAGACCACGCAGCCATGTTGGCGAGGTCTGTCAGTGTCCACCTTGAGAGAGGCTGCTATTGATCACGACAGAAATATCACTAGGCACAGGGAGTCGCAAAGTGATAAGTTGATGTCCGTAAGTATACAGGCGCTGACCACAAGGCAGCCTGCGTATGTACCACCGAATCCTGTGGGTAAGGCAAGTGTAATAACATGTTTTTCTTGTAACAAACCAGGACATTTTGCACGAGACTGTAGAGTAAGAAATGTACAAAGATCTTTTCAACCCCCTAGACAACAACACCACACACGACATTGGGAGCAGGGTCCACAGAGGCGGAGTTTTGAGCCACATACAGGGGAAACAAAAAGATATCCCCCAAACAGAGACTGGCATGCCTCTGGTAGTTCCCAGCTAACTCCCTCACAAGTAGTTGCTGCCAGCGGGATTCAGGGAGGTCAGCATACCCAATAGGGGTGTGGCCATACCTGTAATCTGCAACCAGTTAAATTGATTGCCAGTCTTGGAAGCGAACCAGAGATTGCAATCAATGTAGCCGGTAAAACTTTAAACTTTCTTGTAGACACAGGGGCGGCCAAGTCAGTGATCAATTCGACAGTGGGCATGAGAACCACTGGTAGGACAGTTCCAGCCATAGGAGTAACAGGAGTAGTCCAGCACTACCCTGTTAGCAAACCAGCCGAGATTACAATAGGGCCTTTGCATACCAAGCATTCCTTTTTGCTGGCTGCATCTGCACCAACTAATCTCCTGGGAAGAGACTTACTATGTAAAATGGGTTGCGTCATTTATTGTACTCCTGAAGGTGTATTCTTGGACATCCCTGAGAATCACGCTCAGGAAGTACGAGACATGTTAGACTCCCCATCAAAATTAATGTCACATTCCATTATGACAAATAGGAATCCATCCCAAGTAGAAGAGATGACATCTCAGATACCAGAGTCGCTTTGGACAAAAGATGGACAGGACACTGGATTAATGGCAAATGTAGCCCCAGTAGTAGTACAAGTAAAAGATGGTAGGATAGCTCCAAAAATCCCACAGTATCCTCTGAAGCCAGAGGTGGAGTTAGGAGTTTTCCCGGTAATAGAGCGCTTGCTACAACAGGGCATTCTAGTAAGAACGTCCAGCACAGCAAATAGTCCCATCTTCCCTGTTAAAAAGAGTGGGGGGAGGGGTTACAGGCTAGTGCAGGATCTAAGGGGGATTAACAAAATAGTTGAGAGTCAGTTCCCCGTAGTGCCTAATCCAGCTGTCATCCTAATGCAAATTCCTCCCACTGCCAAATTTTTCACTGTTATTGACCTCTGCTCCGCTTTCTTTTCGGTACCTCTGCACCCTGACAGCCAATATTTGTTTGCATTCACATACAGAGGAGTCCAATACACGTGGACTCGGTTACCCCAAGGTTTCATAGATAGTCCAAGTATATTTTCTCAGGCTTTGCATGATTGTTTACAGTCTTTCCAACCGGAAAGTGGATCAGTGTTGATACAGTACGTGGATGATCTACTACTGTGTTCTGATTCATTGGAGGCATCCCTGAAGGATACGAAACAGCTCCTGTTTCATCTTTCAGACACAGGTCACAAGGTCTCCAAAGACAAGTTGCAATTATGCCAAGCTAAGGTAAAATACTTGGGACACTGTCTAACACAAGGACTGAGACACCTGACCGCTGATAGAATCCAAGCCATTAGAGACATGACACTGCCACAAACCCAGCAACAGATCAGGACGTTTTTAGGAATGTGTGGGTATTGCCGTAATTGGATCCCAGGGTTTTCCATATTGGCGCTACCTTTGCAGGAAATGGTCTCTTCAAACAAACCTGATCGGATTTCGCATACAGACGAATCTGAAACAGCATTTGAGAGACTCAAACAGTGCCTAACGCAGGCACCAGCACTAGGTATGCCAGACTATGGGAAACCCTTTGAACTATACGGAACAGAAAGTGCTGGGTGCGCAGCAGGTGTACTAACACAAAAACACGGTGATGCCAGCAGGCCAATTGCATACTACAGCGCTCAGCTAGACACGGTAGCGCGATCCCTCCCCACATGCTTGCGTAGCGTTGCAGCGATAGCATTGCTAGTGACGAAAAGCGAAGATGTCGTGCTAGGCCACAACCTCACAATCCATACACCACATGCGGTATCGGCCTTATTGAATTCTGCCCAAACCAGACATGTCTCATCAGCAAGGTTTACGAGATGGGAATTGGCATTAATGGCCCCAGTAAACATCACCATAAGGAGATGCAGCGCATTAAACCCTGCAACATTTCTCCCAGGTGTGCCTGGACAGGCACAAAGGGTGGGAGGTGAGAGTGATGGGGAAGGAGGATTTAATGCAAAGGAAGATACACATGATTGTATGGAATATTTGACCCAAAATTTTACCGCAAGGCCTGACATCAGTGACAATCCACTAGAAGATGCAGAACTCACGTTCTACACGGACGGTAGTTGTCACAGACAGTCAGACTCGGGAGACTTGTGTACTGGATACGCAGTCGTAGATGACCAAGACACCATAGAAGCGGAACCGCTAGGCCCACCTCACTCAGCCCAGGTTGCTGAACTGGTCGCCCTAACCAGAGCATGTGAATTGGCTAAGGGTAAGTCTGCCAATATCTACACCGATTCTAGATACGCGTTCGGGGTAGTCCATGATTTCGGAGCGCTATGGCGTCTCAGAAATTTCATGACGGCAGCTGGTACACCGATAGCGCATGCAGCTCACATAAAAAGGCTTCTAACAGCGATACAGGAACCCGACAGAGTGGCTGTTATCAAATGTAAAGCACATACATATAGTCAAGACCCAGTATCCCTTGGTAACAGCCGAGCAGACGAAGCTGCAAAGCTTGCAGCTGCTACCCCCATACGGACAGACACCACACAACTGATGGTATTTAATACCATCAACACACAAAAGTTGTGTGAAATGCAGAATTTGTGTTCCACTCAGGAGAAGGCAGTCTGGAAGGCAAAGGGATATGGCCAGGAGTCCTCAGGGCTCTGGACGGATGGACATGGTAAACCAGTGGCCCCCAGGGCATACCTTCCGTGTCTGGCTGAAGCAGCTCACGGGCTGACTCATCTAGGCAAGGAGGGGATGTGCAAATTGGTAAGAGCATACTGGTGCGCCCCAGGATTCTCCTCTCATGCTAGTAAAAGAGCAATGTCATGCCTTACCTGTCTGAGAAAGAATATTGGAAAAGCAATACCAACAGAACCATCCCATATCCCACCTGCCGGCGGCCCTTTCCAAGTAATACAAATTGACTTCATTCAATTACCCCCATGTAGAAATTTGAAATATGTACTTGTTTGTATAGATGTTTTCTCGAATTGGGTCGAAGCTTTTCCAACAGCTACAAATACCGCTATGTTTACAGCTAAGAAAATTGTGCAGGAATTTGTATGTAGATATGGTATCCCTAGAATCATTGAAAGTGATAGGGGTACCCATTTTACAGGTGATGTCTTTCAAGGAATGTGTAAGTTGATGGGAATTGATAGTAAGCTGCACACTCCGTACCGTCCACAGGCGAGCGCGAAGGTCGAAAGAGTGAACAGCACTATTAAAAATAAATTGAGTAAAGTAATGGCAGAGACAGGATTGACGTGGCCAGAAGCTTTACCCATTGTTTTGTATAGTATCAGAACCACTCCCAGGTCCCCTCTTAATCTGTCTCCTTTTGAAATTCTGTTTGGTCGACAACCGCATGTCATGATTAACCCTCAGGATGATTTGAAATGTAACAATGAAGTAACTGTAAAGTACTTAATTAATATGAGTAAGCAGTTGAGGAATCAAAATGATAATCTGAAGTTGGTGATTCCTGATTTACCAGATAGTAATTGTCATGACATTGAACCTGGGGATTATGTAATGATACGAAATTTTCTACGCTCAGGTTGTCTTATTGATAGATGGGAAGGACCATACCAGGTCTTATTGACTAGCACCACAGCATTGAAGGTTGCTGAGAGAGAGACTTGGGTCCATTCATCCCACTGCAAGAAGGTTGCTGATCCAGAGAAGTCCCGTGATAAGGAACAGACGGTAGAGGTTGTATCACTAGAGTGTCTGTTCCAGGAGGACTGAGGCGGCACCTGAGCCTTGAAGACCGAAAGCAGCTGTCGACTCCCCTCTCCCTTTTATTGTTTTCTCCACTTCCCATCCCCTCTCCTTTAAAATTTCTTTTTCCCCCTTCTCATTCTTCTCTATTTCCTCCTCAAAGATGGACTTGCCCCAAGAGACTGTGATCCGGATTTTGATGTTAACCATGATGTTGACCAGAGCAGTCTGTTCCGGCGAGAGTACCATAGAGGTCGAAAGAGGTTCTGGAATGGGTTCCGATTATGATGATGGAGGCGTAGTTTTCCAAGATCAACCAAGCCAACAAGCAAAGGCGAGTATCAGAAAACGATCCGATAGAAGAAATTGTGATGGATTGTTAGCTGAGGAAAATTGTATCTGTAGGCTCTGTGATAATCTGGTTGAAGATGGATGCATAAAGAAATGCCAATCTAGTTTTAATATCCATATGGACCGGCATCCATTGAGTGACTATCACTCCTTAGTGGGTAACGTGTTAAACCAAACAGATTGTTGGGTATGCTCTCAAGTACCTCAGGGTCACAGTAAATCAGGGCTAGTACCATTTCCTTTAACGTTAGGGGAGGTACTTGAGCTAAGTGGTGGGAGACCGGTGGACCGGAGGTTTAACATCTCCAGCCCTCCTAGTTTGAAGCTCCACCAATACCATGTGGATAGGTCCCTCATATGTTTTAACATCTCCAATCCCAGAAAACCGGGAAATTGGGAAGTGTCATGGAGCAACCTTACCATGACCTTTTCACACAGAGCAGATAGAATGCCTACAGATACAGAACTCGTACGCCACATAGCCAGTAGAGGAAAATCATTCCGGTATCGATATACCTTAGGAAATAGGATTACTAAAGTTGGAGAGGTATCACCAGGATACTGTGCACATATCGTACAAACTGATACGTGCATTAGACAGATGGAAGAATTAGGGTCAGGAGATTTCACCTGGAAGGTTTGTAACATGGTCATGTCCTTCTCCGTCCCTTATGTTCTCCCCGATGATGCATATTTCATATGCGGGAGAAAGGCGTACAAGTGGCTTGCCCCAAACTCTGAAGGATTGTGTTATATTGGAAAAGTATTGCCTGAAGTAATGACTGTTACACATGACAAAATGAAGGACATACACCGTGGTGCCCAAACTCCTTATACTCACACTCACTACGAGCACCTTGTTAAAAGACAACTGTCAGAAAGGTTAGAGCATCCGGCCTCTGATCTTATCCATGAATCCACCGGGATTCAGGTTCTGGTAGCGTTAGATTTCACTCGCACCGCTCGAGGTGTGATGAATTATAGATACATTTCCGCACTCGCCAATTTGTTAGATAATATCACTGAAATGTATGATGACACGTTTAGATACACTGGAAGGGAACTTCAAGCTTACAAAACAGAACTAGTTCAGCATAGGATGGTTCTTAATTATCTTACAGCAGTAACAGGCGGATATTGTGTTACATTGGCAACACAGTACGGCATAAAGTGTTGCACGTATATCACAAATAGCACCGAGGATCCGGTAGAGGTCATAGACCAAAAGATGGACGATATTCTGCAATTAAAGTGGGAATTTCGTCGAAAACACAATCTCACCCTTGCTGCTGTAGGTAATGAGCTGACTGGTTGGGTGTCATGGTTGAACCCGCGAAATTGGTTCTCCGGTTTAGGAGACTGGGCTCAAGGAGTCATAATGGATGTTGGAAAGTTTCTCCTATGTATTTTGGGTGTCGTTATATCGTTTGGATTGATATTTAGATGCGGGCAGGCTTTAATAAGGTGCAAACAAAGTACAAAAGTGATGAGCTTGAGGAGTGAGGAAACTGTAATTAACCTGGATTTGATTTATGACCCAATGCTAGAAACCATGACGTAATGATGTAATGAGTATACGGTCCGTCTTTCACCCATTTCTATGTTTTCCTCCGAGGTACAAAGACCCACGTAGACGAAGGATTTGATGAGCCAAGGGGCCGACAACGGAAAGATGGAAAGAAGAAGAGCAGACGACCTGATAAACAAGATTTTGATGGACAATGCCATGGGTACCCCAGTTTCCCTAGGAACTTTAAAATCACGCTAGCCCAACATTTTTTGTAAATCCATGGACGTTGTATGCTTTACTCACGATTTATGAGCAAAAGCACAAAGAAGAAGACTCCAATCAACCGACACCAATCAAGACCCCAATCGACGAACGTACATTAACCTGACATAGAATATCATTGCATTTTTCGTAAGTGTTCTTTATCTTCATCTCTGCAACCCTCAGGTAATAACACACATAGTCGATAGGGAATACAGGCACAGATAGCAGCAACCACATACCCCCCCCAATTCATGTATCATCAACTAAAATGTGCATCCCCATTGTGTTACAACCACAGCCGAAATGAGCTCGGTAGAGTTTGACAGCCCATCCACAGACCTGTACCACAGGATAAGAAGGAATTCAAATGTATACTTCGCAATACCTCGAAGCTTGATTTACCACACGTACGGCACGATGATACATGACCCTCCAAACATGGACTCATACACACATGCTCCTGCTTTCTCACTAGGTCATACCCTCTTCACACCTTCTCCTCTCTCCTCCCCTACCCAACCATGGAAATCAATTAACCCCTGACTTACATTTTTCTCCTTAAATATTTTGTGGCAGTTATTATTGACTGCCAAAGGGTGGACTGTCAAAGTCAGAAAAATGTCTCAATGCACGTTGCCATA
Source organism: Pseudophryne corroboree (assembly GCF_028390025.1). Lineage (NCBI taxonomy): Eukaryota > Metazoa > Chordata > Amphibia > Anura > Myobatrachidae > Pseudophryne > Pseudophryne corroboree. The sequence continues at coordinate 817,398,237 of NC_086449.1, read as the reverse complement.
TTTGCACCGCACACTGGTCCGTGCTGCGCATGCGTACGCTCTCCCGTGGAAGCGCATACCCGCAATAGCATGCACTCGCACGCGCAGTATGCGCATTTACGGTAGAGTTTATGTGATCGTAGCGTGCGACTCATTAGTTACAAATGTTCACAATTAATGTAGTTTATAGATCATGATCCCTTTGATAGTTTCTGTAAGTTTGGTTAAAGTATAATGTCCCAGAGCTGAGGAATCCCTCTTTGCATCGTACGAAGGGTTTAACAGGAATCATACAGCAGTGTTTGGTACCCATCGGAAGAGTATTTGATTAGCAATATTCCGGTGTTGGTTTGGAGCGTATTAATCGCTCGTGCGAATAGTTATGGACATAAGAAGTTTATGTCCATTTCTATGATTTGCACATACTCAGGTATGCGGCGGGAAACCCAGTTTCCCACCCACCTGAGCTGTTGGAAATCGTCACAGCCCACCTGTATGAATCACCCTATGACCTTTTGTTATGATGCAGGGCCGAATTCCTTCGGCCAATGGACAATGGGATTGTAGGACCAGGAGATTGCATTGTGTGTGGAGCATAAATAGGCAGGCCGACCACATCCAGCTCTCACTCTCTCATCAACGGTTATCTGCTGATAATCGGGAGCTGGATATCGAGGCGCTGGCGATCATACCCTTTGTGCGTAAGTTCTCTCCATAATCATTGTCTTTCTGCGAGCCAATCTCTCTCTCTCTATCTCTCTCTCTCTCCTCTTTTTCTCTTAAATACCTTATAGTATTATAGTATTGTATCGTATTGCATTTAGGTCAGTGTAGTATTGTCTTTTTGTATTTATTGTTTAGTTCTGTGGTTAGGAAGTCTCTGTTATATTGTAGTGTATCATATGTACTGTTATCCCCTTTTACAAGTATTCTAGATATAATACAGTTAATAGGCCTTGGAAACCTAAACCAGTATCTGTGTATTTACTATAGTGTTAAGTGTTCACTTGAGCGTCGGTGACGCTCAAATAGCTTTTGTAGATAGTCAGGTTACACAAGGTTGCATTTACACCCTGTATTCACATTAAGGTATTCTGTGTGTTTCGTCGGTATAAGGTTTAACATAAAGGTATAGTGTTGTGAGCGTCTGCACCGCTGGTGACCTCCTCGTGGTCTCTAGCGTATGCTACGTTACAGCGAATCTTTCCCCTAGACATAACCAATAACGTGTCCTGTGATCACTGGGCCGTGAGCGAACGTGACGCTTGAGCGTCTCGCCTACGGCTGAGCGATCGTTACGCAAATAGCGTATCATTACGGTATTTCTTAAATAAACAGCGTACAGTGTTCTTAGCTTCATAAGGGTTGTTTATACGACAAGGAATTTAGCATTGTCAGGACACAGGGGAACAGATCAGGAGAGGAGAGGTAGAGTTGTGTGTCATCAGCATTTTGGTGGTATTGAAGGCCAAAGGAGTTAATGAGCGCACCCAGGGAAGAGGTGTACAGGGAGAACAGAAGGGGGCCTAGGACAGAACCCTGAGGGACACCAACAGGAAGGGTGTGAGGTGGTTCCAGAGGCAGACACAAAGAAGGAGCGATTAGTGAGGTATGAGGTAAACCAGTCAAGGATGGTGCTAGAGAGGCCAACGTTTTGGAGTGTGTGGAGGAGGAGAGGGTGATCCACGGTGTCAAAGGCAGCAGAGAGGTCCAGAAGGATGAGCAAAGAGAAGTGTCCCTTGGATTTGGCCGAGAGCAGGTCATTGGTGACTTTCACCAGGGCAGTCTCGGTGGAGTGAGCGAAAGCCAGATTGTAGTGGATCAAGGATGGAGTGGTCAGAGAGGTAGCTTGCGAGACGGCTGTAGACCAGTCGTTCAAGTAGGTGAAAGGGAGAAGAGAGATGGGGCGGTAGCTAGTGAGTGATGAAGCGTCGAGGTTGGTTTTTTTGAGAATAGGGGACACCAGAGCATGTTTGAATGGTGAGGGAAAGATGCCAGTAGAGAGCGATAGGTTAAAGAGGTGAGCAAGGTGGGAGCAGGCAGTGGGGGGGAGGGAGCGGGGAAGACGGGAGGGGAGGGGTCCAAGGGGCAGGTTGAGGCGGTGATAAGATGAGGGAGTGTACTTCCTTGTTCGAGGTGGGATGGAAGCAGGACAGGGTGGGATAGATGGAGGGGAGGGATGGTGGAAGCAGGGAGTCAGCAGAGGGGTGACGGGAGGAGATGTAATTTTGAATATCCTCAATTTTGGAGATGAAGAAGAAGGCAAAGTCAGTGGCAGTGAGGGAGGAGGGGAGGGAAGGAGGAGGGGGGTGAAGGAGAGTGTTGAAAGTTTTAAAGAGTTGGCGTGGACTGGAGGACTGAGAAGAGATGAGTGCTTGGAAAAAGGATTGCTTGGTGAGAGAAAGAGCAGAGCTATAGGAGGAGAGAATAAACTTGAAATGGAGGAAGTCCGCTAGAGAGTGGGATCTCCTCCAGGAGCGTTCTGCGGAGCCATTGGCGTATCTATAATGGGTGCAGTGTGTGCGAGGCACATGGGCCCCCAGGGTCCAGGGGGGCCCACCCCGCACACACTGCACCCATTTGTTTAACACTTACCTCTCTGGAGTCCCCCGTCGGAGCCATCCCTTCTCAGCAGCGTAATAGAGTTTGAACACTAGGGGAAACAAACTCTATTGCGCTTGCTGAAAACTCCGGAAAGATGGCACAGCGGCCATTTTTCCGGAGTTTCGCGCATGCGCATTAGCAAAATCTTCGGGAAAATGGCCGCCGCGCCGTGTTCCCGGAGGTTTGCGCATGCGCAATAGAGTCTGAGAACGAGAGGGATGGCACCGCCGGGGGGACCCAGGAGAGGTAAGTATTAAAATACCTGTGCATCAGTCAGAGAGGAGGGGGCCCCTGAAGCAGAAGGCTGCACATGGGCCTCCTCCTCTCTTAAAACGCCCCTGTGTGGAGCGTGAACATTTTTGTAGGAATCGTGTTAGTTTGGTATGCCAGGGTTGGGGTTTGGAGCGGCGGAGGGGGACAGAGGAGAGGGGGGCCACAGAGTCGAGAGCAGCGGTAAGGGAAGAGTTATAGAAGGAGGCTGCCTGGTTGGGACAAGTCATAGTGAAAAGAGGAGAGAGGAAGGTCTCGAGGGAGGACAGGATAGCAGGGTTGAGAGACCCGAGATTGCGTCTGGTGATAGTGGGTCTGGGCGTGGAGAGGAGAGGGAAAGATGAGAGGGTGAAAGAAAGCAGATGGTGGTCAGAGAAAGGGAAGGAAGAGTTAGAGAAATCAGAGAGATCACATCGGTGGATGAAGACAAGGTCAAGGGAGTGGCTGAGATTGTGAGTAGGGGTGGAGGACCATTGAGTAAGTCCAAAGGAGGGTGGAAAGGGCAAGAAGATTAGAGGAAGCTTCATTAGTGATGTCGTTAGGGATGTTAAAGTCACCGAGGATGATAGAGGGGAGGTCGGAGGAGAGAAAGTGGGGAAGCCAGGC